>NC_086450.1:7825108-8166032 GCF_028390025.1 Pseudophryne corroboree | reverse complement strand
TGGCAGGGCCTAGCTAGCACATTGTATACCAGTCACATTATATCCTGGATTTCCCCTGTGTGACCATGGAATGGTGTGACACTGTATGGCAGGGCCTAGCTAGCACATTGTATACCAGTCACATTACATCCTGGATTTCCCCTGTGTGACCATGGAATGGTGTGACACTGTATGGCAGGGCCTAGCTAGCACGTTGTATACCAGTCACATTACATCCTGGATTTCCCCTGTGTGACCATGGAATGGTGTGACTCTGTATGGCAGGGCCTAGCTAGCACGTTGTACACCGGTCACATTACATCCCGGATTTCCCCTGTGTGACCATGGAATGGTGTGACACTGTATGGCAGGGCCTAGCTAGCACATTGTACACCGGTCACAATACATCCTGGATTTCCCCTGTGTGACCATGGAATGGTGTGACACTGTATGGCAGGGCCTAGCTAGCACATTGTACACCGGTCACAATACATCCTGGATTTCCCCTGTGTGACCATGGAATGGTGTGACACTGTATGGCAGGGCCTAGCTAGCACATTGTACACCGGTCACAATACATCCCGGATTTCCCCTGTGTGACCATGGAATGGTGTGACACTGTATGGCAGGGCCTAGCTAGCACGTTGTACACCGGTTACAATACATCCTGGATTTCCCCTGTGTGACCATGGAATGGTGTGACACTGTATGGCAGGGCCTAGCTAGCACGTTGTACACCAGTCACAATACATCCTGGATTTCCCCTGTGTGACCATGGAATGGTGTGACACTGTATGGCAGGGCCTAGCCAGCACGTTGTACACCAGTCACAATACATCCCGGATTTCCCCTGTGTGACCATGGAATGGTGTGACACTGTATGGCAGGGCCTAGCTAGCACGTTGTACACCAGTCACAATACATCCCGGATTTCCCCTGTGTGACCATGGAATGGTGCGACACTGTATGGCAGGGCCTAGCTAGCACGTTGTACACCAGTCACAATACATCCTGGATTTCCCCTGTGTGACCATGGAATGGTGCAACACTGTATGGCAGGGCCTAGCTAGCACGTTGTACACCAGTCACAATACATCCTGGATTTCCCCTGTGTGACCATGGAATGGTGTGACACTGTATGGCAGGGCCTAGCTAGCACGTTGTACACCAGTCACAATACATCCTGGATTTCCCCTGTGTGACCATGGAATGGTGTGACACTGTATGGCAGGGCCTAGCTAGCACGTTGTACACCAGTCACAATACATCCTGGATTTCCCCTGTGTGACCATGGAATGGTGTGACACTGTATGGCAGGGCCTAGCTAGCACGTTGTACACCAGTCACAATACATCCTGGATTTCCCCTGTGTGACCATGGAATGGTGTGACACTGTATGGCAGGGCCTAGCTAGCACGTTGTACACCGGTCACAATATATCCTGGATTTCCCCTGTGTGACCATGGAATAGTGTGACACTGTATGGCAGGGCCTAGCTAGCACTTTGTACACCGGTCACAATACATCCCGGATTTCCCCTGTGTGACCATGGAATGGTGTGACACTGTATGGCAGGGCTTAGCTAGCACGTTGTACACCGGTCACAATACATCCCGGATTTCCCCTTTGTGACCATGGAATGGTGTGACACTGTATGGCAGGGCCTAGCTAGCACATTGTACACCGGTCACAATACATCCCGGATTTCCCCTTTGTGACCATGGAATGGTGTGACACTGTATGGCAGGGCCTAGCTAGCACGTTGTACACCGGTCACAATACATCCCGGATTTCCCCTTTGTGACCATGGAATGGTGTGACACTGTATGGCAGGGCCTAGCTAGCACGTTGTACACCGGTCACAATACATCCCGGATTTCCCCTTTGTGACCATGGAATGGTGTGACACTGTATGGCAGGGCCTAGCTAGCACGTTGTATACCAGTCACAATACATCCCGGATTTCCCCTGTGTGACCATGGAATGGTGTGACACTGTATGACAGGGCCTAGCTAGCACGTTGTACACCAGTCACAATACATCCTGGATTTCCCCTGTGTGACCATGGAATGGTGTGACACTGTATGGCAGGGCCTAGCTAGCACATTGTATACCAGTCACGTTACATCCTGGATTTCCCCTGTGTGACCATGGAATGGTGTGACACTGTATGGCAGGGCCTAGCTAGCGCGTTGTACACCAGTCACAATACATCCCGGATTTCCCCTGTGTGACCATGGAATGGTGTGACACTGTATGGCAGGGCCTAGCTAGCACGTTGTACACCAGTCACAATACATCCCGGATTTCCCCTGTGTGACCATGGAATGGTGTGACACTGTATGGCAGGGCCTAGCTAGCACGTTGTACACCAGTCACAATACATCCCGGATTTCCCCTGTGTGACCATGGAATGGTGTGACACTGTATGGCAGGGCCTAGCTAGCACGTTGTACACCGGTCACAATACATCCTGGATTTCCCCTGTGTGACCATGGAATGGTGTGACACTGTATGGCAGGGCCTAGCTAGCACGTTGTACACCGGTCACAATACATCCCGGATTTCCCCTGTGTGACCATGGAATGGTGTGACACTGTATGGCAGGGCCTAGCTAGCACGTTGTACACCGGTCACAATACATCCCAGATTTCCCCTGTGTGACCATGGAATGGTGTGACACTGTATGGCAGGGCCTAGCTAGCACGTTGTACACCGGTCACAATACATCCCGGATTTCCCCTGTGTGACCATGGAATGGTGTGACACTGTATGGCAGGGCCTAGCTAGCACGTTGTACACCAGTCACAATACATCCTGGATTTCCCCTGTGTGACCATGGAATGGTGTGACACTGTATGGCAGGGCCTAGCTGCACGTTGTACAACGGTCACAATACATCCCGGATTTCCCACGTTGTACACCGGTCACAATACATCCCGGATTTCCCCTGTGTGACCATGGAATGGTGTGACACTGTATGGCAGGGCCTAGCTAGCACGTTGTACAACGGTCACAATACATCCCGGATTTCCCACGTTGTACACCAGTCACAATACATCCCGGATTTCCCCTGTGTGACCATGGAATGGTGCGATACTGTATGGCAGGGCCTAGCTAGCACGTTGTACACCGGTCACAATACATCCCAGATTTCCCCTGTGTGACCATGGAATGGTGTGACACTGTATGGCAGGGCCTAGCTAGCACGTTGTACACCGGTCACAATACATCCCGGATTTCCCCTGTGTGACCATGGAATGGTGTGACACTGTATGGCAGGGCCTAGCTAGCACGTTGTACACCAGTCACAATACATCCTGGATTTCCCCTGTGTGACCATGGAATGGTGTGACACTGTATGGCAGGGCCTAGCTGCACGTTGTACAACGGTCACAATACATCCCGGATTTCCCACGTTGTACACCGGTCACAATACATCCCGGATTTCCCCTGTGTGACCATGGAATGGTGTGACACTGTATGGCAGGGCCTAGCTGCACGTTGTACAGCGGTCACAATACATCCCGGATTTCCCACGTTGTACACCAGTCACAATACATCCCGGATTTCCCCTGTGTGACCATGGAATGGTGCGACACTGTATGGCAGGGCCTAGCTAGCACGTTGTACACCAGTCACAATACATCCTGGATTTCCCCTGTGTGACCATGGAATGGTGCGACACTGTATGGCAGGGCCTAGCTAGCACGTTGTACACCAGTCACAATACATCCTGGATTTCCCCTGTGTGACCATGGAATGGTGTGACACTGTATGGCAGGGCCTAGCTAGCACGTTGTACACCAGTCACAATACATCCTGGATTTCCCCTGTGTGACCATGGAATGGTGTGACACTGTATGGAAGGGCCTAGCTAGCACGTTGTACACCAGTCACAATACATCCTGGATTTCCCCTGTGTGACCATGGAATGGTGTGACACTGTATGGCAGGGCCTAGCTAGCACGTTGTACACCAGTCACAATACATCCCGGATTTCCCCTGTGTGACCATGGAATGGTGTGACACTGTATGGCAGGGCCTAGCTAGCACGTTGTACACCAGTCACAATACATCCCGGATTTCCCCTGTGTCACCATGGAATGGTGTGACACTGTATGGCAGGGCCTAGCTAGCACGTTGTACACCAGTCACAATACATCCCGGATTTCCCCTGTGTGACCATGGAATGGTGTGACACTGTATGGCAGGGCCTAGCTAGCACGTTGTACACCAGTCACAATACATCCTGGATTTCCCCTGTGTGACCATGGAATGGTGTGACTCTGATTGGCAGGGCCTAGCTAGCACGTTGTATACCAGTCACAATACATCCCGGATTTCCCATGTGTGACCATGGAATGGTGTGACACTGTATGGCAGGGCCTAGCTAGCACATTGTATACCAGTCACATTACATCCTGGATTTCCCCTGTGTGACCATGGAATGGTGTGACACTGTATGGCAGGGCCTAGCTAGCACGTTGTATACCAGTCACATTACATCCTGGATTTCCCCTGTGTGACCATGGAATGGTGTGACTCTGTATGGCAGGGCCTAGCTAGCACGTTGTACACCGGTCACATTACATCCCGGATTTCCCCTGTGTGACCATGGAATGGTGTGACACTGTATGGCAGGGCCTAGCTAGCACATTGTACACCGGTCACAATACATCCTGGATTTCCCCTGTGTGACCATGGAATGGTGTGACACTGTATGGCAGGGCCTAGCTAGCACATTGTACACCGGTCACAATACATCCTGGATTTCCCCTGTGTGACCATGGAATGGTGTGACACTGTATGGCAGGGCCTAGCTAGCACATTGTACACCGGTCACAATACATCCCGGATTTCCCCTGTGTGACCATGGAATGGTGTGACACTGTATGGCAGGGCCTAGCTAGCACGTTGTACACCGGTCACAATACATCCTGGATTTCCCCTGTGTGACCATGGAATGGTGTGACACTGTATGGCAGGGCCTAGCTAGCACGTTGTACACCAGTCACAATACATCCTGGATTTCCCCTGTGTGACCATGGAATGGTGTGACACTGTATGGCAGGGCCTAGCCAGCACGTTGTACACCAGTCACAATACATCCCGGATTTCCCCTGTGTGACCATGGAATGGTGTGACACTGTATGGCAGGGCCTAGCTAGCACGTTGTACACCAGTCACAATACATCCCGGATTTCCCCTGTGTGACCATGGAATGGTGCGACACTGTATGGCAGGGCCTAGCTAGCACGTTGTACACCAGTCACAATACATCCTGGATTTCCCCTGTGTGACCATGGAATGGTGCAACACTGTATGGCAGGGCCTAGCTAGCACGTTGTACACCAGTCACAATACATCCTGGATTTCCCCTGTGTGACCATGGAATGGTGTGACACTGTATGGCAGGGCCTAGCTAGCACGTTGTACACCAGTCACAATACATCCTGGATTTCCCCTGTGTGACCATGGAATGGTGTGACACTGTATGGCAGGGCCTAGCTAGCACGTTGTACACCAGTCACAATACATCCTGGATTTCCCCTGTGTGACCATGGAATGGTGTGACACTGTATGGCAGGGCCTAGCTAGCACGTTGTACACCAGTCACAATACATCCCGGATTTCCCCTGTGTGACCATGGAATGGTGTGACACTGTATGGCAGGGCCTAGCTAGCACGTTGTACACCAGTCACAATACATCCCGGATTTCCCCTGTGTGACCATGGAATGGTGTGACACTGTATGGCAGGGCCTAGCTAGCACGTTGTACACCAGTCACAATACATCCCGGATTTCCCCTGTGTGACCATGGAATGGTGTGACACTGTATGGCAGGGCCTAGCTAGCACGTTGTACACCAGTCACAATACATCCTGGATTTCCCCTGTGTGACCATGGAATGGTGTGACACTGTATGGCAGGGCCTAGCTAGCACATTGTATACCAGTCACATTACATCCTGGATTTCCCCTGTGTGACCATGGAATGGTGTGACACTGTATGGCAGGGACTAGCTAGCACATTGTATACCAGTCACATTACATCCTGGATTTCCACTGTGTGACCATGGAATGGTGTGACACTGTATGGCAGGGCCTAGCTAGCACGTTGTATACCAGTCACATTACATCCTGGATTTCCCCTGTGTGACCATGGAATGGTGTGACTCTGTATGGCAGGGCCTAGCTAGCACGTTGTACACCGGTCACATTTCATCACGGATTTCCCCTGTGTGACCATGGAATGGTGTGACACTGTATGGCAGGGCCTAGCTAGCACGTTGTACACCGGTCACATTACATCCTGGATTTCCCCTGTGTGACCATGGAATGGTGTGACACTGTATGGCAGGGCCTAGCTGCACGTTGTACACCGGTCACAATACATCCTGGATTTCCCCTGTGTGACCATGGAATGGTGCGACACTGTATGGCAGGGCCTAGCTAGCACGTTGTACACCAGTCACAATACATCCTGGATTTCCCCTGTGTGACCATGGAATGGTGTGACACTGTATGGCAGGGCCTAGCTAGCACGTTGCATACCAGTCACAATACATCCCGGATTTCCCCTGTGTGACCATGGAATGGTGTGACACTGTATGGCAGGGCCTAGCTGGCACGTTGTACACCAGTCACAATACATCCCGGATTTCCCCTGTGTGACCATGGAATGGTGTGACACTGTATGGCAGGGCCTAGCTGCACGTTGTACACCGGTCACAATACATCCTGGATTTCCCCTGTGTGACCATGGAATGGTGTGACACTGTATGGCAGGGCCTAGCTAGCACGTCGTACACCAGTCACAATACATCCCGGATTTCCCCTGTGTGACCATGGAATGGTGTGACACTGTATGGCAGGGCCTAGCTAGCACATTGTATACCAGTCACAATACATCGTGGATTTCCCCTGTGTGACCATGGAATGGTGTGACACTGTATGGCAGGGCCTAGCTAGCACATTGTATACTAGTCACAATACATCCCGGATTTCCCCTGTGTGACCATAGAATGGTGTGACACTGTATGGCAGGGCCTAGCTAGCACGTTGTACACCGGTCACAATACATCCCGCATTTCCCCTGTGTGACCATGGAATGGTGTGACACTGTATGGCAGGGCCTAGCTAGCACGTTGTACACCGGTCACAATACATCCCGGATTTCCCCTGTGTGACCATGGAATGGTGCGACACTGTATGGCAGGGCCTAGCTAGCACGTTGTACACCAGTCACAATACATCCTGGATTTCCCCTGTGTGACCATGGAATGGTGTGACACTGTATGGCAGGGCCTAGCTAGCACGTTGTACACCAGTCACAATACATCCTGGATTTCCCCTGTGTGACCATGGAATGGTGTGACACTGTATGGAAGGGCCTAGCTAGCACGTTGTACACCAGTCACAATACATCCTGGATTTCCCCTGTGTGACCATGGAATGGTGTGACACTGTATGGCAGGGCCTAGCTAGCACGTTGTACACCAGTCACAATACATCCCGGATTTCCCCTGTGTGACCATGGAATGGTGTGACACTGTATGGCAGGGCCTAGCTAGCACGTTGTACACCAGTCACAATACATCCCGGATTTCCCCTGTGTCACCATGGAATGGTGTGACACTGTATGGCAGGGCCTAGCTAGCACGTTGTACACCAGTCACAATACATCCCGGATTTCCCCTGTGTGACCATGGAATGGTGTGACACTGTATGGCAGGGCCTAGCTAGCACGTTGTACACCAGTCACAATACATCCTGGATTTCCCCTGTGTGACCATGGAATGGTGTGACTCTGATTGGCAGGGCCTAGCTAGCACGTTGTATACCAGTCACAATACATCCCGGATTTCCCCTGTGTGACCATGGAATGGTGTGACACTGTATGGCAGGGCCTAGCTAGCACATTGTATACCAGTCACATTATATCCTGGATTTCCCCTGTGTGACCATGGAATGGTGTGACACTGTATGGCAGGGCCTAGCTAGCACATTGTATACCAGTCACATTACATCCTGGATTTCCCCTGTGTGACCATGGAATGGTGTGACACTGTATGGCAGGGCCTAGCTAGCACGTTGTATACCAGTCACATTACATCCTGGATTTCCCCTGTGTGACCATGGAATGGTGTGACTCTGTATGGCAGGGCCTAGCTAGCACGTTGTACACCGGTCACATTACATCCCGGATTTCCCCTGTGTGACCATGGAATGGTGTGACACTGTATGGCAGGGCCTAGCTAGCACATTGTACACCGGTCACAATACATCCTGGATTTCCCCTGTGTGACCATGGAATGGTGTGACACTGTATGGCAGGGCCTAGCTAGCACATTGTACACCGGTCACAATACATCCTGGATTTCCCCTGTGTGACCATGGAATGGTGTGACACTGTATGGCAGGGCCTAGCTAGCACATTGTACACCGGTCACAATACATCCCGGATTTCCCCTGTGTGACCATGGAATGGTGTGACACTGTATGGCAGGGCCTAGCTAGCACGTTGTACACCGGTCACAATACATCCTGGATTTCCCCTGTGTGACCATGGAATGGTGTGACACTGTATGGCAGGGCCTAGCTAGCACGTTGTACACCAGTCACAATACATCCTGGATTTCCCCTGTGTGACCATGGAATGGTGTGACACTGTATGGCAGGGCCTAGCCAGCACGTTGTACACCAGTCACAATACATCCCGGATTTCCCCTGTGTGACCATGGAATGGTGTGACACTGTATGGCAGGGCCTAGCTAGCACGTTGTACACCAGTCACAATACATCCCGGATTTCCCCTGTGTGACCATGGAATGGTGCGACACTGTATGGCAGGGCCTAGCTAACACGTTGTACACCAGTCACAATACATCCTGGATTTCCCCTGTGTGACCATGGAATGGTGCAACACTGTATGGCAGGGCCTAGCTAGCACGTTGTACACCAGTCACAATACATCCTGGATTTCCCCTGTGTGACCATGGAATGGTGTGACACTGTATGGCAGGGCCTAGCTAGCACGTTGTACACCAGTCACAATACATCCTGGATTTCCCCTGTGTGACCATGGAATGGTGTGACACTGTATGGCAGGGCCTAGCTAGCACGTTGTACACCAGTCACAATACATCCTGGATTTCCCCTGTGTGACCATGGAATGGTGTGACACTGTATGGCAGGGCCTAGCTAGCACGTTGTACACCAGTCACAATACATCCCGGATTTACCCTGTGTGACCATGGAATGGTGTGACACTGTATGGCAGGGCCTAGCTAGCACGTTGTACACCAGTCACAATACATCCTGGATTTCCCCTGTGTGACCATGGAATGGTGTGACACTGTATGGCAGGGCCTAGCTAGCACGTTGTACACCAGTCACAATACATCCTGGATTTCCCCTGTGTGACCATGGAATGGTGTGACACTGTATGGCAGGGCCTAGCTAGCACGTTGTACACCAGTCACAATACATCCCGGATTTCCCCTGTGTGACCATGGAATGGTGTGACACTGTATGGCAGGGTCTAGCTAGCACGTTGTACACCAGTCACAATACATCCTGGATTTCCCCTGTGTGACCATGGAATGGTGTGACACTGTATGGCAGGGTCTAGCTAGCACGTTGTACACCAGTCACAATACATCCTGGATTTCCCCTGTGTGACCATGGAATGGTGTGACACTGTATGGCAGGGCCTAGCTAGCACGTTGTACACCAGTCACAATACATCCTGGATTTCCCCTGTGTGACCATGGAATGGTGTGACTCTGTATGGCAGGGCCTAGCTAGCACGTTGTACACCAGTCACAATACATCCTGGATTTCCCCTGTGTGACCATGGAATGGTGTGACACTGTATGGCAGGGCCTAGCTAGCACGTTGTACACCAGTCACAATACATCCTGGATTTCCCCTGTGTGACCATGTTATGGTGTGACACTGTATGGCAGGGCCTAGCTAGCACGTTGTATACCAGTCACAATACATCCCGGATTTCCCCTGTGTGACCATGGAATGGTGTGACACTGTATGGCAGGGCCTAGCTAGCACGTTGTACACCGGTCACAATACATCCCGGATTTCCCCTGTGTGACCATGGAATGGTGTGACACTGTATGGCAGGGCCTAGCTGCACGTTGTACACCAGTCACAATACATCCCGGATTTCCCCTGTGTGACCATGGAATGGTGTGACACTGTATGGCAGGGCCTAGCTAGCACGTTGTACACCGGTCACAATACATCCCGGATTTCCCCTGTGTGACCATGGAATGGTGTGACACTGTATGGCAGGGCCTAGCTAGCACGTTGTACACCAGTCACAATACATCCCAGATTTCCCCTGTGTGACCATGGAATGGTGTGACACTGTATGGCAGGGCCTAGCTAGCACGTTGTACACCAGTCACATTACATCCTGGATTTCCCCTGTGTGACCATGGAATGGTGTGACACTGTATGGCAGGGCCTAGCTAGCACGCTGTACACCGGTCACAATACATCCCGGATTTCCCCTGTGTGACCATGGAATGGTGTGACACTGTATGGCAGGGCCTAGCTAGCACGTTGTACACCAGTCACATTACATCCTGGATTTCCCCTGTGTGACCATGGAATGGTGTGACACTGTATGGCAGGGCCTAGCTAGCACGCTGTACACCGGTCACAATACATCCTGGATTTCCCCTGTGTGACCATGGAATGGTGTGACACTGTATGGCAGGGCCTAGCCAGCACGTTGTACACCAGTCACATTACATCCCGGATTTCCCCTGTGTGACCATGGAATGGTGTGACACTGTATGGCAGGGCCTAGCTAGCACGCTGTACACCGGTCACAATACATCCTGGATTTCCCCTGTGTGACCATGGAATGGTGTGACACTGTATGGCAGGGCCTAGCTAGCACGTTGTACACCAGTCACAATACATCCTGGATTTCCCCTGTGTGACCATGGAATGGTGTGACACTGTATGGCAGGGCCTAGCTAGCATGCTGTACACCGGTCACAATACATCCCGGATTTCCCCTGTGTGACCATGGAATGGTGTGACACTGTATGGCAGGGCCTAGCTAGCACTTGTTAGGCAGGGCAGCATTTGGGGTGACCAGCCTGCCGGCGGTAGGATTGAGGTGTGGTTGTGTTTTATGTGCAGACTGAGATTTACTAGACGCAATGCTACACACCCGATCAAACCCCAGTATGTCAACGTGCCAGTTCTGAAATGGCTCACTGATATTTACAGCTGGGTAACCCTGAGCCCGTGGCTGGCAGGGAGGGGAGACGGATGCTGTCGCCCTATTGACTGGCATTTAAATATTTTTGCAATGTTTTGCCTGGAAGGGGTGGGTCTTAATGACATCAATGTGTCAGTAGCGCAGTGCCATCATCAAGCCCCGCCTTCTCCAGGGTCTGCGCAACAGCAAATGTAATAGTGGGGAAGGGGGGGGGGGACTCTTGGAAAAATACCCCCCAAATGCCTGCAGTACTTAGGGCAAGTATTATTCATCCATAGCAGTGAAGGGGTTAAAATTTGTCATTCTTCTGACATGTCATTTAACAGATTGTGGATTTTTGTTCGGGCTTATTTTATTTTGAATTGCTAAATATCACTCTTTTCTTAAATACGCATTTCATTTCTCTTACACACAGATACTATATATATATATATATATATATATATATATACACTGTAATCTGGCAATGCTGATAGCAGAGACGTCATGGTTAGGGTTAGGGTTAGAATGAGGTGTCGACATTTTAAACATGTCAACATGGAATGCCTATCGTCATTATTTAATCAACATAATAATTTCGAAATGTCGACAGGTGCTTCATCTTGACAAAATGTCTACCCCTCATTCTGACGCTGTCCAGACTCTCCAGTCGAAATGCATTAGTTGTATGGCTCGAAACTTGCCGTAAAGGCTGTGAGCGATTACAGAGGTGAATTGTGAGGAGGGAAAGGAATCCGGACTAAGGGGGAGATTTACTAAGCAGTGATAAAAGCGGAAAAGTGAGCCAGTGGAGAAGTTGGCCATGACAACCAATCAGCATTGACGTAACATTTGTAATTTGCATACTATAAAAGTATACAGAGCAGCTTATTGGTTGCCATGGGCAACTTCTCCACTTTTATCACTGCTTAGTACATGTCCCCCTTTAGATCATACTATAGGAGAAATTCAGACCGGATTGCTGCAGCGGCAGAGATCGCAGTCTGAATTTCTTTGTGGAGTGCGCACCCCCGGGAGCCCAGTGAGATGCTATCAGCATCTCAGGGCTGCGATTGCCTCTGCCTGATTGACAGGCAGAGGTGGCTGCGGGCAGGAGGGGCGTGCCAATGGCGGGGCACGGTCCGGACAACGCAGGCGTGTGATGCTTTTGCACCAATGTGTGGGAAAGGCCGCCACATGTGTAATGGCGGCCATGGCACTGGAGGGGTTAACCCTTAGCTGCCTGGCGCCATTATGACAATGGGCGCGTGGCGCCATTATTAAACATGCGCTGGCACTAGGCGCCATCTTTAAATGTATTGTAGGCGCTAGGCGCAGGGTATTTTTAAATATGTAAAATGCTTTCAAATATGTTTTATTATCTGCGCCACGGTCCCGGATCCCTCCAGCGACCGCGGCAATGAGGGAGTTCCCCCCCCCAGCACGCTGAGCTGTGTGTGCGCAGCGGGAGAGAAGGGAGAGCTGCTGCAGCCGGAAGATCCGCTCCCGCTGCAGCGCTCTGTGTGATGCCGCCGCTGGGGGCCGGTGCCTCAGCACATCGGAGGTGGCAAGCTGCGGCTAAGTTCAGCGTCGCACACAGGGTACCGGGCTAGCCGGCTCCCTGGGCGGCGAGGGGACGAGAGTGCACAGCACACGGGGGGCTGGGCTAGCCAGCTCCCTAGTGGAGGGGGGTGAGAGCAGGATGGCGAGCACTGGGGTCCGGGAGCTATGCTCCCGACACCTCAGCGCTACAGGGGAACGCAGCGCCCTGAGCTGCTGGGCTCCAGATCAGGGGAGTGCGCCACACGCTGCGGCGAGGCCACTAAGTGAGTGCCACACTGGGGGGACAGAGCGAGCCAGCTCCCTGGACCCCAGTGTCAGGATGTGTGCACAGGCAGGCTGGAGGACGGGGAAGCCAGCTCCCATATCTCCAGCACTGAGAGAGCCCTAGCGAGGGAGCGCTGGGCATAAAACAAAATAATGCTTTTAAATGTATATATATTGTGATGTGAGGCACTGCAGTGCAGGGCACAGGCTCAGTATACATTTAAACAGAAATGTGAAGTGTATTTAATGTATTTTAAGGTAAACTGCACTTACTGGTTGTTGTGTCCCAGGAGGGGGGAATCCATGGCTGTGCAGGCTGATGGATTCCCCCAGAACTTTCCCCCAAAAACGGAATGCCTTCTCCTCCAGCCTCAAACTTAAAAGTACCATGGGGAGAGAGAGGAGAAGCTCAGTTTTCCAACAAGCTGAGTGGATTTCTGGAGTTCCATAGGGATCGCGTTTGGTGAGCAGGAAACCCTGACTGGGGATCTAGGCTGCCCAGCTCTGGAGCCTGAATTCAGGCTGCAGATGGTGAGCTAGGTCCCGGGCAGGTTTCTGGAAGTTTAGGCGGGAAAACTTCCCCCAGCGCAGACTGAACGTCACCGGGGCGGATCCAGATCCTTCAGGATGGGACAGTCAAGGGAGAGTGACCACTGCCCATAGAGAACAATGGTAGCTGTGCATGTGACCAAGGCATGCACAGCACATGGGTAAACATTGATTGGTTGTAAACCACAGGGCGGACTTACCCCCTGTGCTGATGTGTATTGGAGTAGGATAAAAGGAGGGCAGTTGCCCCATGAAAAGTATATTATACCAACTACTTTCTGCTGTAACAGCTTGCTGTATTGCTGCTGCCCCTAGCAATAGGGAAGAGTCTTTTGAAGGCTATTTGAGCAAATAAACATCATCTGCCTCAAGACGACCGCTTCATCTTGTGACCTTCAGGGCTAGGCGAAACCTAGCTCCATTCTCTGGCTGTCCAGGGTGTAACCAGCATCTCCAAGCTCCGCCTACAGCCAGCTACCGGGTAGAGGCCTAGTCAAGCGACTAGTGGGGATTCGTCAACACCACACAGGTGTGGTAAGGCAGCGTGTCAACGCATACAGAGCAGAACCGTGGTTCCAGACACCACCGCAGGTTAGGAGTTTGGTGGTGGCAGTGTAGAACCCGCCCACTGCGCAGTGGGTGGAGTCAGTAACAGGCGGTTACTGACGGTAAGCGGGAATCCCCTATGTGGCCATGTCCCGTGTGACCTAAACATCCATTCTGTGTACTGGGGACGGGACGCGAAAGCGGTGAGGGATTTCGTACGGGAACATCCGGTCACAGGGGGCTAAGAGCCAGACATGTGGGGTGGACTAGCCCTGTGCTGGGCGTAACCCCGCATGCCTGAGAAACTGATCGTAGATGTGTTAAATTTAGCAAGTAATACATCTACAGTATAGCAGGACCTTGTTGTTTTTTTTAGACTACTGTGATGTTGACGATATAAATATGTGTATCATTTTCAAGTATCCCTGTTAATCAGCGTTGATGATTATGCAGATTGCGTTAGTTGTAATTAATAAGGCATATCATGAACATAAACAAGACAGTGCATAGATACATACTATTAGTAAATTAATGAAAGCGTTTAGTAGCTGAAGACCTCTCGTCTCCACCAAATCACCAGCCATGTAATTATTTACTGTCTTGCTGATTTACTCAGGATCACTCTGCAACTGTCTCCTGCAAGCACAGTATATAGAAATGACGTGTCTCCTGGGAGCACAGTATATAGGAATGACGTGTCTCCTGCAAGCACAGTATATAGGAATGACGTGTCTCCTGAGAGCACAGTATATAGGAATGACGTGTATCCTGGGAGCACAGTATATAGGAATGACGTGTCTCCTGCAAGCACAGTATATAGGAAAGACATGTCTCCTGCAAGCACAGTATATAGGAAAGGCGTGTCTCCTGCAAGCACAGTACATGGGAATGACGTGTCTCCTGCAAGCACAGTATATAGGAAAGACGTGTCTCCTGCAAGCACAGTATATGGGAATGACGTGTCTCCAGCAAGCACAGTATATAGGAAAGACGTGTCTCCTGCATGCACAGTATATAGGAATGGCGTATCTCCTGCGAGCACAGTATATGGGAATGACGTGTCTCCTGCGAGCACAGTATATGGGAATGACGTGTCTCCTGCAAGCACAGTATATAGGAATGACGTGTCTCCTACAAGCACAGTATATAGGAATGACGTGTCTCCTGCAAGCACAGTATATAGGAATGACGTGTCTCCTGCAAGCACAGTATATAGGAATGACGTGTCTCCTGCGAGCACAGTATATAGGAATGACGTGTCTCCTGCAAGCACAGTATATATGAATGACGTGTCTCCTGCAAGCACAGTATATGGGAATGACGTGTCTCCTGCAAGCACAGTATATGGGAATGACGTGTCTCCTGCAAGCACAGTATATAGGAATGACGTGTCTCCTGCAAGCACAGTATATGGGAATGGCGTGTCTCCTGCAAGCACAGTATATAGGAATGACGTGTCTCCTGCAAGCACTGTATATAGGAAAGACGTGTCTCCTGCAAGCACAGTATATAGGAATGACGTGTCTCCTGCAAGCACAGTATATGGGAATGACGTGTCTCCTGCAAGCACAGTATATAGGAATGACGTGTCTCCTGCAAGCACAGTATATATGAATGACGTGTCTCCTGCAAGCACAGTATATAGGAATGACGTGTCTCCTGCGAGCACAGTATATAGGAATGACGTGTCTCCTGCGAGCACAGTATATATGAATGACGTGTCTCCTGCAAGCACAGTATATGGGAATGACGTGTCTCCTGCGAGCACAGTATATAGGAATGACGTGTCTCCTGCGAGCACAGTATATGGGAATGGCGTGTCTCCTGCAAGCACAGTATATAGGAATGACGTGTCTCCTGCAAGCACAGTATATGGGAATGACGTGTCTCCTGCAAGCACAGTATATAGGAAAGACGTGTCTCCTGCAAGCACAGTATATAGGAATGACGTGTCTCCTGCAAGCACAGTATATGGGAATGACGTGTCTCCTGCAAGCACAGTATATAGGAATGACGTGTCTCCTGCAAGCACAGTATATATGAATGACGTGTCTCCTGCAAGCACAGTATATAGTGTCAAAGTCAGAAAAATGTCTCTATGCACGTTGCCATATTTGCACCGCACACTGGTCCGCGCTGCGCATGCGTACGCTCTCCCGTGAAGGCGCATACCCGCAATAGCGTGCACTCGCAGGCACGGTATGCGTATTTACGGTAGAGTTTATGTAGTCGTAGCGTGCGACTCATTCGTTACATATTTTCACAATTAATGCAGTTTGTAGATCATGGTCCCTTTGATAGATTCTGAAAGTTTGGTTAATATAGAATGTCCCTGAGCAGAGGAATCCCTCTTTGTATTGTACGAAGGGTCTAACAGGAATCATACAGCAGTGTTTGGTACCCATCGGAAGAGTATTTAATTAGCGATATTCCGGTGTTGGTTTGGAGCGTATTAATCGCTCGTGCGAATAGTTATGGACATAAGAAGTTATGTCCATTTTATTTGTTCTTACTTAGTCATGCATCTGAACAGTTGGAGACAGGCATCAGTGGGTCTCAAATGGCTCTTTGACCTCAGAGATCCCCCAAACAAATGTTTGCATGTTAAGAGGGCCTCCTATCTACACATGCATAAGGTAAACACAGGAATAGTAATTGAAGATCAATTGTACTCCAAATCAGTATCTTTCCCGCAGACGGAGTGCAATAGCCTTTAATTACACTGAGCTTTGAGACTCAATGAAGAAGGCCAACACCTGTGTTTACAAATGGGGCTGGATTTGTATACAGGAAAATAAGGGCTGAGACGTCATTGTCTCAACTGAAAGTGGACATCATGAATATAGAACAGAACCCAGACAGGATTCTGTTTTGTATTCGCCAAACAATAGCTCTCCAGAAGACAGGAATGTGTTAGTTATCACCCATTGTTTTGCATAACCAAGACCACTGATACAGTTTACCTGTATGAATCAACCTATGACCTTTGTTATAATGCGAAGCCGAGTTCCTGCGTCCAATGGACAGTGAGACTGTAGGGACCATTAGATTGCATTGTGTGAGTAGCATAAAAGACGGGTCTGTGACATCCAGCTTCACTTCTCTTCAAATGGTTCTCATTGCTGATAATCAGGAAGCTGGATGTCCAGAGGCGCTTGCGATCGTTTCCCCTTGTGCGTAAGTTTCTCTCCGTAATCATTGTCTTACTGTGAGCCAATTTCTCTCTCTCTCTCTCTCTCCTTTCTCTTTTCTCTCACATCTCCCCTAGACTAGTATTGTATTGTATTAGATAGTATTGTATTTTGGTTAGGAAGTCTCTGTTATATTGTAGTGTATCATTTGTACTGTTATTCTCTTTTTACAAGTATATTAGACATAATACAGTTAATAGGCTTTGGACCCTAAACCAGCATCTGTGTATTTCCTATAGTGTTAAGTGTTCACTTGAGCGTCGGTAACGCTCAAGCAGCTTTGTAGTTAGTCAGGTTACACAAGGTTGCACTTACACCCTGTATTCACATTAAGGTATTCTGTGTATTTCATTGGTATAAGGTTTAGACATAAAGGTATAGCGTTGTGAGCGTCTGCGCCGCTGGTGATCTCCTCGTGGTCTCGAGCGAACCGCTACGCCATAGCGAATCATTCTGTCCTGTGATCTCTGGGCCGTGAGCGAACGTGACGCTTGAGCGTCTCGCCTACGGCTGAGCGATCGTTACGCAACCAGCGTACCCTTACGGTACTTCTTAAGTAAACAGCGTACAGTGTTCTTAGACTTCATAAAGGGTTGTAAATACATAAAGGAATTCTGCTTTGTTAATTGGGGGCCGTCCAGTCCTTCACATATCTGCACTAGGTAGATCAGCAGACATTATCCCCCAGCAAAAGGGCGGGAGGTTGTCTCGCAGTGCTGATGGGATAAGCGTCTGCTTCGCTTAGATAAAGAGTGCTGAAGGAATCCGGAGACCAGGAGGTAAGAACAAAACGCTTGTGTCTTTTAAAACTGTATTTTTCTTCTGTCTTGCGTATATACGCACGTATACATATATATCTGCATTTCTTTTCCATCCGTGTATTTCATTTTTTTCGTATATCACTATCCTGTTTGCCAGTTTTATAATTGATAAATGTGCTGAGAGAGATTTGTCGCTATTTCAATAATTTAAGTAGAAGCAACATAGTTAAAATATAGACAAACACACAGCTTTGCCAAGAGACAAGGTCAGTGTGGTGCGCGGTAAATGATCAAGGATCATCTACATTGATAAACGTATAAATCGTGTTACGGTGGATCTTTGCTGTGCGTACACGTGTCTCTAACAAAAGACTGAGACTTGCGTACGCAACCCAAAGGCCGACGCACGCAGCGCAACGGAGCGTCCGTGTACGCTCATGTAACAAATCACAAATGTTATAATTAAAAGGCGATAAATAGCGCAAAGCAATAAGTAGCGCAACGCGGTAAATAACGCAAAGCGATAAATAGCACAAATTGATTTCAGCTTTCCAAAACTTAGTTTAAATACCTTACTTTACTGTAATACCTCTGGGGAGAGCTATCAGACTACGGGAAATGATTTTTCTGATCAGAAAACTATAAGAATGATAGTGGGTTGAAAACGGTATGAGTGTATTGAATCCCGCTTTGTGGACTTTGTGATCTATGTGATAATCCCGCTTTGTGAACTTTGTGATCTATGTGGAACGTGATGAGCACGATCTGAGTGAAAACGTGCAACAGAGTGTGATAAAGTTTTCATTGTATTACGCTCTGGCTGTTTTGGAGCACAGTAGGGAGACTCCAATGATCCTACCATTTATGGGCAACAAGTGTCTATAAGTGGTACGATTGGACCGCACGGTTGTATGTGTGACCAATAACGCAACGTGATATGAGGTCGTATATCCATGCGTAAATCTTGCCCTCATACGTGTTGTAGGGAGCACATGCAAGCGTGATTTGTGTAAAGAAAAAGGAAGGGAATTTTCTCAGGAAAATCTCTAAAAAAATAGGGCCTGCAACGGCTACACGTGTCTGCTAGAAGGCGGAACGGAGATACCCGGAGCAGAAGAAGTTCAGTGGAAGAGCTTTAAGGATTTCCAACGAAGTTCTGTGTTTGGTGCATTTTAGGAAGTTTTTTCTGTGTTAAAAAGGTCCACAATGGCAGCCAAGTGCACAATACAGAGACGGTCGGAGGTCAGGATTCAGACTCCAGAGGCTTGCAGACCCCGAGGGTCTGCTCGGTTAGTAATGTGGGGGAAATATGGTCCCCACTCTGAGACCTTTTGTGATGAATGGACACGAATGACTGCGGGGGATAAGGTACCATTTCCCGGGATAGGTAGTTTTGACTTAGAGGTGTTGCATAATTTAAGGCGGAGGATCTGTCTCATAAAATACTTGAAACTACGGGTTAAACATGATGATTGTTTGCAGTTATGGCTACAGGAAAGTGAAATACAGAGAAATGTAACTTACATACCTAACTTTCATCTTGAGAGGAGAAACGTGGCAGCAGGGAGAATTATGATTGCGGAGAAAAGCACAGGGGTGAACAATATAAACGCTCTTAGCAACTGTAGTATAGATGATAAGAATAAGTGTAATAAATGTAACAAAGATAATTGTAATACTGTTGAATGTACAACTATTAACCCATGCAAGTCGCACCCCATGTTAAACTTTCCTCAGGAACACCAACCAGAAAGTGAACCCAGAACGATGTCGGCACCTCTTCCAGAAGCCATCACACAAGACGTCCAGGTGGACGCGACCCAGTCAGTAAAAACTGTAATCAAACCCCCTAATGGAGGGTCAGGTGAGGTCGTGTCCACAGGTATGTATGGTATTATACATCACGCACAAACAAATGTACCTTATATCATAGAATCAATTCAGAATGACATTACTGGACTTAATCCTGTTAGGGTAATTGCAGTACCAAATGGGGAAACTGACTCTTCAGGAATCACTCCTGTCAGGAACATCGCCATGTACTGCCCTTTTTCCCGAACAGAATTAAGAGCAATTCTGTCTGAATTTCCTGATCCCAGGAAAGACTTAGTTGCTTGTCAAAGATACATTAGAGTGCTAGGACATACTGCAGAGCCAAGTAACAAAGATTGGAGGACAGTTTTGAGGGCATGTTTACCCCCCGATGTTGATTCATTGAAATTTATCGCTGATTGTAAGCTAGATGAGGAAGTGCCACTAACAAACGAGTATAACCAAGATAATGTAAAAAGAATCAATCTACAGTTGAAAGAATATTTTCCTACAGTAGCAAAGTGGAATAAAATCTATACAATAAGACAAAAAGAAGGTGAATCCGCAGAAGAGTATTTTCACCGGGCTCTGCAGGATATGGCTAGGTACACTGGTATAGATGACATTGAAACTAATGTACACCACAGAGCGGTAGCTGTGTCCGTATTAGCGAGCAACTTGAAAGACACACTAAAAATTAGGGTACAAACCTCAATACCTCATTGGAGAGGTATCTCGGTTGCGGCATTAAGAGAGTCCGCTATCGAGCATGACCGAAATATCCAAAGAACCAGGGAAGCGCAGGGAGAGCGGTTGATGACACTGAACATCCAAGCACTAGAGAATGCATCAAGTCGACCGGAACCCCAGGCCCCTAGCACATGGAGAAAGCCAAGGATTTGTTACAATTGTAGAAGAGAAGGGCATTATGCCAACAACTGTAATAACCCACATAAAGTTAGACCCCCTAGACCAAGAAATGAGCAAAATTACAACACACACCATTATAATCAGAGATCAGATAGGAGGAATTTTGAGCCACACCCATGATAGGTAGTCAAGAAAGGTGATCATACGACGGATGGTAAGCCTGAGGTAATGGTTAGTAAATTGGGAGGTCATTCACTGAAGACACAGGAATGACCAGGTTAAACGTTGTAAATGTATTTGTGAAAAATGTTTTTTCTCTCTCTCTCTATCCCCATCTCTGACGATTATTGGTAAGAATTCGAACATTGCATATTCGCTTGGTCCTTGCAGAAGTCTACCAAACCCCAGCATGACCTATCCACCACAATGTATTCTGGCCAGATACAGACAGTGGAATAATGCAAGTGCTGGTGGGGAGGGACTGCTCAAGGAAACCATTAGACACGTAGATACGACAGCCTAATAGTCTGACAATGTTTTCTTAATGTTGACAATGTTTAAAAATGCTTTGTTTCTCTTCTCTTATTGATGGTTATTGTCGAGTTATGTAATGTATATATGCACATGAATTGTTCTCTATCTCTTCTTTTTTTTTTTTTTTTTGTGTTTTCTCTCTCTTCTCACTCATGTTTTCATGGTTTAAAGATGGTATGTCACCCCTCAGTTGGACCAATGGTAATGCCAGATTTTTTTCTCCTTACAGAAAGATCGCCGGTTAGGAAGGAATATTGCATCACCAGAATGTTCGTTTGGAAGACTGAGAGACAGCACCTTTGAGAGGACAGCAGAACAAGAAGAACAACAAGACGAGAGAACTTATTATCGTAACAAGTTCTCTCCCCCTCAAACTGTTTTCTTATACCCCCTTTACAAATTTCTTCTTTTCTCCTCCTGTAAGATGGACTTGCCCCAAAAGACTGTGATATGGATTTTCCCGTTAACCATGATGTTGACCAGAGCAGTCTGTTTCGGTGAGAGTACCAGTGAGGTCGAGAAAGGATCCAGAAAGGTCCTGATGACTGAGACGGAGGTGTAAATTTCCAATAGCAACCCAATCACCAAGCAAAGGCGAGTACCGGGCACGATCTAACAACCATGTTATTTGTAAACAATTGTGAAGGATTGTTAGTTAAAAAGAAAACTGTATCTGTAGGCTCTGTAACAATAATGCCAATCCAGTTTTAATATCCATATGGACCGGCATCCATTGAGTGACTATCACTCCTTAGTGGGTAACGTATTAAACCAAACAGATTGTTGGGTATGCTCTCAAGTACCTCAGGGTCACAGCAAATCAGGGCTAGTACCATTTCCTTTAACGTTAGGGGAGGTACTTGAGCTAAGTGGTGGGAGACCGGTGGACCGGAGGTTTAACATCTCCAGCCCTCCTAGTTTGAAGCTCCACCAATACCATGTGGATAGGTCCCTCTTATGTTTTAATATCTCCAATCCCCGTAAGCCGGGAAATTGGGAAGTGTCATGGAGCAACCTTACCATGACCTTTTCACACAGAGCAGATAGAATGCCTACAGATACAGAGCTGGTACGCCACATAGCCAGTAGAGGAAAATCTTTCCGGTATCGATATACCTTAGGAAATAGGATTACTAGAGTTGGAGAGGTATCACCAGGATACTGTGCACATATCGTACAAACTGATACGTGCATTAAGCAGATGGAAGAATTAGGGTCAGGAGATTTCACCTGGAAGGTTTGTAACATGATCATGTCCTTCTCCGTCCCTTATGTTCTCCCCGATGATGCATATTTCATATGCGGGAGAAAGGCGTACAAGTGGCTTGCCCCAAACTCTGAAGGATTGTGTTATATTGGAAAAGTATTGCCTGAAGTGATGACTGTTACACATGACAAAATGAAGGACATACACCGTGGTGCCCAAGCTCCTTATACTCACACTCATTACGAGCACCGAGTTAAAAGACAACTGTCAGAAAGGTTAGAGCATCCGGCCTCTGATCTTATCCATGAATCCACCGGGATTCAGGATCTGGTAGCGTTAGATTTCACTCGTACCGCTCGAGGAGTGATGAATTATAGATACATTTCCGCACTCGCCAATTTGTTAGATAATATCACTGAAATGTATGATGACACGTTTAGATACACTGGAAGAGAACTTCAAGCTTATAAAACAGAACTGGTACAGCATAGAATGGTTCTTAATTATCTCACAGCAGTGACAGGCGGATATTGTGTTACATTGGCAACACAGTACGGTATAAAGTGTTGCACGTATATCACGAATAGCACCGAGGATCCGGTCGAGGTCATAGATCAAAAGATGGACGATATTCTCCAATTGAAGTGGGAATTTCGCCGAAAACACAATCTCACCCTTGCTGCTGTAGGTAATGAGCTGACTGGTTGGGTGTCATGGTTGAACCCGCGAAATTGGTTCTCCGGTTTAGGAGACTGGGCTCAAGGAGTCATAATGGATGTTGGAAAGTTTCTACTATGTATCTTGGGTGTCGTTATATCGATTGGATTGATATTTAGATGCGGGCAGGCTTTAATGAGGTGCAAACAAAGTACAAAAGTGATGAGCTTGAGGAGTGAGGAAACCGTAATTAACCTGGATTTGATTTATGACCCAATGATAGAAACCAGAATGTGATGAAAATGCGATTATACGGTCCGTTTCTTTCACCTGTTTTTCTGCTTTTCTCCAAGATACAAAGACCCCCTTGGACGAGGAAGCTGACGAGACGAGATGTATACAGACAACGGATTGACCAAAGAAGAAGATTTGACAACTTTAAATATGGACACTTGATGAACTTTGCCATGGATCCCCAGTTTCCCTAGTATTTTTAAACTCACGCTAGCCCAACATTTTCTGTACATCTGATGGCATTGACAAAGCTTATTGCTCACACCTAATGAGCAAAACAGCGCAAAGAAGACGACTTTCAACAGATACCGAACAAAACTTCGACGACAGATGTACATTTACCTGACATAGGATATCATTGCATTTTTCGTAAGTGTTCTTTATCTTCATCTCTACAACCCTCAGGTAACGACACACATAGACGATAGGGAATACAGGCACAGATATCAGCAACCACATACCTCCCCCATTCATGTATCATCAACTAAAATGTGCATCCCCATTTTGTTACAACTGAAAGCCGAAATGAGCTCGGTAGAGTTTGACAGCCCATCCACAGACCTGTACCACAGGATAAGAAGGAATTCAAATGTATACTTCGCAATACCTCGAAGCTTGATTTACCACACGTACGGCACGATGATACATGACCCTCCAAACATGGACTCATACACACATGCTTCTGCTTTCTCACTAGGTCATACCCTCTTCACACCTACTCCACTCTTCTTCCTTACCCCACCATGGAAATCAATTAACCCCTGACTTACATTTTTCTCCTTTTTGAAATGTTTTAGAAGGTGGCAGTTATTATTGACTGCCAAAGGGTGGACTGTCAAAGTCAGAAAAATGTCTCTATGCACGTTGCCATATTTGCACCGCACACTGGTCCGCGCTGCGCATGCGTACGCTCTCCCGTGAAGGCGCATACCCGCAATAGCGTGCACTCGCAGGCACGGTATGCGTATTTACGGTAGAGTTTATGTAGTCGTAGCGTGCGACTCATTCGTTACATATTTTCACAATTAATGTAGTTTGTAGATCATGGTCCCTTTGATAGATTCTGAAAGTTTGGTTAATATAGAATGTCCCTGAGCAGAGGAATCCCTCTTTGTATTGTACGAAGGGTCTAACAGGAATCATACAGCAGTGTTTGGTACCCATCGGAAGAGTATTTAATTAGCGATATTCCGGTGTTGGTTTGGAGCGTATTAATCGCTCGTGCGAATAGTTATGGACATAAGAAGTTATGTCCATTTTATTTGTTCTTACTTAGTCATGCATCTGAACAGTTGGAGACAGGCATCAGTGGGTCTCAAATGGCTCTTTGACCTCAGAGATCCCCCAAACAAATGTTTGCATGTTAAGAGGGCCTCCTATCTACACATGCATAAGGTAAACACAGGAATAGTAATTGAAGATCAATTGTACTCCAAATCAGTATCTTTCCCGCAGACGGAGTGCAATAGCCTTTAATTACACTGAGCTTTGAGACTCAATGAAGAAGGCCAACACCTGTGTTTACAAATGGGGCTGGATTTGTATACAGGAAAATAAGGGCTGAGACGTCATTGTCTCAACTGAAAGTGGACATCATGAATATAGAACAGAACCCAGACAGGATTCTGTTTTGTATTCGCCAAACAATAGCTCTCCAGAAGACAGGAATGTGTTAGTTATCACCCATTGTTTTGCATAACCAAGACCACTGTTACAGTTTACCTGTATGAATCAACCTATGACCTTTGTTATAATGCGAAGCCGAGTTCCTGCGTCCAATGGACAGTGAGACTGTAGGGACCATTAGATTGCATTGTGTGAGTAGCATAAAAGACGGGTCTGTGACATCCAGCTTCACTTCTCTTCAAATGGTTCTCATTGCTGATAATCAGGAAGCTGGATGTCCAGAGGCGCTTGCGATCGTTTCCCCTTGTGCGTAAGTTTCTCTCCGTAATCATTGTCTTACTGTGAGCCAATTTCTCTCTCTCTCTCTCTCTCTCCTTTCTCTTTTCTCTCACATCTCCCCTAGACTAGTATTGTATTGTATTAGATAGTATTGTATTTTGGTTAGGAAGTCTCTGTTATATTGTAGTGTATCATTTGTACTGTTATTCTCTTTTTACAAGTATATTAGACATAATACAGTTAATAGGCTTTGGACCCTAAACCAGCATCTGTGTATTTCCTATAGTGTTAAGTGTTCACTTGAGCGTCGGTAACGCTCAAGCAGCTTTGTAGTTAGTCAGGTTACACAAGGTTGCACTTACACCCTGTATTCACATTAAGGTATTCTGTGTATTTCATTGGTATAAGGTTTAGACATAAAGGTATAGCGTTGTGAGCGTCTGCGCCGCTGGTGATCTCCTCGTGGTCTCGAGCGAACCGCTACGCCATAGCGAATCATTCTGTCCTGTGATCTCTGGGCCGTGAGCGAACGTGACGCTTGAGCGTCTCGCCTACGGCTGAGCGATCGTTACGCAACCAGCGTACCCTTACGGTACTTCTTAAGTAAACAGCGTACAGTGTTCTTAGACTTCATAAAGGGTTGTAAATACATAAAGGAATTCTGCTTTGTTAATAGGAATGACGTGTCTCCTGCGAGCACAGTATATAGGAATGACGTGTCTCCTGCGAGCACAGTATATATGAATGACGTGTCTCCTGCAAGCACAGTATATGGGAATGACGTGTCTCCTGCGAGCACAGTATATAGGAATGACGTGTCTCCTGCGAGCACAGTATATGGGAATGGCGTGTCTCCTGCAAGCACAGTATATAGGAATGACGTGTCTCCTGCAAGCACAGTATATGGGAATGACGTGTCTCCTGCAAGCACAGTATATAGGAAAGACGTGTCTCCTGCAAGCACAGTATATAGGAATGACGTGTCTCCTGCAAGCACAGTATATGGGAATGACGTGTCTCCTGCAAGCACAGTATATAGGAAAGACGTGTCTCCTGCAAGCACAGTATATAGGAATGACGTGTCTCCTGCAAGCACAGTATATGGGAATGACATGTCTCCTGCAAGCACAGTATATAGGAATGACGTGTCTCCTGCAAGCACAGTATATGGGAATGGCGTGTCTCCTGCAAGCACAGTATATAGGAATGACGTGTCTCCTGCAAGCACAGTATATGGGAATGACGTGTCTCCTGCAAGCACAGTATATAGGAAAGACGTGTCTCCTGCAAGCACAGTATATAGGAATGACGTGTCTCCTGCAAGCACAGTATATGGGAATGACGTGTCTCCTGCAAGCACAGTATATAGGAATGACGTGTCTCCTGCAAGCACAGTATATGGGAATGACGTGTCTCCTGCGAGCACAGTATATGGGAATGACGTGTCTCCTGCAAGCACAGTATATAGGAATGACGTGTCTCCTGCGAGCACAGTATATAGGAATGACGTGTCTCCTGCAAGCACAGTATATGGGAATGACGTATCTCCTGCAAGCACAGTATATAGGAATGACGTGTCTCCTGCAAGCACAGTATATATGAATGACGTGTCTCCTGCGAGCACAGTATATGGGAATGACGTGTCTCCTGCAAGCACAGTATATAGGAATGACGTGTCTCCTGCAAGCACAGTATATATGAATGACGTGTCTCCTGCGAGCACAGTATATGGGAATGACGTGTCTCCTGTAAGCACAGTATATAGGACTGACGTGTCTCCTGCGAGCACAGTATATAGGAAAGACGTGTCTCCTGCGAGCACAGTATATAGGAAAGGCGTGTCTCCTGCAAGCACAGTATATAGGAATGACGTGTCTCCTGCAAGCACAGTATATAGGAATGACGTGTCTCCTGGGAGCACAGTATATAGGAATGACGTGTCTCCTGCAAGCACAGTATATGGGACTGACGTGTCTCCTGCAAGCACAGTATATGGGAATGACGTGTCTCCTGCAAGCACAGTATATGGGACTGACGTGTCTCCTGCAAGCACAGTATATAGGAATGACGTGTCTCCTGCAAGCACAGTATATAGGAAAGACGTATCTCCTGCAAGCACAGTATATAGGAATGACGTGTCTCCTGCAAGCACAGTATATGGGAATGGCGTGTCTCCTGCAAGCACAGTATATAGGAATGACGTGTCTCCTGCAAGCACAGTATATAGGAAAGACGTGTCTCCTGCAAGCACAGTATATAGGAATGACGTGTCTCTTGCAAGCACAGTATATGGGAATGACGTGTCTCCTGCAAGCACAGTATATAGGAATGACGTGTCTCCTGCAAGCACAGTATATATGAATGACGTGTCTCCTGCAAGCACAGTATATAGGAATGACGTGTCTCCTGCAAGCACAGTATATAGGAATGACGTGTCTCCTGCGAGCACAGTATATATGAATGACGTGTCTCCTGCAAGCACAGTATATGGGAATGACGTGTCTCCTGCGAGCACAGTATATAGGAATGACGTGTCTCCTGCGAGCACAGTATATGGGAATGGCGTGTCTCCTGCAAGCACAGTATATAGGAATGACGTGTCTCCTGCAAGCACAGTATATGGGAATGACGTGTCTCCTGCAAGCACAGTATATAGGAAAGACGTGTCTCCTGCAAGCACAGTATATAGGAATGACGTGTCTCCTGCAAGCACAGTATATGGGAATGACGTGTCTCCTGCAAGCACAGTATATAGGAATGACGTGTCTCCTGCAAGCACAGTATATATGAATGACGTGTCTCCTGCAAGCACAGTATATAGGAATGACGTGTCTCCTGCGAGCACAGTATATAGGAATGACGTGTCTCCTGCGAGCACAGTATATATGAATGACGTGTCTCCTGCAAGCACAGTATATGGGAATGACGTGTCTCCTGCTAGCACAGTATATAGGAATGACGTGTCTCCTGCGAGCACAGTATATGGGAATGGCGTGTCTCCTGCAAGCACAGTATATAGGAATGACGTGTCTCCTGCAAGCACAGTATATGGGAATGACGTGTCTCCTGCAAGCACAGTATATAGGAAAGACGTGTCTCCTGCAAGCACAGTATATAGGAATGACGTGTCTCCTGCAAGCACAGTATATGGGAATGACGTGTCTCCTGCAAGCACAGTATATAGGAAAGACGTGTCTCCTGCAAGCACAGTATATAGGAATGACGTGTCTCCTGCAAGCACAGTATATGGGAATGACATGTCTCCTGCAAGCATAGTATATAGGAATGACGTGTCTCCTGCAAGCACAGTATATGGGAATGGCGTGTCTCCTGCAAGCACAGTATATAGGAATGACGTGTCTCCTGCAAGCACTGTATATGGGAATGACGTGTCTCCTGCAAGCACAGTATATAGGAAAGACGTGTCTCCTGCAAGCACAGTATATAGGAATGACGTGTCTCCTGCAAGCACAGTATATGGGAATGACATGTCTCCTGCAAGCATAGTATATAGGAATGACGTGTCTCCTGCAAGCACAGTATATGGGAATGGCGTGTCTCCTGCAAGCACAGTATATAGGAATGACGTGTCTCCTGCAAGCACTGTATATGGGAATGACGTGTCTCCTGCAAGCACAGTATATAGGAAAGACGTGTCTCCTGCAAGCACAGTATATGGGAATGACGTGTCTCCTGCAAGCACAGTATATAGGAATGACGTGTCTCCTGCAAGCACAGTATATGGGAATGACGTGTCTCCTGCGAGCACAGTATATGGGAATGACGTGTCTCCTGCAAGCACAGTATATAGGAATGACGTGTCTCCTGCGAGCACAGTATATAGGAATGACGTGTCTCCTGCAAGCACAGTATATGGGAATGACGTATCTCCTGCAAGCACAGTATATAGGAATGACGTGTCTCCTGCAAGCACAGTATATATGAATGACGTGTCTCCTGCGAGCACAGTATATGGGAATGACGTGTCTCCTGCAAGCACAGTATATAGGAATGACGTGTCTCCTGCAAGCACAGTATATATGAATGACGTGTCTCCTGCGAGCACAGTATATGGGAATGACGTGTCTCCTGTAAGCACAGTATATAGGACTGACGTGTCTCCTGCGAGCACAGTATATAGGAAAGACTTGTCTCCTGCGAGCACAGTATATAGGAAAGGCGTGTCTCCTGCAAGCACAGTATATAGGAATGACGTGTCTCCTGCAAGCACAGTATATAGGAATGACGTGTCTCCTGGGAGCACAGTATATAGGAATGACGTGTCTCCTGCAAGCACAGTATATGGGACTGACGTGTCTCCTGCAAGCACAGTATATGGGAATGACGTGTCTCCTGCAAGCACAGTATATGGGACTGACGTGTCTCCTGCAAGCACAGTATATAGGAATGACGTGTCTCCTGCAAGCACAGTATATAGGAAAGACGTATCTCCTGCAAGCACAGTATATAGGAATGACGTGTCTCCTGCAAGCACAGTATATGGGAATGACGTGTCTCCTGCAAGCACAGTATATAGGAAAGACGTATCTCCTGCAAGCACAGTATATAGGAATGACGTGTCTCCTGCAAGCACAGTATATGGGAATGACGTGTATCCTGCAAGCACAGTATATAGGAAAGACGTATCTCCTGCAAGCACAGTATATAGGAATGACGTGTCTCCTGCAAGCACAGTATATGGGACTGACGTGTATCCTGCAAGCACAGTATATAGGAATGACGTGTCTCCTGCAAGCACAGTATATGGGAATGACGTGTATCCTGCAAGCACAGTATATAGGAATGACATGTCTCCTGCAAGCACAGTATATGGGAATGACGTGTCTCCTGCAAGCACAGTATATAGGAATGACGTGTCTCCTGCGAGCACAGTATATGGGAATGACGTGTCTCCTGCAAGCACAGTATATGGGAATGACGTGTATCCTGCAAGCACAGTATATAGGAATGACGTGTCTCCTGCAAGCACAGTATATAGGAATGACGTGTATCCTGCAAGCACAGTATATAGGAATGACGTGTCTCCTGCGAGCACAGTATATAGGAATGATGTGTCTCCTGCAAGCACAGTATATAGGAATGACGTGTCTCCTGCAAGCACAGTATATGGGAATGACGTGTATCCTGCAAGCACAGTATATAGGAAAGACGTATCTCCTGCAAGCACAGTATATAGGAATGACGTGTCTCCTGCAAGCACAGTATATGGGAATGACGTGTATCCTGCAAGCACAGTATATAGGAATGACGTGTCTCCTGGGAGCACAGTATATAGTAATGACGTGTATCCTGCAAGCACAGTATATGGGAATGATGTGTCTCCTGCAAGCACAGTATATGGGAATGACGTGTATCCTGCAAGCACAGTATATAGGAATGACGTGTATCCTGCAAGCACAGTATATAGGAATGACGTGTCTCCTGCGAGCACAGTATATAGGAATGACGTGTCTCCTGCGAGCACAGTATATAGGAATGACGTGTCTCCTGCAAGCACAGTATATGGGAATGACGTGTATCCTGCAAGCACAGTATATAGGAATGACGTGTCTCCTGCGAGCACAGTATATAGGAATGACGTGTCTCCTGCAAGCACAGTATATGGGAATGACGTGTATCCTGCAAGCACAGTATATGGGAATGACGTGTATCCTGCAAGCACAGTATATGGGAATGACGTGTCTCCTGCAAGCACAGTATATGGGAATGACATGTCTCCTGCAAGCACAGTATATAGGAATGACGTGTATCCTGCAAGCACAGTATATAGGAATGACGTGTCTCCTGCAAGCACAGTATATAGGAATGACGTGTCTCCTGCAAGCACAGTATATAGGAATGACGTGTATCCTGCAAGCACAGTATATAGGAATGACGTGTCTCCTGCGAGCACAGTATATAGGAATGACGTGTCTCCTGCAAGCACAGTATATAGGAAAGACGTGTCTCCTGCGAGCACAGTATATGGGACTGACGTGTCTCCTGCAAGCACAGTATATAGGAATGACGTGTCTCCTGCGAGCACAGTATATAGGAATGACGTGTCTCCTGCAAGCACAGTATATGGGACTGACGTGTCTGACGTGTCTCCTGCAAGCACAGTATATGGGACTGACGTGTCTCCTGCAAGCACAGTATATGGGAATGACGTGTCTCCTGCGAGCACAGTATATAGGAATGACGTGTCTCCTGCTAACACAGTATATAGGAATGACGTGTATCCTGCAAGCACAGTATATGGGAATGACGTGTCTCCTGCAAGCACAGTATATGGGAATGACGTGTCTCCTGCAAGCACAGTATATGGGAATGACGTGTCTCCTGCAAGCACAGTATATAGGAATGACGTGTATCCTGCAAGCACAGTATATAGGAATGACGTGTCTCCTGCAAGCACAGTATATAGGAATGACGTGTATCCTGCAAGCACAGTATATGGGAATGACGTGTCTCCTGCAAGCACAGTATATAGGAATGACGTGTATCCTGCAAGCACAGTATATAGGAATGACGTGTCTCCTGCAAGCACAGTATATAGGAATGACGTGTATCCTGCAAGCACAGTATATAGGAATGACGTGTATCCTGCAAGCACAGTATATAGGAATGACGTGTCTCCTGCAAGCACAGTATATGGGAATGACGTGTCTCCTGCGAGCACAGTATATAGGAAAGACGTGTATCCTGCAAGCACAGTATATGGGACTGACGTGTCTCCTGCAAGCACCGTATATAGGAATGACGTGTCTCCTGCGAGCACAGTATATAGGAAAGATGTGTATCCTGCAAGCACAGTATATGGGACTGACGTGTCTCCTGCAAGCACAGTATATAGGAATGACGTGTCTCCTGCAAGCACAGTATATGGGAATGACGTGTCTCCTGCAAGCACAGTATATAGGAATGACGTGTATCCTGCAAGCACAGTATATAGGAATGACGTGTCTCCTGCAAGCACAGTATATGGGAATGACATGTATCCTGCAAGCACAGTATATAGGAATGGTGTATCTCCTGCAAGCACAGTATATAGGAATGACGTGTATCCTGCAAGCACAGTATATAGGAATGACGTGTCTCCTGCAAGCACAGTATATGGGACTGACGTGTCTCCTGCAAGCACAGTATATAGGAACGACGTGTCTCCTGCAAGCACAGTATATGGGACTGACGTGTCTCCTGCAAGCACAGTATATGGGAACGACGTGTCTTCTGCAAGCACAGTATATAGGAACGACGTGTCTCCTGCAAGCACAGTATATGGGAATGACGGAGTGAGAGGCTGCGACGCAGGGGTAGTGCCACTATGTGAGAATCCTCTGTGGGCGACTTACAGCCCTGCCTGCAGCGGGCACAGGGGACAAAGAGGACTCTAAGCTGACATATGGGGGTGATGAAGGCAGTGGTGCAAGTAGAAAAAATGTCTTACAGGTACTGACAAAAATGGGTGTGACCAAATGCCACATGGGGCGTGGCCAATGAAAATGGGGGCGTGATATACATATGGGGGGGCAGATACACATATGACCACAATAGTGCCAGATACACATTGCCCCACAGTGCCAGATATACATTGCCGCAGTGCCAGATACACATTGCCCCACAGTGCCAGATACACAAATGCCCCCTGAGTGCCAGATACACAGTGCCTCACAGTGCCAGATACACAAATGCCCCCAGAGTGCCAGATACACATTGCCCCACAGTGCCAGATACACATTGCCCCACAGTGCCAGATACACAAATGCCCCCAGAGTGCCAGATACACATTGCCCCACAGTGCCAGATACACATTGCCCCACAGTGCTAGATACACAAATGCTCCCAGAGTGCCAGCTATACATTGCACCACAGTGCCAGATATACATTGCCCCACAGTGCCAGATACACAAATGCCCCCAGAGTGCCAGATACACATTGCCCCACAGTGCCAGATACACATTGCCCCACAGTGCCAGATACACAAATGCCCCCAGAATGCCAGATACACATTGCCCCACAGTGCCAGATACACATTGCCCCACAGTGCCAGATACACAAATGCTCCCAGAGTGCCAGATACACATTGTCCCACAGTGCCAGATATACATTGCCTCACAGTGCCATATACACATTGCCCCACAGTGCCAGATACACAAATGCTCCCAGAGTGCTAGATACACATTGCCCCACAGTGCCAGATATACATTGCCTCACAGTGCCAGATACACATTGCCCACAGTGCCAGATACACAAATGCCCCCAGAGTGGCAGGTACACATTATCTCACAGTGCCAGATACACATTGCCCCACAGTGCCAGATACACAAATGCTCCCAGAGTGCCAGCTATACATTGCACCACAGTGCCAGATACACATTGCCTCACAGTGCCATATACACATTGCCCCACAGTGCCAGATACACAAATGCCCCAGAGTGGCAGATACACATTATCTCACAGTGCCAGATACACATTGCCCCACAGTGCCAGATACACAAATGCCCCCAGAGTGGCAGATACACATTATCTCACAGTGCCAGATACACATTGCCCACAGTGCCAGATACACATTGCCCCACAGTGCTAGATATACATTGCCCCACAGTGCTAGATATACATTGCCCCACAGTGCTAGATACACATTGCCTCACAGTGCCAGATGCCCATTGCCCCACAGTGCCAGATACACATTACCCCACAGTGCCAGATACAGAAATGCCCCCACAGTGCCAGATACAGAGATGCCCCCAGTGCCAGATACAGAGATGCCCCCAGTGCCAGATACAGAGATGCCCCCAGTGCCAGATACAGAGATGCCCCCAGTGCCAGATACAGATATGCCCCCAGTGCCAGATACAGATATGCCCCCAGTGCCAGGTACACATCCCCCCCTCCCCCAGTTCCCTGCTGCTCACTGCTGCTGCTGCTTCCTGTGTGGGGGGGGGGAGGAGAGCGCAGTGCGCGCCTCTCCTGCCCCTCAGTGTCTACCTTCAATTAGGCACCGATCCGTGATCACGGGCCGGTGCCGAATTGAAGGTAGCAGCGGCGCGGTGAGCAGCAGCAGGGGAGGGAGCGGCGGCGTGGGTACGGCGTACCCGCCCACTTGCAACACTGGTCATGAAGGTAACACTGTGCCATAAGACTATACATGCCCTTCTGCCGTCAGTCTTGCTGCTGCTAAATGAGGAGCTACACCGTGCAAACATTTATTTTAATAATGTAACAGTTCTACATAATGGGGCTTATTCTGCATCGGACACAAAGTGTCTGTGTGATGCCACGGAAGCAGGGGTGCTGCGGGGGCAGGTACTGATTACCAGGCCTGACGGAGAGGTCCCGGGCCAATTGCTGATGGGGACAAAAGTACCAATAGTATTTTCTAGTTTTGTTTAGGGGTTGTGACCATGACCCCACAATTTGGTCACACTCCCCCATTTCAGAGACAGACACAGCAGCGATGCTGAAATACTGTAATGCGGCAGGGGGTGTCTGTAGGAAACGAGGCATCTCCTGCGTGCAGTGCTGACCACACAGCATCAGGTCACCACAGTCCTCAGACCACTGGAACTCCTGTGCCAGGACAGACTGAGGCCTGTAGCCGTCACCTATTTGCCAATGGCTGCTGTTTAGAGACTACCTGCAGCCACAGTTACCTGAGATCCTGCGCTGTGTATCCCCAATGGATTTCATGGCGTATGCCAATGACCCCGGACACACCCCGAAATGCAGAACAGGGCCCTGGGAGTACGGACCCAGAACTACCACCCCCCTCCACACATCCACATACAACAACCTTGTAAAATATAGGCCCTCATTCCGAGTTGATCGCTCGCTAGCTACTTTTAGCAGCCATGCAAACGCATAGTCGCCGCCCACGGGGGAGTGTATTTTCGCTTTGCAGGAGTGCGAACGCCTGTGCAGCCGAGCGGCTGCAAACACATTTTGTGCAGAACAAGACCAGCCCTGTAGTTACTTATCCTGTGCGATGATTGCTGCGACGAAGGTCCCGGTATTGATGTCAGATACCCGCCCAGCAAACGCCCGGCCACGCCTGCGTTTTTCCAAACACTCCCAGAATACGGTCAGTTGACACCCAGAACCTCCTACTTCCTGTCAATCTCCTTGCGTCCGCCAGTGCGACTGGAAGCGTCGCTAGAACCTGTGCAAAACCACAAAGGTCTTTGTACTTGTACGACGCGCCTGCGCATTGCGGTGCATACGCATGCGCAGATTAGCCCCGTTCTGCCATAATCGCTGCGCTACGAAAATCTGTAGCGAGCGATCATCTCGGAATGAGCCCCATTGAGCGGTACATTTTCTGTGCCAGCATCTGGTGTTTGTACTCGGCGCTGCAGCACTCTCCCTCCGGTCCCTCCTGCAGAGCACAGCACGAGTCAGGAGAAGCAGAGGTCTAGGCCAGTAGCAACACGTCTGACTGATCGCACCCCGAGCTGCACTGAGAGTTGTGGCTTTGATGCCTATGGCTCCTCTCCAACACACCGCCACATATGTCATCCATAAGAGCCTCCGTGGAATGCTGCAGCATTCCCCCGGCGGACAGTGAAAGGTTCATTTACATCGCAATTCCTGAAGCTGCATTTACTGGAAAGTATTTCTAGATAAAGTCAAGAGATTAAAAAGAGGAAATGATTTCCTTGCGATACATCTGCAATGTAACAACCTCTCTATAAACTTGTGTCCAAACAAGTCCATTGTTATGAATTCCTGCCCATATTCCTTAGAGGAGTGATACAATCATTCATAGTATATAGTGTATCTAGACAGCATCTACAAGGGTTCCGAGGCCTCATTTCATGGCGGATGTTAAGTCCTACTCTGAGGCGTAAAACGAAACCGTGTAGAATTCAGAGGTTTGAGTAAGTTACGTCTGTGGCCTCATGTACCTGGGGAGATTGCCACCAGATAAAGGGGCCTATGTACTAAGACTTGTAGGGGTATGGGTCACTAGGTCGACCACTATTGGTCGACGTGCATTAGGTCAACACGGACACTAGGTCGACACGGAAAAAGGCTGACATGAGTTTTTTTTACTTTTTTTGGTGTCGTTTTCTTCGTAAAGTGATGGGGAACCCCAATTAGTGCACCGTGTCCCCTCGCATAGCTTGCGTCGCTCGCCATGCTTCGGGCAAGGTGCCTAGCTCTGCTACTGCTACGCTCGGCACAGGTTACTGTTCCCAATCATAGTCCACGTCGATTGTAAAGTATGAAAATGTTAAAAACATGAAGAAGAAAAAACGTGAAAAACGCATGTCGACCAATAGTGGTCGACCTAATGACTTATCCCGTCCTGTAGAGGGATAAAATGGAGAGAGATAAAGTGCCAACCAATCGGCTCCTGTCATTTTTCAAACACAGCCTGTGACATGACAGTTAGGAGATGATTGGCTGGTACTTTACCTCTCCAAGGCTTAGTAAATACTAGACCCTAAAGGCTGAGCTGTATGGGCGCATCTGAAGCATTCGGATGACTGGGTAGCATAAGATTGTATCTTATAATTTTAAGGCCGAATTCAATTAGCTGCAAAATCGGTGTAATTTACAGTGATTGCCGTTTCCCTGCTTTTTTGTGGTGAAGGACGACTTTTCGTGGGTATGTGCGCTTCCACGATTTGCCTATTCAGTTGCAAATTCGCCAAAACAGGATTACCGAGAAAATTGTTGCCGAAAGCGAAAAATATGTAAATCTGCCTGTACCCCCCAAAAAATGCTAAGAATGGGTGTAAGTATATATTTGTGTCATTTTAAGGGACTTAAAAAAAAAAAGTGGGAACAGACAGATTACTCCCACCTTCAAGTCTAAAAACACTTGTCCCACTCATAAAGCGCCCCAATATATCTGTCCCATACCTTGTGCCCCAATTTCCATCATTTTGCACCTTTTTCACCACAAAAATGACATGTCATTATCTGCCAAAAAACTTCTAAGGAAGGGGGGTGTCCCAGGGGGATCGGTATTAAATACCTCCAACCAAAGTCCCGACGGTCAAAATCCCAACAGCAACTGACCGACGGTCAAAATCCCGACAAGGTCAAAATCCCGACATGGACAAAATACCAACATTCAAAGTACCGACAAGGTCAAAATACCGACATGTAAAATGCTGACAGGTCAAAATACCAACATGCGGTTTTCATTGTTTGTGTGTATGTCGACATAGGTCGACATAGACACCATATAAGTGTACCGCGTCCCCTCACAAGGCTCGCTGTGTTCGCCATGCTTCGGGCACACTATTATGTTCCCCCTCCAGGTCCACTGGGATGGTAAAGTATGAACAAGTCGGTTTCAATGAAAATATCATGAAAAACTCATGTCGGGATTTTGACCGTCGGTCAATTGCTGTCGGGATTTCGACCGTCGGGATTTTGATTGGAGGTAAATTGACTGCATCCCGTCCCAGGGGTTCTGAACCAAATCCTAAAAGTTGTAATTTAAAATAGGGATTTTCCCCAACTTTTCGTCTGCTCAGAGTTGGTGAATTGAAATTCGCAGTAAAATTACCCAAATTCATTTTCACAGACAATTGAATAGGCACTTTCCGCAATTCATGGTATATCACATTATTTTATTTTTTTACCGTTTTGCTGCTAATTGAATTTGTGGCCCTTGTTCCTAGGTCATGCTTACCACGTCTATTGGCACAGTACAGTAAGTGGTGGGCATTGAGCCATATACAATGTACACTTGGGACAGATGTGCAAGATAAATACTTTCTGCCATACCACAAATGTTAAGTATTTACCTTTGTATTTCTGAACTGTATCTGTGAAGTGCGAGGATTTGTCTAGCCGTGCGTGGGGATAGATTTGCCTGGAGCTGCTGCTTTGCAGATAATTTGGAGTCTGCTTAGTATTGTGTGCAGGTCTGTTTATCCCCGGTGGCAGTACAGCGCTCATTCCTGCACAGGATTTTATTTTCCCTAATATGGCAAGAAATGTGCGTGTCTCATTTATTACAGTTTACGGATAGTAATATAAATAAATAGTAATAAGCTGGATACACTTTCATCTTGTAGTAATTTTTACATTTTTAAGTAATAATGTGCAATGAAGTGCTGCCTAGTACCGTGTCATGTCCTCACTGTCTGCTCTCCGGTGCCTGTGCTTTAATAATACCCCAAAAGTGCTTTATGTGACTGCAGGCGATGAATGATCTGCATGGATATTGCCAGGCTGAAACACCTAGGGGTAAATTTACTAAATTGGGAGTTCTATTTAAGATGGGATGTTGCCCATAGCAACCAATTAGATTTCAGGTATTATCTTGTAGAATGTGCTAGATAAATGAGAAGTAGAATCTGATTGGTTGCTATGGGCAACATCCCATCTTAAATAGAACTCCCATCTTAGTAAATTTACCCCCTAGACTGGTCCACTGTGACAGCAAATGTCAAAGGGAAGTTTATATGCATTTGGGAAGAGGGGTGGCAAATATTTTAACTGGGGGCATGATACAATATCATTTTCCACACCCTAGTTCATATTAGTAGTGGTCCCTGTGCACATTATGCCACACAGTAGTGCCCTCCATTCAAATTTTGTCATGCAGTAAGGCCCCAGTTCACATTATGCCATACACTAGTGCCCTCAATTCACATAATGCCACACAGTAGTGGTCCCAGTTCACATTATGCCACACAATAGTGGTCCCAGTTCTCATTATGCCCCACAGTAGTGCCCCCAGTTCACATTATGCCACACAGTAGTGGTCCCAGTTCACATAATGCCACACAGTAGTGGTCCCAGTTCTCATTATGCCCCACGGTAGTGGTCCCAAGTCACATTATGCCACACAATAGTGGTCCCAAGTCACATTATGCCACACAGTAGTGGTCCCAGTTCTCATTTTGCCACACAGTAGTGGTCCCAGTTCTCATTATGCCACACAGTAGTGGTCCCAGTTCTCATTATGCCACACAGTAGTGGTCCCAGTTTTCATTATGCCACACAGTAAGGGTCCCAGTTCTCATCATGCCACACAGTAGTGGTCCCAAGTCTTATTATGCCATCACTTTAGGAACCACTGTACTAACCTGTATGACACTTATTCATGGTCTTCTGTAGCCGTTCCCAGGAGTAGATCCTAGTCTGAACGAGAACACTTGACATTGTTCCCCTTCTTCATCATAAAAAGCCGTTAAATCTTCATAACTAGTACCTTACCCTTTATCATTAAGACCCTGATCAATAAATCACCTCATTGTCTGTTATTAATCTCCACAAAATCATCGCATCTCTCAAAGTCATTAGAATAATCTCTTCATTAACATCAACCTTCCCATCATCAATGCACTCTCAACATTATATTTAACCAGCAACGATATACATTATAGATAACCCCCTTATAATCATTAACTTCCACATCACACCTTTTATAATTAACCCCTCCTTATAATCATTAACTATAGGCTCATCATTAATAAAATCCCAAATAAGTAATTCATTTAATTCATATTAATTAACCCTTCAATCATTCACTCCTTTAGAGGGGGGGGGGGGGTTATCAAACCTTGGGGTGTGGCTCATAGGGTCAACAGTAACTAGGTCGAAAGTCATTAGGTCGACCACTATTGGTCGACAGTGACTAGGCCAATACCCGAAATAGGTCGACGTGGTCATTAGATCGACATAGATAAGGTCAACACGGAAAAAGTTTTTTTAAATATTTTTTTGGTGTCATTTTCTTCGGAAAGTGACCGGGAACCCCAAATAGTGCACAGCTGCGTTCGGACCAGATTACTATTCCCAATCGTAGTCCACGTGGATCGTAAAGTATGAAAAAGTAAAAAAAAAAAACCTCCTGTCGACCTTTTCATGTGTCGACATTTGGCATGTCCTTAGATGTATCCAACTGCCTGGATGCCCCCATACAAACCAGAAATATTGGTCCCTCCGTGTTAAGGATGCTTAGCATTTGTGGGTACCCCCCAATGTCTGTTTTGGGGGGATATTCCACAAATATTGTTGAATAAATCTTATTTAATTTTCCAACTAGATAATTCCATCTCCTGCTCGGAGCTCCCTGTCATTGCATTTTGTCCGTGTACGTCTTACTCTGATATTTTCCAGCCTTTAGATCCTTGTAGAATGGTTTTATTGTAACTAAGGTTTGGCTGCACAATGTTATTCGGGTGACAAATGTTCATATTACACAGGAGCTCAGCTGGTTTCCAGCTTAATTAGCTTATTGCAAAGAAGAAGCAGCGACGGAACTCAAAGAGAATCATCTTGTGCCATGAAAGAGAAAGGACGTCAAGTTTCCAGAACTGAAGGAACGCGGCAGACACGGCAGGATCCGGCGTGTTTTGTAGTGTATACAATGTCATCCACAGAACTGTATCCGACAGTTACAGATCAATCGCTGATACAAGACAGAGATACATTTACCGCAGTGTACAGGTCATCGCCTGAAACAACTTATTATCATTGATATAAATGGGAGAATTGCAATAACAAACTAATGTGAAAAATGAAGCTAATTTATACCACTTTTAGGGTAACATTTACTAAGCAGTGATAAGAGCGGAGAAGTGAGCCAGTGGAGAAGTTGCGCCGTCAACCAATCAGCAGCTCTGTATCATTTTATAGTATGCAAATTATAGATGTTACGTCAGTGCTGATTGGTTGCCATGGGCAACTTCTCCACTGGCTCACTTCTCCGCTCTTATCGCTGCTTAGTAAATGTCCTCCTTAGATTACAACGTCAGGTCGCACCTGGGATTTTGTAGCCGGCTCCAGCCAAGATGCCACCCAGCTGAGACTCCTTTCAGACTGGTGGCAGGACCCGGCTTGTTGCCAGGTCGGGAACATCACTGGTCACGTGTTCCGCACTGGTGATCATCTCAAATCGCCAGCTCGTCCCATGCAGAGAACGGGTTCCCGGGTCACATTGACCAGGCTTACCCGTTTACATTGCCCCACTACCCGTGTCCTTCCTGGGACCAACCCTGCAAGCCAGCTGGGTTGTATTCCCGGGTCACTGGACCCAAGTTCAGCCGTTTCCACTGACAGAATTCCCGGGTTCACATGCAATAACCCGGGATTTTCTTGGCAGTGGAAAAGGGGTATTCATTTAAAAATGATGTTTTTCAAGATGCAAACATGTAAGTTTGATCATAAAAGAACTTCAGTAAAACAATTAATGTTAGGTGACTTATGACAAAGCAGAATCGTCACTAAGGATGTATTTCTCCATGTACATTATGAATGATTAACATGGATCCTGAAGGACCTAACGGAACTGAGACCACGCCCCCTTTTTTTAGCTTACGCACTGGTGGCACGTGGAGGGGTCTCTCCTTCCCTATCTAGAATGTTGGGAGTTATGCTTTATCTCTCTCCACTTTCTCTCTCTGAGCATTGGTAAATATGCCTCTACGACACTCATTTACGGTCATATTCTGCAGTGCGTTACAGAGAATATTTGAGCATTCAGACACACACGCACACTTACACACTAGGGTTAATATCTTGTCAGGAGCCTATTAACCACCCAGTATATTTTTGTATTGTCGGAGCACCCAGAGGAAACTCACACAAGCATGGAGAGTACATACAAACTGCACACAGTAGGGCCTTAGTGGGACTCAATCCCAAAACCTCAAGTTGCAGGGAACCTGAAGAAGCTCCTCTTGGAACCGGGAGTTGTCCTGAGTTCGGTGTATGGAGTTATATCGTCTGTAGCATTATATTAATCCCCTGTGAAGTAAAAGAAAAGACAGTGCTACACATACAGCGTTCGCGGGTTAAGAGGCCAATACTGCAGACTTCCACTTAATCCCCGGTCGGTTTCTCCGGCATTGCTTGTCAGTCATTTCATAAAAAAATAGCTGTAACCTTTGCTCATTTTTCTGATTAAATTGGCAACTTGTTAACCAAAATTGTGGCTCTCCGGGTCACGCATTCCCCTGTGGTGCACGGGCGCTTCCTCACCCAGACTCCTCGTCCTTCCGGGTTAATTGCATTTTTGTAACAGCCAATGACCCTTTCCAGGAGTTTCTCTCAAGTTCATCCTGAAGAGACGACGGCCTTAGCTACACCTAGCAATTGCTGTCCTCAGTCCGGATTTTCTAAAAACTGATTGCAAGGGTTTATTACAGAGGAATGCGGCGCTAATCTGGATGTTCTACCCCGCCATTATTTCCCCACATCATGACCGTTACAGACAGTCAGTAAATATGGTAAAATATGAATCCTTTAGTAATAAGAAACGCAGCGGTCAGTAAGAATGCGCCATCTCCTGGCGAAAATTACACCACTCCGTATAAAAGTAACAAACTAATGATTCGGGGTCCTATTTATCAGGAATTACAGGGGCTCTGAGTGCTGCCGGGGCACTTGCGCATACATGGTCCCGCTGACTTTACATGCGCAGCGGCCATTGCTGGGGAGGGTTTTGGGGAAATCCTCACACGGCTAACTATGTGAAGTACAGCCCATAGACTACAACGGGCCAGAAAAAGTTGAGAAATCTGACAGCATCACATCCCCATAGGAATCTATGGGGGTTGCGGCTGCCGGTGGGAATTGAAGGATCGCAGCAGGTATCGGAGATCTGCTGCAGTTCCACAGTCATAGATTTGGGGGATACTAAATATTTGTTGTCGTCCCCCCCCGAAAAGGGTGTTTTCAGGGATTAAGCCGCAAATATTCAATGATAAATAGGCCCCATGGAGACACTGTAGTTTTGACGTCATTTTCTTGCCTTCCCAGACACTTATCCTCCTGTTACTGCTTTGACCTTTTGCAGAAATGATGATATTACAATGACACAGTATTGTCCATCTAAGTAGAAGGAGGAAGGATTTTGGCCCTCATTCCGAGTTGTTCGCTCACTAGATACTTTTAGCGGCCGTGCAAACGCATAGTCCCCGCCCACAGGGGAGTGTATTTTCGCTTTGCAAGTGTGCGATCGCCTGTGCAGCCGAGCGGTACAAAAACATTTTGTGCAAAACAAGACCAGCCCTGTAGTTACTTATCCTGTGCGATGATTCCAGCGACTGAGGTCCCGGAATTGACGTCAGACACCCGCCCTGCAAACGCCTGGTCACGCCTGCATTTTCCCTACCATTCCCAGAAAATGGACAGTTGACACCCATAAAGGCCTTCTTCCTGTCAATCCCCTTGCGATCGACTGTGCAAATGTAATCGTCGCTAGCAGAGCCGGCTCCAGGCCTACCAGCACCCTGAGCGAGAAAATGTAAAAGCGCCCCCCTCCCAACCCCTATGTGCGCGCCGAAGGCGCGCTCCAGAAAAAGTGGGCGTGGCCTCCGGAAAGTGGGCGTTGCCTTGTCACTTCATATTATCAGACTATAAATATATTTTCACACCCCCTCTACGCACACAATTAGCAGCCTTACACATAACAGCCACAGTAGTGTTCCTTACACACAATGTCTCCAGTATAGTGTCAGATACACATAATGTGCAGTGCCAGCTAGATATGATATGCCCCCCAGCAGTGCCAGCTACACATGACATGCCTCGCAGCAGTGCCAGCTACACATGACATGCCTCGCAGCCGTGCCAGCTACACATGACATGCCCCCCAGCAGTGCCAGCTACACATGACATGCCTCGCAGCCGTGCCAGCTACACATGACATGCCCCGCAGCAGTGCCAGCTACACATGACATGCCTCGCAGCCGTGCCAGCTACACATGACATGCCCCGCAGCCATGCCAGCTACACATGACATGCCCCCCAGCAGTGCCAGCTACACACAATATACCCCCCAGCAGTGCCAGCTACACATGATAGTGTTCACTTTTTAGGGCAGGGTGCTGATCACAGGGAGGGCACATTTTGATGTTAGGAGGGCAAAATGATGTACATACTATAATGCTTGGTGCTCCCCTACCTACATGCTAAAGAATGGACAGTGCGCGGCGAAGGCGCGCAGCAAAAATTTAGGGGCATTGCTTCGTGGGGAAGGTGCGTGGCCACATAATAGTGGCAATTCGCATTACACCACACAGTAGTGCAGCTAATACACATTGCGCCAGACAGAGCACTGAGACACATTGCCTAGCGGGAACACTACATGATATGCTCCCCAGCCGTGCCAGCTACACGTGACATGCTCCCCAGCAGTGCCAGCAACACGTGACATGCCCCCCAGCAGTGCCAGCAACACGTGACATGCCCCCCAGCAGTGCCAGCAACACGTGACATGCCCCCCAGCAGTGCCAGATACACATGACATGCCCCCCAGCAATGCCAGATACATAAATGGCTACACAGTGCCAGATATGTCCCCACAGTGCCAGATACATAAATGCCCCCCAGCAGTGCCAGCTACATAAATGCCTCCACAGTGCCAGATACATAAATGCCCCCACAGTGCCAGATACATAAATGCCCCCACAGTGCAGATATGACCCCACAGTGCCAGATACAAAAATGCCCCCACAGTGCCAGATATACCCCCACAGTGCCAGATAAATAAATGCCCCCACAGTGCAGATATGCCCCCACAGTGCCAGATACATAAATGCCCCCACAGTGCCAGATACATAAATGCCCCCACAGTGCCAGATACAAAAATGCCCCCACAGTGCCAGATACAAAAATGCCCCCACAGTGCCAGATAAATAAATGCCCCCACAGTGCCAGATAAATAAATGCCCCCACAGTGCCAGATAAATAAATGCCTCCACAGTGCCAGATAAATAAATGCCCCCACAGTGCCAGATAAATAAGTGCCCCCACAGTGCCAGATAAATAAGTGCCCCCACAGTGCAGATATACCCCCACAGTGCCAGATACATAAATGCCCCCACAGTGCCAGATACATAAATGCCCCCACAGTGCCGATATGCCCCCACAGTGCCAGATACATAAATGCCCCCACAGTGCCAGATACATAAATGCCCCCACAGTGCCGATATGCCCCCACAGTGCCAGATACATAAATGCCCCCACAGTGCCAGATACATAAATGCCCCCACAGCGCAGATATGCCCCACAGTGCCAGATATGCCCCCACAGTGCCAGATACATAAATGCCCCCACAGTGCAGATATGCCCCCACAGTGCAAGATACATAAATGCCCCCCACAGTGCAGCTGACCCGACAGTGCCAGATATGCCCCCACAGTGACAGATCCATAAATGCCCCCACAGTGCAGATGACCCCACAGTGCCAGATATGCCCCCCAGTGACAGATCCATAAATGCCCCCACAGTGCCAGATATGTCCCCAGTGACAGATCCATAAATGCCCCCCACAATACCTGCGGCGCGGGAGGGAGTGCTGCTGTCAGAGGGCGCGGGCCGGGACCGGAGGACTCTTCCAACGGTGGTGTGATCGATGCGCGCTGCGCGGGAGGGGGAGTGTGGCTGTCTGCAGGCTTGGGACTGGACGACTCTAACGGTGGTGTGCTCTATGCGCGCTGCGCGGCGCCGGCGTCTGACGTCAGACGCCAGCGCCGCGCAGCGCACATATCGTGCACCACAGTTAAAGGCCGGGGAGAGCTGCACAGCAGGGTCGGCTCCAGGTACGAATATGGCGGCGCTAGCGCACGGTGCCCATTAAGGGTGGCGCCCTGCGCGGCCGCTCTATTCGAACATGCCTGGAGCCGGCCCTGGTCGCTAGAAGCAGTGCGCAACAATGATGCTGTTTGTAACCGTACGACGTGCGTGCGCATTGCGGTGCATACGCATGCGCAGTTTTGCTGTTTTTTAACCTGATCGCTGCGCTGCGAAAATCGGCAGCGTGCGATCAACTCGGAATGACCCCCGTTGTTTGGCTGCAGTACATTCGTTAGACCCTAGTAATTCTGTTGAAATATAGGCTAACCTTCATTTCATACTTTCCTTTATCCTGTAAGTTTATTGAATGAATGCAGCAAAATAAATTAAATTATGTCAGATTAATTGAAAAAAATAAAAAAATAAAAACCAGAATTAAAATTTTATATGAATACTTGAATTGTATTTATTTTCAAGTCTGCTTTTAGTCATAAACAAATCACAAGATCCCTCGTTCACCGTGACATATTTATCTGATCTTATGAATCGTAAACAGTTATTTTAATATATTCTTTGTATTTAATCAGCCCCAACTATTTCAATGCGTTTCCGCACAGCGGGCGATCAGGTCATTACTGCGCATGTGTATGCACCGCAATGTGCAGGCAACGTCGGACAACAACGGGTATCACCGGTCAGCGACGGAATGGTGCAAAAAAATCCGATCACACGGGCGTTCGCAAGCTGATCGACCGGACGAAGCCGTTTGTGGGTGGTGCCTGACCTTTTACTGGGAGTGTCAGGAAAAACGCAGGCGTTCCCAAGCGCTTTCAGGGAGGGTGTGTGACGTCCGCTCCGGCCCCGATCAGCCTGTTCTCATCGCACTGGAGGAGTAATTCCTGGGCTGCACACACACTGCACACAGTGGATGTTCGCAGATCGCGTACACATGGGATCGCACACTTGCGCAGCGAATTTACACTTCCCCTGGAGGCGGCGACTATCTGAACGCAGGACAGCAAAGTGAGCAGCCCAGCGATCAGATCTGAATCACCCCCCCTGTGTTTGTGATTCTGGGATATATCTTTCAATAAGGTCTCTTGGTTATACGTGTTCTACTCGGCTATAACTGATACTCACATATCTGAACTCAAACCATTTTATGGGGAAGTAAAAGATTACGTCTTTCATTTGTTTCAATGCGGGTAATTCTGAGTTGATCGCAGCAGGAACTTTGTTAGCAATTGGGCAAAACCATGTGCAGTGCAGGGGGGGCAGATGTAACATGTGCAGAGAGAGATAGATTTGAGTGGGGTGTGTTCAATCTGCAATCTAAATTGCAGTGTAAAAATAAAGCAGCCAGTATTTACCCTGCACAGAAATAAAATAACCAACCCAAATCTAACTCTCTCTGCACATGTTACATCTGCCTCCCCTGCAGTGCACATGGTTTTGCCCAACTGCTAACAAAGGCCCTCATTCCGAGTTGTTCACTCGCTAGCCGCTTTTCGCAGCATTACACACGCTAAGCCGCCACCTTCTGGGAGTGTATCTTAGCTTAGCAGAATTGCGAACGAAGTATTCGCAATATTGCGAAAAGACTTCTCTGTGCAGTTTCTGAGTAGCTCGACACTTACTCTTCCAGTGCGATCAGTTCAGTGCTTGTCGTTCCTGGTTTGACGTCACAAACACACTCAGCGTTCGCCCAGACACTCCCCCGTTTCTCCAGCCACTCCCGCGTTTTTCCCAGAAACGGCAGCGTTTTTTCGCACACACCCATAAAACGGCCAGTTTCCGCCCAGAAACACCCACTTCCTGTCAATCACACTCCGATCACCAGAACGAAGAAAAAAACTCGTAATGCCGTGAGTAAAATACCAAACTTCTTAGCAAATTTACTTGGCGCAGTTGCAGTGCGAACATTGCGCATGCGCAATTAGCGGAAAATCGCTGCGATGCGAAGAAAATTACAGAGCGAACAACTCGGAATGAGGGCCAAAAATCCTGCTGCGATCAACTCAGAATTACCCCCGTAGGTCACATTTCCTAGACTGAGATAAGTCATAGAATTGGTTCTGTTCCACATGCTAATTAATTATTATTATTATTATCCTTTATTTATATGGCGCCACAAGGGTTCCGCAGCGCCCAATTACAGAATACATAAACAAATAATCAAACAGGAAAACAGCAACTTACAAGTGAAGACAGTATAGGACAAGTACAGGGTAAATAAACATAGTTACATCAGCAGATGACACTGGAATAAGTATCAGGTGGCAGAAGACTGCTGGATTTGGTGCAGCTGAAGATTATTAAAGTAAGAAAAGGGTAAGCACATGAGGGTTGAGGGCCCTGCTCGTGAGAGCTTACATTCTAAAGGGGAGGGGTAGACAGACAGGGGTGACACAGATGGGGTACATAGAGAGCGTGGAACAGAGGGTTAGGATGAGATTTGGCTGGGTTTGGTGAAGAAGTGGGTCTTGAGAGCCCGTTTGAAGTTCTGTAGAGAGGTGGAGAGTCTGAGGTGGAGAGGTAGAGAATTCCAGAGAAATGGAGCAGCACATGAGAAATCTTGGAGATAGGAGTTGGAGGAAGTAATCCGTAGGCAGGAGAGTCGGTGTGCATTAGCAGAGCGAAGAGGACGGGTGGGAGTGTACAGGGAGATAAGGTCAGAGATGTAGATGGGAGAGAAGTGGGTGAGGGCTTTGTAAGTGAGTGTGAGAAGTTTGAATTGGATTCTGAAGGGTAAGTTAGAGACAGTGAAGGTCTTGTAGGAGAGGAGAGGAGAGGTGGACATAGTGCGTTTGGTGAGGAAGATAAGCCGGGCGGCAGCATTGAAGATAGGTTGGAGTGGAGAGAGGTATTTGTCAGGAATGCCAGTCAGGAGGAGATTACAGTAGTCCAGTCTGGAGATGACGAGTGAGTGGATAAGGGTCTTGGTGGCATTCTGGGTGAGAAAGGGTCTGGCCCTGGAAAATATTTTTTAGATGGAAACGGCAGTACCGTGAGAGGTGCTGAATGTGTGGTTGGAAGGAGAGGGAGGAGTCGAGGATTACTCCAAGACAGCGCAGTTGGGGGCTAGAGGAGATAGTAGTGCCATCTATAGACTCTTAGATACAGTAGTATTCATAAATGGCCTCCATCTTGGTTTAGGTAGATTACATTGTGTATTCCTATAACATGGCCATTGTATACATACACTAGTAGTAACACTGGTAGACTTGTTTAGCTGTATTGTGATGTTGCCACTTTCAAGAAATCAAAGAGTCTGCCTGAACTGGAGTCGGGCGCAAAATCGCACGCAGCAGGCTCTATTGGCGGCCGTCTGTCTGAGACTTTACGCACACACCGCTTCAGAATGCTTCCCATGTGTACATCCATGTGGTCGCATGCGCACGGATTGAGACGCCCATCTCCAGCGTCTGTACATGCAGTAATACCTGTTGATGACAAAGGCCTGGAGATCTTTGGGACTACTGCTGTGGGGCTGATGGAAGGGCCTTGTTATGGCAGTAAGTGGCTTGCACCTGCTAAGACCCCGATTTGTACAATGAATTGTCCTCACGTGTACAAGGAGATGGTTTTTGTGTGTAGAGGTCTGTGTGTTTTCCCTACATGTCCTTTATGACATATACACTACGGGCAATACATTATCCCCGCTGTGTTGCCGCTCATGAAATCCTCGATATTCATGTCTTATTATACGTGTCCTGATCCGTTAGGTTTCCGTCATGTATTGACAAGCGCGACATCTCCCGCAGCTGACACAGCCTCCCGCTGGTGATTGATTTTCTGGGGAGAGGGGATGGTGTCAAAGTTTGGATTCTAAATTGGTCGATCTCCTCCAGTTTATTGATCTCTTATGTTGGAAAAGCTTCCACTGGATTACCGTCTAAACATCACACATGGCGGGGTGTCACATTGAGGTTGCACCAATGAACTGTACACCTGTGGTCTTTCCTCTCTCCGTCTTGATGGCGGGGAATATTTTATGGACAGTCTAGTATATGTCTGTGACCTTGTGTAAGCTTGCCGCATTACTTTCTTGCGCTATCCAATCGCTGTTAGTCTTGGCTTAGCCGCGCTGCACTTTTTTTTTTTTTAAATCTACTTTCTTTAGAAAAGTTTTTTCCTCAAATACTTTTTTTCTTTTTCCTGTTTTTTCAAAATATCATCAATGTACTGTACCTTGGGCACCATGTGTTGGGTATGGAGGTCATTTATTATCCTTAGACCGGTGGTTCCCAAACTCAGTTTTTAAAGCACCCATAACAGTCCAGGGGTTAAGGATATCCATGGCTTAGCACAGAGGGTTAAATCAAATTGACTGATGTACTAATTAAGTCACCTGTTCACAAGTATGGTCATCCTGGACCATTGGGGTGCCTTGGGGCTGAATTTTGGAACCTCTGCCTTAAACACAAATTCCCGCTCCCATCAAGTAAATGAAAGGTTCACATAGTACACGTGTACCCCTGTTGTACCCCACATGTATCATGGCTGCACTGCTTTATGCCGAGATAGAATTTTATTTGTTCCAAACGGAAAGGATTTTATTCTCAACAATTTCAACAAGAAGGTGATGATCTTTGTATTGGTCATTATATCAGGGAGGAGAGACTTCTCAAAGGCCAAACTGTACATTGACCTCCGACGTCACACGTTGCCAGTCCTGTATCACAGCCTAGAGAGAATCATTCTGTGTTTCCTACAAAGTGAATTGTTGGATTACATATTAGAGGTTCATATCATTCAGAGGTCTATTGACTTCCATTTGTCCCTGGAGCTCAGGGATATTCCCACCTTTATTACACAGTCCTTTCTCTGTTTGGTTTTCACTGTCTTAATGTGTCTTTGTCCTGAGCTACTAATTCCACATTCACCTTTACTTGTGGAAATAACTGTAATAGAAGGAACATTTTTTTTTATCAAGAACGGTCTTTTTTCAGTATCTACGGGTCGCACCATCAACTCGCCCTATGGCAGGTGAAGATTTCCCGTCTGATAATGGCCACCAAAGGGAACCATTGACCGTATGTATACGCAAACACTTCAGCGACATGCCCGCAACGCTCACATAACATACTCATAAGATAGACCTCTCTGTGGATGTCAAGCGCAACAGCGCGTTCGTGCATAGACACTGTGTAACACATACGCCATAGGTGATCTCGGATTTTCATACATGCGCAGTAGCAGAAGATCACTCAGCTCCGTGTGCGTCGGCATTACACGTGATCCTAAATCCGGCCCGCTGTCTTACCTAAACCTTCAGCACTTGCTGTCCATGGGTCTCTAAATCATTGCCATAATTAATATAAGACCCCACGTCATTACACTTACTGACAGTCAGTAATTGAAGGGTGAAAACTGAAGACTTCAGTAAAAAAAAAAAAATTAAAATAGATGTCAGTAAAAATGCGCCATCATCTGGTGATGACTGCTCTCCATATATAATTATCAAACTAATGACTATGAGGCACTATAGACTTGTACGTTATTTTCTTGCCTTTTCCGCTACTTTCCCTTTTGGGAAATGTTGGGGTTACATAACAATGTGTCAGTACAAATACTATCAATACAATAAAACAAAAAAACATCAATTATGTAATATTGTTATAAGAGCAATACAAATAAATACTAAATCAAGCTTCTTTCCTGTATATTTCTGTTGCTGTTTAAAAACTATCAACGTCCCCGAAGATTGATGACTTTGACAACCCGCACCTTAACGCATCTGCCCCAAAGAGGACATAGGAGGTCATTCCGAGTTGATCGCTAGCTGCATTTGTTCACTGTGCAGCGATGAGGCAAAAAAAAAAAGGCACTTCTGCGCATGCGTATGTGGCGCAATGTACTATTACAACGAACTATGTAGTTTCACACAAGGTCTAGCGAAGCTTTTCAGTCGCATTGCTGGCCGCAGAGTGATTTACATGAAGTTGGCGTTTCTGGGTGTCAACTGACCGTTTTCAGGGAGTGTTTGAAAAAACACAGGCGTGCCATAAAAAACGGAGGGCGTGGCTGTGACGTCAAAACAGGAACTGAACAGTCTGAAGTAATCGCAAGCGCTGAGTAGGTATTGAGCTACTCTAAAACTGCACAAAAAACTTTGTAGCCACTCTGCGATCCATTCGTTCGCACTTCTGCTAAGCTAAAATACACTCCCAGTGGGCAGCGGCATAGCGTTTGCACGGCTGATAAAAACTGCTAGCGAGCGAACAACTCGGAATGACCACCATAGGCTCCAAAGCACCATCCTGTGCGCTCTAACCGCTCTCCAACCTCTTCCAAATATACCATGGGTTCAGGAGCTGAAAGTCATTTTATTGCCGAAGCTTCCATTAAAAAATATCAATCACAATGGCTACAAAAGCCATGGCCACATGATAAAAATGGGGGCCAGATAAAATCAGAGGGGAATAGGTTTCCTAAACAGACTAACTCCAACCTATAGAATAAAATCATACACGCGCACTCGCGGTTAGCATAAAACATGTTTGTGCATTTAGAATAGCGTATAGACACAAGGGTATTACAGAATAATGAAGGGGACAATCTATCTCCTGCCAGCACCATCTTAAAGAGAAAAGTGGCGTATTATTATTTGCAGACGGCGGTGAAAGTTCAGCCAGTGCATCAGTTCCTCAGTGGGAAAGTGAATTGAGTGACTTATTCATACCAGGTGCACAATTTCAGAGATATTAGAGGCACCAAACTTCTTCTGTTTTTCCAAACTCCACTAGAAAGTTTTATATAAGGAAATAAATACACATCTAGGGCCTGACATAAAGCCGATTGCAAAAATGTGGGACCAACACATGGCAAATATACGTGTATTTCTTTGATTTGTATGTATAATATAATAAGATACATGTGTACTAGTATAAAGATGAGTCCATTACAAAGATGCAACTGTCATTATCAACTCGGAGCATTGCACTTGACCTATGACCAGTGTCGGACTGTGCATGAAGGGCCCACCGGGAAAATGCAGTGATAAGGGCCCATCTTTAGGGTTGCGGCCAGCCAGTCTTCAGAGGGGGCGTGGTCATCCACCACAGAGGCTTGGCTAACCATTACAGAGTGCATGGTCTGGGCCCCTTGAAAAATATATAAAGCAAATACTGATAGTGCATGCATGATAATGTATTAGATTGATAATAGCAATGCACTGCACACAATACACCGTAGTCCTGTGCAGTATAATGTAACATATGTATAATGTATAATGCAGTGTACAGAATACACCATAGTCCTGTGCAGTATAAAGTAACATATGTATAATGTATAATGCACTGTACAGAATACACCGTAGTCCTGTGCAGTATAAGATAGCATATGGTTAATGTATAATTCAGATACTTGTCAGTCAAAATCTGCGGTAGTGTCCATACATATATGTAAACCCCCTCCAAGGTGATGCAAACCTAAGATACACTCTCTACTAGATACGGCAAGTTATGTGCAGGAACAGTCTGACCAGACAAGGCTACATGCCACAAATTGACTATCATTTATGTCACATGTCTCTGGTATAAATCCTGTACATCTTTTAGACTGCAGTATATTAAATATAATAACTGCGTGCGCAATAATACATGCAGCAGCGTACTTATCGAACATTATTTTTAGGATAGGGCTGCTTTTCGTGATTACTGTGATAAGAAATTTTAATTATCAGGTCTAAAATCCGATAATTAATAAACATGTTCCACAGTATTAAAACCTCTACAACAAATCCCCTTATTACACTAACACTTCGGTAGTGTGACATTTTATAGGCGATCCCTTCCAACTGATCAGTGCTTCCAATAATAACTGATCCGCCTATGACAACTTTTATATTGCAATGCCTAACGTGTTAATTGGACAGAGAAATATCGATGTGCCAATGCTGATTTATCCCGGTGAGGGGCGTGGCCTCTCCCAGTACCCGGGCCCTGATCAGCTCTCAGGGGCCCTGCATGTAATCCCATTCATCAACCATTCAGTATTTTAGGAGAAATCTGCAAATAGATATATATTTTTTAAACTTAAAGGGGAGGGAGGAGGTTGGACTTCAAAACGATTTTACACTTTTTAAAAGACCACCTCAGCAGGTTTACCCGCCTCTGTGTTGTCCTAGTTTGTGGCGCTGTCACCTGACAGCAGAGGAAACCTGGGTGTGGGACTTTGGGTTGAACGTAATTAGGTCAACAATCAATAGCTCAATACCATGTGGCCGACATGCAAGAGGGCGACAGGGTCAAAAGTTCAACAAGTAAAAGGTAGACACCTGAAAAAGGTGACAGGTACAACAGGCCGACACAGTCAATACGGCAACATGGAAATGGTTGACACAGAAAAGGTCGACTCATTTGTTTTTGGGTGCCAGTTACCATTTTAATCTGCTTGTGACCCCAATTAGTGTACTGCATCGCTCGCTACGGACAAAGGGGGTCATTCTGACCTGATCGCATGCTAGGTTTTTTCGCTGCGGTGCGATCAGGTCAAAACTCGGCAAAACTGCGCATGCACCACAATGTGCAGGCGCGTCGTACAGATACAAAGCGGATTCTTGCTGAGTGATGGATTTAACGAAGAATCCATTCGCACCGCCGATCGCAAGGAGATTGACAGGAAGAGGGCGTTTGTGGGCGGCAACTGACCGTTATCTGGGAGTGTCTGGAAAAATGCAGGCGTGTCCAAGCGTTTGCAGGGCGGGTATCTGACGTGAATTCCGGGACCGGACAGGCTGATGTGATCACAGCGGCTGAGTAAGTCCTGAGCTGCTCAGAAACTGCACAAAATGTTTTTGCTGCGCTCGGCTGCACAGGCGTCCGCACACTTGCAAAGTGAAAATACACTCCCCTATGGGCGGCGACTATGCGTTTGCACGGTTGCTAAAAACTGCTAGTGAGCGATCAACTCGGAATGACCACCAAAGTTACTATGCCCAGTCGTTAACAAGGATGGTAAATGATAAAAAATACAAAGTTTACATTTTTTTAAAAAACATTACGTTGACCATTGTCATATTGAGCTTTTATACCTGTCGTCCTGTCATCTGGAAGCCAGGAAACGTGCGCTTAGGTGTGTATCGGACATGACATCCAAGTGCACAGGTAAAAAAACAAAGTGCTTTACAGTGCGCACCGTGTAAAATTTACAATGAGGCGCAGTCAGTGCTGCAAATATGGCGGTACAGGGCGGTACAGCGTACCAGTAAGAAATTCGCAGCCGGTATGCTGTACCGCCAGGCCATCCACCACACCTGCATCCCGCTGGCTGCTGTGTGAGGGGAGGAGAGCGCAGCGTGGCGCCTCTCCTGCCCCTCAATGCTCTGTGATGTCCGGGATGCGGGGTGAATCTTAATAACGCACCAGTTTACTAGCCAATCAGAGCTCGCGGGCCAGCAGCCGCAGCTCCTGATTGGCTGCCGGTCCGCGAGCTCTAATTGGCTAATGAACCGGTGCCTCATTTGAGATACCTGCTGCCGGAGACCGGACTTCACGAACACTGAGGGGCAGGAGAGGCGCTGCGCTCTCCTCCCCTCACACAGCAGCAACAGAGGCAGCGATGAGCCGGGGGGGGGGGGGGGGGGGGCACTCTAGGGCATTTGTGCATCTGGCACTGTGGGGGCATTTGTATATCTGGTACTATTGGGGTCATATGTGTATCTGCTCCCCCCCCCCCGTATGTGTATTACGCCCCCATTTTTATTGGTCATGCCCCTGTGGCATTTGGCCACACCCATTTTTTGGCCGCATGTGCCTTCGGCGCGCGCCCACAGTACCAACAAGACATTTAGGGGGACATTTACTAAGCAGTGATAAGAGCGGAGAAGTGAGCCAGTGGAGAAGTTGCTCCATCAACCAATCAGCAGCTCTGTATCATTTTATAGTATGCCATGGGCAACTTCTCCACTGGCTCACTTCTCTGCTCTTATCACTGCTTAGTAAATGTCCCCCTCTTTCTACTTGCACCACTGGGCGCTGTCATTTTTTTGCACTCTAATTAGACAGTGTGAGTAGAGATGAGCGGGTTCGGTTTCTCTGAATCCGAACCCGCCAGAACTTCATGTTTTTTTTCACGGGTCCGAGCGACTCGGATCTTCCCGCCTTGCTCGGTTAACCCGAGCGCGCCCGAACGTCATCATGACGCTGTCGGATTCTCGCGAGGCTCGGATTCTATCGCGAGACTCGGATTCTATATAAGGAGCCGCGCGTCGCCGCCATTTTCACACGTGCATTGAGATTGATAGGGAGAGGACGTGGCTGGCGTCCTCTCCATTTAGATTATAAGAGACTGAGAGAGATTTACTGGAGCTGACTAGGAGGAGTACTGTTACTGTAGAAGTGTAGAGACTGAGTGGAGAGAGTTTACTAGTGAGGACAGTGCAGTTTACTTTATAATCCGTTCTCTGCCTGAAAAAAGCGATACACAGCACACAGTGACTCAGTCACATACCATATCTGTGTGCACTGCTCAGGCTCAGGCCAGTGTGCTGCATCATCTATTATCTATATATAATATTATATATATCTGTCTGACTGCTCAGCTCACACAGCTTATAATTGTGGGGGAGACTGGGGAGCACTACTGCAGTGCCAGTTATAGGTTATAGCAGGAGCCAGGAGTACATAATATATTATATAGTGAGTGACCACCAGACACACAGTGCAGTTTATTTAATATATCCGTTCTCTGCCTGAAAAAAGCGATACACACAGTGACTCAGTCAGTCACATACCATATCTGTGTGCACTGCTCAGGCTCAGGCCAGTGTGCTGCATCATCTATTATCTATATATAATATTATATATATCTGTCTGACTGCTCAGCTCACACAGCTTATAATTGTGGGGGAGACTGGGGAGCACTACTGCAGTGCCAGTTATAGGTTATAGCAGGAGCCAGGAGTACATAATATATTATATAGTGAGTGACCACCAGACACACAGTGCAGTTTATTTAATATATCCGTTCTCTGCCTGAAAAAAGCGATACACACAGTGACTCAGTCAGTCACATACCATATCTGTGTGCACTGCTCAGGCTCAGGCCAGTGTGCTGCATCATCTATATATATTATATATCTGTCTGACTGCTCAGCTCACACAGCTTATAATTGTGGGGGAGACTGGGGAGCACTACTGCAGTGCCAGTTATAGGTTATAGCAGGAGCCAGGAGTACATAATATTATATTAAAATTAAACAGTGCACACTTTTGCTGCAGGAGTGCCACTGCCAGTGTGACTAGTGACCAGTGACCTGACCACCAGTATATATAATATTAGTAGTATACTATCTCTTTATCAACCAGTCTATATTAGCAGCAGACACAGTACAGTGCGGTAGTTCACGGCTGTGGCTACCTCTGTGTCGGCACTCGGCAGCCCGTCCATAATTGTATATACCACCTAACCGTGGTTTTTTTTTCTTTCTTTATACATACATACTAGTTACGAGTATACTATCTCTTTATCAACCAGTCTATATTAGCAGCAGACACAGTACAGTGCGGTAGTTCACGGCTGTGGCTACCTCTGTGTCGGCACTCGGCAGCCCGTCCATAATTGTATATACCACCTAACCGTGGTTTTTTTTTCTTTCTTTATACATACATACTAGTTACGAGTATACTATCTCTTTATCAACCAGTCTATATATTAGCAGCAGACACAGTACAGTGCGGTAGTTCACGGCTGTGGCTACCTCTGTGTCGGCACTCGGCAGCCCGTCCATAATTGTATATACCACCTAACCGTGGTTTTTTTTTCTTTCTTTATACATACATACTAGTTACGAGTATACTATCTCTTTATCAACCAGTCTATATTAGCAGCAGACACAGTACAGTGCGGTAGTTCACGGCTGTGGCTACCTCTGTGTCGGCACTCGGCAGCCCGTCCATAATTGTATATACCACCTAACCGTGGTTTTTTTTTCTTTCTTTATACATACATACTAGTTACGAGTATACTATCTCTTTATCAACCAGTCTATATATTAGCAGCAGACACAGTACAGTGCGGTAGTTCACGGCTGTGGCTACCTCTGTGTCGGCACTCGGCAGCCCGTCCATAATTGTATATACCACCTAACCGTGGTTTTTTTTTCTTTCTTTATACATACATACTAGTTACGAGTATACTATCTCTTTATCAACCAGTCTATATATTAGCAGCAGACACAGTACAGTGCGGTAGTTCACGGCTGTGGCTACCTCTGTGTCGGCACTCGGCAGCCCGTCCATAATTGTATATAACACCTAACCGTGGTTTTTTTTTCTTTCTTTATACATACATACTAGTTACGAGTATACTATCTCTTTATCAACCAGTCTATATATTAGCAGCAGACACAGTACAGTGCGGTAGTTCACGGCTGTGGCTACCTCTGTGTCGGCACTCGGCAGCCCGTCCACAATTGTATATACCACCTAACCGTGGTTTTTTTTTCTTTCTTTATACATACATACTAGTTACGAGTATACTATCTCTTTATCAACCAGTCTATATATTAGCAGCAGACACAGTACAGTGCGGTAGTTCACGGCTGTGGCTACCTCTGTGTCGGCACTCGGCAGCCCGTCCATAATTGTATATACCACCTAACCGTGGTTTTTTTTTCTTTCTTTATACATACATACTAGTTACGAGTATACTATCTCTTTATCAACCAGTCTATATATTAGCAGCAGACACAGTACAGTGCGGTAGTTCACGGCTGTGGCTACCTCTGTGTCGGCACTCGGCAGCCCGTCCATAATTGTATATACCACCTAACCGTGGTTTTTTTTTCTTTCTTTATACATACATACTAGTTACGAGTATACTATCTCTTTATCAACCAGTCTATATATTAGCAGCAGACACAGTACAGTGCGGTAGTTCACGGCTGTGGCTACCTCTGTGTCGGCACTCGGCAGCCCGTCCATAATTGTATACTAGTATCCAATCCATCCATCTCCATTGTTTACCTGAGGTGCCTTTTAGTTGTGCCTATTAAAATATGGAGAACAAAAATGTTGAGGTTCCAAAATTAGGGAAAGATCAAGATCCACTTCCACCTCGTGCTGAAGCTGCTGCCACTAGTCATGGCCGAGACGATGAAATGCCAGCAACGTCGTCTGCCAAGGCCGATGCCCAATGTCATAGTACAGAGCATGTCAAATCCAAAACACCAAATATCAGTAAAAAAAGGACTCCAAAACCTAAAATAAAATTGTCGGAGGAGAAGCGTAAACTTGCCAATATGCCATTTACCACACGGAGTGGCAAGGAACGGCTGAGGCCCTGGCCTATGTTCATGGCTAGTGGTTCAGCTTCACATGAGGATGGAAGCACTCAGCCTCTCGCTAGAAAAATGAAAAGACTCAAGCTGGCAAAAGCAGCACAGCAAAGAACTGTGCATTCTTCGAAATCCCAAATCCACAAGGAGAGTCCAATTGTGTCGGTTGCGATGCCTGACCTTCCCAACACTGGACGTGAAGAGCATGCGCCTTCCACCATTTGCACGCCCCCTGCAAGTGCTGGAAGGAGCACCCGCAGTCCAGTTCCTGATAGTCAGATTGAAGATGTCAGTGTTGAAGTACACCAGGATGAGGAGGATATGGGTGTTGCTGGCGCTGGGGAGGAAATTGACCAGGAGGATTCTGATGGTGAGGTGGTTTGTTTAAGTCAGGCACCCGGGGAGACACCTGTTGTCCGTGGGAGGAATATGGCCGTTGACATGCCAGGTGAAAATACCAAAAAAATCAGCTCTTCGGTGTGGAGGTATTTCACCAGAAATGCGGACAACAGGTGTCAAGCCGTGTGTTCCCTTTGTCAAGCTGTAATAAGTAGGGGTAAGGACGTTAACCACCTCGGAACATCCTCCCTTATACGTCACCTGCAGCGCATTCATAATAAGTCAGTGACAAGTTCAAAAACTTTGGGTGACAGCGGAAGCAGTCCACTGACCAGTAAATCCCTTCCTCTTGTAACCAAGCTCACGCAAACCACCCCACCAACTCCCTCAGTGTCAATTTCCTCCTTCCCCAGGAATGCCAATAGTCCTGCAGGCCATGTCACTGGCAATTCTGACGAGTCCTCTCCTGCCTGGGATTCCTCCGATGCATCCTTGCGTGTAACGCCTACTGCTGCTGGCGCTGCTGTTGTTGCCGCTGGGAGTCGATGGTCATCCCAGAGGGGAAGTCGTAAGCCCACTTGTACTACTTCCAGTAAGCAATTGACTGTTCAACAGTCCTTTGCGAGGAAGATGAAATATCACAGCAGTCATCCTACTGCAAAGCGGATAACTGAGTCCTTGACAACTATGTTGGTGTTAGACGTGCGTCCGGTATCCGCCGTTAGTTCACAGGGAACTAGACAATTTATTGAGGCAGTGTGCCCCCGTTACCAAATACCATCTAGGTTCCACTTCTCTAGGCAGGCGATACCGAGAATGTACACGGACGTCAGAAAAAGACTCACCAGTGTCCTAAAAAATGCAGTTGTACCCAATGTCCACTTAACCACGGACATGTGGACAAGTGGAGCAGGGCAGGGTCAGGACTATATGACTGTGACAGCCCACTGGGTAGATGTATGGACTCCCGCCGCAAGAACAGCAGCGGCGGCACCAGTAGCAGCATCTCGCAAACGCCAACTCTTTCCTAGGCAGGCTACGCTTTGTATCACCGCTTTCCAGAATACGCACACAGCTGAAAACCTCTCACGGCAACTGAGGAAGATCATCGCGGAATGGCTTACCCCAATTGGACTCTCCTGTGGATTTGTGGCATCGGACAACGCCAGCAATATTGTGTGTGCATTAAATATGGGCAAATTCCAGCACGTCCCATGTTTTGCACATACCTTGAATTTGGTGGTGCAGAATTTTTTAAAAAACGACAGGGGCGTGCAAGAGATGCTGTCGGTGGCCAGAAAAATTGCGGGACACTTTCGGCGTACAGGCACCACGTACAGAAGACTGGAGCACCACCAAAAACTACTGAACCTGCCCTGCCATCATCTGAAGCAAGAAGTGGTAACGAGGTGGAATTCAACCCTCTATATGCTTCAGAGGTTGGAGGAGCAGCAAAAGGCCATTCAAGCCTATACAATTGAGCACGATATAGGAGGTGGAATGCACCTGTCTCAAGTGCAGTGGAGAATGATTTCAACGTTGTGCAAGGTTCTGATGCCCTTTGAACTTGCCACACGTGAAGTCAGTTCAGACACTGCCAGCCTGAGTCAGGTCATTCCCCTCATCAGGCTTTTGCAGAAGAAGCTGGAGGCATTGAAGAAGGAGCTAAAAGGGAGCGATTCCGCTAGGCATGTGGGACTTGTGGATGCAGCCCTTAATTCGCTTAACAAGGATTCACGGGTGGTCAATCTGTTGAAATCAGAGCACTACATTTTGGCCACCGTGCTCGATCCTAGATTTAAAGCCTACCTTGGATCTCTCTTTCCGGCAGACACAGGTCTGCTGGGGTTGAAAGACCTGCTGGTGACAAAATTGTCAAGTCAAGCGGAACGCGACCTGTCAACATCTCCTCCTTCACATTCTCCCGCAACTGGGGGTGCGAGGAAAAGGCTCAGAATTCCGAGCCCACCCGCTGGCGGTGATGCAGGGCAGTCTGGAGCAACTGCTGATGCTGACATCTGGTCCGGACTGAAGGACCTGACAACGATTACGGACATGTCGTCTACTGTCACTGCATATGATTCTCTCAACATTGATAGAATGGTGGAGGATTATATGAGTGACCGCATCCAAGTAGGCACGTCACACAGTCCGTACTTATACTGGCAGGAAAAAGAGGCAATTTGGAGGCCCTTGCACAAACTGGCTTTATTCTACCTAAGTTGCCCTCCCACAAGTGTGTACTCCGAAAGAGTGTTTAGTGCCGCCGCTCACCTTGTCAGCAATCGGCGTACGAGGTTACATCCAGAAAATGTGGAGAAGATGATGTTCATTAAAATGAATTATAATCAATTCCTCCGCGGAGACATTGACCAGCAGCAATTGCCTCCACAAAGTACACAGGGAGCTGAGATGGTGGATTCCAGTGGGGACGAATTGATAATCTGTGAGGAGGGGGATGTACACGGTGATATATCGGAGGGTGAAGATGAGGTGGACATCTTGCCTCTGTAGAGCCAGTTTGTGCAAGGAGAGATTAATTGCTTCTTTTTTGGGGGGGGGTCCAAACCAACCCGTCATATCAGTCACAGTCGTGTGGCAGACCCTGTCACTGAAATGATGGGTTGGTTAAAGTGTGCATGTCCTGTTTTGTTTATACAACATAAGGGTGGGTGGGAGGGCCCAAGGACAATTCCATCTTGCACCTCTTTTTTCTTTTCTTTTTCTTTGCATCATGTGCTGATTGGGGAGGGTTTTTTGGAAGGGACATCCTGCGTGACACTGCAGTGCCACTCCTAGATGGGCCCGGTGTTTGTGTCGGCCACTAGGGTCGCTAATCTTACTCACACAGCTACCTCATTGCGCCTCTTTTTTTCTTTGCGTCATGTGCTGTTTGGGGAGGGTTTTTTGGAAGGGACATCCTGCGTGACACTGCAGTGCCACTCCTAGATGGGCCCGGTGTTTGTGTCGGCCACTAGGGTCGCTAATCTTACTCACACAGCTACCTCATTGCGCCTCTTTTTTTCTTTGCGTCATGTGCTGTTTGGGGAGGGTTTTTTGGAAGGGCCATCCTGCGTGACACTGCAGTGCCACTCCTAGATGGGCCCGGTGTTTGTGTCGGCCACTAGGGTCGCTAATCTTACTCACACAGCTACCTCATTGCGCCTCTTTTTTTCTTTGCGTCATGTGCTGTTTGGGGAGGGTTTTTTGGAAGGGACATCCTGCGTGACACTGCAGTGCCACTCCTAGATGGGCCCGGTGTTTGTGTCGGCCACTAGGGTCGCTTATCTTACTCACACAGCGACCTCGGTGCAAATTTTAGGACTAAAAATAATATTGTGAGGTGTGAGGTATTCAGAATAGACTGAAAATGAGTGGAAATTATGGTTTTTGAGGTTAATAATACTTTGGGATCAAAATGACCCCCAAATTCTATGATTTAAGCTGTTTTTTAGTGTTTTTTGAAAAAAACACCCGAATCCAAAACACACCCGAATCCGACAAAAAAAATTCGGTGAGGTTTTGCCAAAACGCGTTCGAACCCAAAACACGGCCGCGGAACCGAACCCAAAACCAAAACACAAAACCCGAAAAATTTCAGGCGCTCATCTCTAAGTGTGAGGTGGCGCACTGAACCCAGTGTCCGCCAGTGCACATGTATTGGTAAAAGCTTTTAATGAACGTTAAGAAAAACTGTTTCGTCAAAAGTCTAAACACTCTCACAAAACAATGAACACTATGATATACAGTAAGTATCATGATTCCTCTACGTCTAGTATAAACATAATATCCATTACTTTGGCATACAGATGACACTCTTTGCAAGTTTCGCACAGTAAAGTAAACAGGAGCCATGGTAATGTTGGGAGTCAGGGTACCGGGTGTCTGCCTTGTTCCAGCTAATGCGCCTGAAGTGTCTCTAAAAAGGATTTAAATCCCAAATGGATGAAATCCCTGAGTATTTATTTATTGAGAACCATGGCAGACAATTTGCCGTGACAAGGTGCCACTCACAGCTCAATTGCTGTAGTCTCGCAGGCCCATGGGATATTACAGCCGTCTGTTGTAATGGAACAAAGAAACTTGGATTTGGCTGGGCCTTTAATCAATTAGGTTACAGGAAAAAAACTGTTATCAAAGCAGCGGCTACGTTATCCAGCTTTCTCCGCATCAAAGCTCTTCCGAGAGCTTTCCTGCTAGGGAATTGTTAAGTAACGGTAAGCGCCGTCATCTGCCTGCTACTCCAGTGTTTACCAGCTAACAACACTGTATCACACAATACCGCACGTTACACAACGACGCAGCTTCTGTTTGTTCCAGCCATAAAAACGCATCGCGCGTTAGTGCTTGGCCCTAGTCCAGCAAGGCTTTCACCTCCATCATGGATCAATGGATGATCATTAACCCACTGTCTGCCGGATCTAAATAAGTAGAACGCCAAGCATATACATTATTAGAAATATTTGAAATAAAATATTTAGTTAGCTGCAAAACTTTTTCCACAATAAAGTAACACAGCCGGGAAAGGTAAGAGACATGGAATTTAGTTTACACCTCCAAAAATTGTAATAATTCATTTAAAAAAAATTTAAAAAATTCTTATGTAGAATTGTCACAAACCTCCGGTACAGCCCACACCACCGAATGGATAACAATGACATTTAAAGGTGTTGATGCAGAAAAATCTTTAAAGTGAGTTTTCATGTTGCTGTGGATTATATAAGACACTGCGGGGGTCATTCCGAGTTGATCGTAGCTGTGCTAAATTTAGCACAGCTACGATCTTCTTCCCTGACATGCAGGGCTAGTCCGCCCCGCATGTCAGTGCCGCCCCCCCCCCCCCCTCGCAGAAGTGCAAATGCATCGCACAGCGGAGATGCCTTTGCACTTCAAGAGTAGCTTCCGGTCAGCGCAGCTTTAGCGTGCTGGCCGGAAGCTACTCATTGCTCCCCGGCCCGCAACGGCTGCGTGTGAAATCACGCAGCCGCTGCGGCCCGCCCCCCTTTCAGTCCGGACACGCCTGCGTTGGCCAGACCAAACCCACGAAACGGCGGCCAAACGCCGCCGTTCCGCCCCCTCCCGCCCAGCGATCGCCTCTGCCTGTCAATCCAGCAGAGGCGATCGTATCCCTTCTACGGCCTTTGGCCGTCTGGTATGTGTCGGCGCACTACGGCACCGGCGCATGCGGAGTAGGGACCTGTTCGCTCTGCTGTGTTAGAACGCAGCGAGCGAATGGGTCAGAATGACCCCGTGCATACACACCTGAGAGTTTTAGGTCTCAATCTTGTGGTGTAGAATATATGTAAGTTTTCTCTCCCTGTACTGTCCTTTGTACGGTGCTGCGAAACACTTGTGGCGCCTTATAAGTAAAATGTAATAATAATAATAATAATTTTATATATATATATATATATATATATATATATATATTTGCAGTGCTCATTGGTTTTTGAGAAAAGATGACACTTATCAGACGTGTTGCTTGGAGAGCTGAAATGTGCTCTGTGAAGTAAAAATGTTGGGCGCTAAGTACTCTCTCTGTTAATTGATTAATTGGTTGGAGGGTTTGCAGCTGGGTATTTGCCTAGAAATGTAGAATTTGCAGGAGGCATGCATGGGTGTATCCAGGCCATTTAAAGTTCTACATTTAAAATTTAGAGTAAAACAACTGCGTTTATCACGTCAGTGGTCAGAAATCTGCGCAATTTCCCGCATGCATTTCCAGCTGGCTAGTTTATAACCAATGTATTCCTTGTACAGATTCCTGCAAAGGAATCTTACACAGTCCTATTCTCACGTCTCCTGCAAGTAAAAACGCACATATACCTCCCAACATGACCCTCTCCAGGAGGGACAGAACGCTCTGCTCCTGGACTTTTCTCTTAATGTATGATTGCCATCACCTGTGCTGAAACACCTTTCTTATCCATTAACCTGTTCGGCACAGGTGATGGCAATCACAAATTAAGAAAAAAGTCTAGAAGCGGAGCATTGTGTCCCTCCTGGAGAGGGTCATGTTGGGAGGTATGCGCACACAAACACACGTGTACGGCACATCATTACAATAACAATCCCCAACAGTGCTGTCTGCAGCATGTAAACACCCGGCAATCACAATATACATTACAAAACAGTAGTACAGCCACTGTGTGCCCTGCAACACTCCCATAGCTGTCTAATGACTTGTGCTCTGTACATATTGGGGGTCATTCCGAGTTGATCGCTCACTGACGATTTTCACAGCGCAGCGGTCAGGTAAAAAAATGGCAAAACTGCGCATGCGTATGCGCCGCAATGCGCAGGCGCGTCGTACGGGCACAAAGAACATCGCTGCTGTGCACTGGATCTAGCGAAGATTCCATTCGCACAGCCGATCGCAAGGCGATTGACAGGAAGAGGGCGTTTATGGGTGTCAACTGACCGTTTTCTGGGAGTGTTTGTGAAAACGTAGGCGTGGCCGGGCGTTTGCTGGGCGGGTATCTGATGTCATTACTGTGTCATTCGTTGCAGCAATCATCGCACAGAATAAGTTACTTAAAGGTTGGTCTTGTTTTGCACAAAATGTGTTTTCTGCCGCTCGGCTACACAGGTGTTCACACACCTGCAAAGCGAAAATACACTCCTCCGTGGGCGGCGACTATGCGTTTGCACAGCTGCTAAAAGTAGCTAGCGAGCGATCAACTCGGAATGAGGGCCTATGCACATTGTGTTAGGTGACTGGCGAGACACCATCACTGATTGAAATGCCACAACATTCCCAACACAAAACTCGCGGCTAATTGAATCTGCCCATATTCGCGTCCGCACAATATGCCCCCACTCTGGGGGCCTGCTCAGCGTTCCGGGAGATGCTGGGCTGCCCCCCAATCACTCACAGCCCGGGGTCCATCCCGCCGCCATATGCTGTGACTTGCTCTGCGGTGCAGCCAATGGCCCCCGGCAACAAGGTGGCGGGGGGTACGGCTACTAGTTTGTTAATGGTGTGCCACATCGGCCCATGTCACCTAACTTGCACCACTGATCCTAGGAATAATCTAAGAAAGTTGGACTTGGTGAAGAAGTGTGTTCCAGGGGAGGAGGGCAATGCAGGAGACATCTTGGAGAGGGTTAATGGCAGGTAGTGACCAGAGTACGGGAAAGGAACGAAGAGAGAAGGAGTTTAGAGATAAGTGGAATGATAAAGGGGTCTATTTACTAAGCCTTGGATGGAAATAAAGTGGATGGAGATAAAGTACCAGCCAATCAGCTCCTGTCATTTTTCATACACAGCCTGTAACATGGCAGTTAGGAGCTGATTGGTTGGTACTTTGGGCCCCATTTATTAAAGAACAATGACAAGCACCATTTTTCGTTGAGTACCACTGTGATACAAGTGAAAACGCAGCTGGTATTCAGCAATACTTACCTCTGTGGTGAGGTCCAGCGCTGTCACCCCCTCAGTGTTGCTCTCCGCGCTCCGGGCTACTGAGTCATGTGCGACTTCCTGGAAAGGCAGCGCTAGGTCCCCATTGCTGGCGCAGAGCGATCCAGGGGCAAACAGCAGCAAACTTAGTGATGAATACTGAACGAATAACATAACCTATTTAGCGAGTGCTAAAGGGGTTATGCATCGTTGATAAAAGGCTTAGTAAATAGAACCCCAAAAGCTGTATAAATAAGGGTGAGACATTTGCGCAGTAGGAGTCACTGTTAAGTCCTCCCTGGGTCCCCATCCTTCCCCTTTCCTCTCTTCCCCATTTCATTCCTTTCGTACACCCTACACCCCCCCCCCCCCACCTTCCCCTTAATCTCTACCTCCAACCCTGCATCTCCAATCAGCACATTGGGGGTCATTCCGAGTTGTTCGCTAGCTGCATTCGTTCGCTGTGCAGCGATGAGGCAAAAAATCGGCACTTCTGCGCACGCACGTCGTACTATTGCAACGAACGATATAGTTTTACACAGGGTCTAGCGAAGCTTTTCAGTCGCACTGCTGGCCGCAGAGTGATTGACATGAAGTGGGCGTTTCTGAGTGTCAACTGACCGTTTTCAGGGAGTGTTCGAAAAAATGCAGGTGCGCCAGAAAAAACGCAGGCGCGTCTGGGCAAACGCAGGGCGTGTACGTGATGTCAAAACTATGTGCACTTGAAATTTTTCGGGTTTTGTGTTTTGGTTTTGGGTTCGGTTCCGCAGCCGTGTTTTGGGTTCGACCGCGTTTTGGCAAAACCTCACCGAATTTTTTTTGTCGGATTCGGGTGTGTTTTGGATTCGGGTGTTTTTTTCAAAAAACACTAAAAAACAGCTTAAATCATAGAATTTGGGGGTCATTTTGATCCCAAAGTATTATTAACCTCAAAAACCATAATTTCCACTCATTTTCAGTCTATTCTGAATACCTCACACCTCACAATATTATTTTTAGTCCTAAAATTTGCACCGAGGTCGCTGGATGACTAAGCTAAGCGACCCTAGTGGCCGACACAAACACCTGGCCCATCTAGGAGTGGCACTGCAGTGTCACGCAGGATGGCCCTTCCAAAAAACACTCCCCAAACAGCACATGACGCAAAGAAAAAAAGAGGCGCAATGAGGTAGCTGTGTGAGTAAGATAAGCGACCCTAGTGGCCGACACAAACACCTGGCCCATCTAGGAGTGGCACTGCAGTGTCACGCAGGATGGCCCTTCCAAAAAACACTCCCCAAACAGCACATGACGCAAAGAAAAAAAGAGGCGCAATGAGGTAGCTGTGTGAGTAAGATAAGCGACCCTAGTGGCCGACACAAACACTTGGCCCATCAAGGAGTGGCACTGCAGTGTCACGCAGGATGGCCCTTCCAAAAAACACTCCCCAAACAGCACATGACGCAAAGAAAAAAAGAGGCGCAATGAGGTAGCTGTGTGAGTAAGATAAGCGACCCTAGTGGCCGACACAAACACCTGGCCCATCTAGGAGTGGCACTGCAGTGTCACGCAGGATGGCCCTTCCAAAAAACACTCCCCAAACAGCACATGACGCAAAGAAAAAAAGAGGCGCAATGAGGTAGCTGTGTGAGTAAGGTAAGCGACCCTAGTGGCCGACACAAACACCTGGCCCATCTAGGAGTGGCACTGCAGTGTCACGCAGGATGGCCCTTCCAAAAAACACTCCCCAAACAGCACATGACGCAAAGAAAAAAAGAGGCGCAATGAGGTAGCTGTGTGAGTAAGCTAAGCGACCCTAGTGGCCGACACAAACACCTGGCCCATCTAGGAGTGGCACTGCAGTGTCACGCAGGATGGCCCTTCCAAAAAACACTCCCCAAACAGCACATGACGCAAAGAAAAAAGAGGCGCAATGAGGTAGCTGTGTGAGTAAGCTAAGCGACCCTAGTGGCCAACACAAACACCTGGCCCATCTAGGAGTGGCACTGCAGTGTCACGCAGGATGGCCCTTCCAAAAAACACTCCCCAAACAGCACATGACGCAAAGAAGAAAAAAAGAGGCGCAATGAGGTAGCTGTGTGAGTAAGCTAAGCGACCCTAGTGGCCGACACAAACACCTGGCCCATCTAGGAGTGGCACTGCAGTGTCACGCAGGATGGCCCTTCCAAAAAACACTCCCCAAACAGCACATGACGCAAAGAAGAAAAAAAGAGGCGCAATGAGGTAGCTGTGTGAGTAAGCTAAGCGACCCTAGTGGCCGACACAAACACCTGGCCCATCTAGGAGTGGCACTGCAGTGTCACGCAGGATGGCCCTTCCAAAAAACACTCCCCAAACAGCACATGACGCAAATAAAAATGAAAGAAAAAAGAGGTGCAAGATGGAATTGTCCTTGGGCCCTCCCACCCACCCTTATGTTGTATAAACAGGACATGCACACTTTAACCAACCCATCATTTCAGTGACAGGGTCTGCCACACGACTGTGACTGAAATGACGGGTTGGTTTGGACCCCCACCGAAAAAGAAGCAATTAATCTCTCCTTGCACAAACTGGCTCTACAGAGGCAAGATGTCCACCTCATCATCATCCTCCGATATATCACCGTGTACATCCCGCTCCTCACAGATTATCAATTCGTCCCCACTGGAATCCACCATCTCAGCTCCCTGTGTACTTTGTGGAGGCAATTGCTGCTGGTCAATGTCTCCACGGAGGAATTGATTATAATTCATTTTAATGAACATCATCTTCTCCACATTTTCTGGAAGTAACCTCGTACGCCGATTGCTGACAAGGTGAGCGGCGGCACTAAACACTCTTTCGGAGTACACACTTGTGGGAGGGCAACTTAGGTAGAATAAAGCCAGTTTGTGCAAGGGCCTCCAAATTGCCTCTTTTTCCTGCCAGTATAAGTACGGACTGTCTGACGTGCCTACTTGGATGCGGTCACTCATATAATCCTCCACCATTCTTTCAATGGTGACAGAATCATATGCAGTGACAGTAGACGACATGTCCGTAATCGTTGTCAGGTCCTTCAGTCCGGACCAGATGTCAGCATCAGCAGTCGCTCCAGACTGCCCTGCATCACCGCCAGCGGGTGGGCTCGGAATTCTGAGCCTTTTCCTCGCACCCCCAGTTGCGGGAGAATGTGAAGGAGGAGATGTTGACAGGTCGCGTTCCGCTTGACTTGACAATTTTGTCACCAGCAGGTCTTTGAACCCCAGCAGACTTGTGTCTGCCGGAAAGAGAGATCCAAGGTAGGTTTTAAATCTAGGATCGAGCACGGTGGCCAAAATGTAGTGCTCTGATTTCAACAGATTGACCACCCGTGAATCCTTGTTAAGCGAATTAAGGGCTCCATCCACAAGTCCCACATGCCTAGCGGAATCGCTCCCTTTTAGCTCCTCCTTCAATGCCTCCAGCTTCTTCTGCAAAAGCCTGATGAGGGGAATGACCTGACTCAGGCTGGCAGTGTCTGAACTGACTTCACGTGTGGCAAGTTCAAAAGGTTGCAGAACCTTGCACAACGTTGAAATCATTCTCCACTGCGCTTGAGACAGGTACATTCCACCTCCTATATCGTGCTCAATTGTATAGGCTTGAATGGCCTTTTGCTGCTCCTCCAACCTCTGAAGCATATATAGGGTTGAATTCCACCTCGTTACCACTTCTTGCTTCAGATGATGGCAGGGCAGGTTCAGGCGTTTTTGGTGGTGCTCCAGTCTTCTGTACGTGGTGCCTGTACGCCGAAAGTGTCCCGCAATTCTTCTGGCCACCGACAGCATCTCTTGCACGCCCCTGTCGTTTTTTTAAAAATTCTGCACCACCAAATTCAAGGTATGTGCAAAACATGGGACGTGCTGGAATTTGCCCATATTTAATGCACACACAATATTGCTGGCGTTGTCCGATGCCACAAATCCACAGGAGAGTCCAATTGGGATAAGCCATTCCGCGATGATCTTCCTCAGTTGCCGTAAGAGGTTTTCAGCTGTGTGCGTATTCTGGAAACCGGTGATACAAAGCGTAGCCTGCCTAGGAAAGAGTTGGCGTTTGCGAGATGCTGCTACTGGTGCCGCCGCTGCTGTTCTTGCGGCGGGAGTCCATACATCTACCCAGTGGGCTGTCACAGTCATATAGTCCTGACCCTGCCCTGCTCCACTTGTCCACATGTCCGTGGTTAAGTGGACATTGGGTACAACTGCATTTTTTAGGACACTGGTGAGTCTTTTTCTGACGTCCGTGTACATTCTCGGTATCGCCTGCCTAGATGGTATTTGGTAACGGGGGCACACTACCTCAAGAAATTGTCTAGTTCCCTGTGAACTAACGGCGGATACCGGACGCACGTCTAACACCAACATAGTTGTCAAGGCCTCAGTTATCCACTTTGCAACAGGATGACTGCTGTGATATTTCATCTTCCTCGCAAAGGACTGTTGGACAGTCAATTGCTTGGTGGAAGTAGTAAAAGTGGGCTTACGACTTCCCCTCTGGGATGACCATCGACTCCCAGCAGCAACAACAGCAGCGCCAGCAGCAGTAGGCGTTACACGCAAGGATGCATCGGAGGAATCCCAGGCAGGAGAGGACTCGTCAGAATTGCCAGTGACATGGCCTGCAGGACTATTGGCATTCCTGGGGAAGGAGGAAATTGACACTGAGGGAGTTGGTGGGGTGGTTTGCGTGAGCTTGGTTACAAGAGGAAGGGATTTACTGGTCAGTGGACTGCTTCCGCTGTCGCCCAAAGTTTTTGAACTTGTCACTGACTTATTATGAATGCGCTGCAGGTGACGTATAAGGGAGGATGTTCCGAGGTGGTTAACGTCCTTACCCCTACTTATTACAGCTTGACAAAGGCAACACACGGCTTGACAAATGTTGTCCGCATTTCTGTTGAAATACTTCCACACCGAAGAGCTGATTTTTTTGGTATTTTCACCAGGCATGTTCACGGCCCTATTCCTCCCACGGACAACAGGTGTCTCCCCGGGTGCCTGACTTAAACAAACCACCTCACCATCAGAATCCTCCTTGTCAATTTCCTCCCCAGCGCCAGCAACACCCATATCCTCCTCATCCTGGTGTACTTCAACACTGACATCTTCAATCTGACTATCAGGAACTGGACTGCGGGTGCTCCTTCCAGCACTTGCAGGGGGCGTGCAAATGGTGGAAGGCGCATGCTCTTCACGTCCAGTGTTGGGAAGGTCAGGCATCGCAACCGACACAATTGGACTCTCCTTGTGGATTTGGGATTTGGAAGAACGCACAGTTCTTTGCGGTGCTTTTGCCAGCTTGAGTCTTTTCATTTTTCTAGCGAGAGGCTGAGTGCTTCCATCCTCATGTGAAGCTGAACCACTAGCCATGAACATAGGCCAGGGCCTCAGCCTTCCTTGCCACTCCGTGTGGTAAATGGCATATTGGCAAGTTTACGCTTCTCCTCCGACAATTTTATTTTAGATTTTGGAGTCCTTTTTTTACTGATATTTGGTGTTTTGGATTTTACATGCTCTGTACTATGACATTGGGCATCGGCCTTGGCAGACGACGTTGCTGGCATTTCATCGTCTCGGCCATGACTAGTGGCAGCAGCTTCAGCACGAGGTGGAAGTGGATCTTGATCTTTCCCTAATTTTGGAACCTCAACATTTTTGTTCTCCATATTTTAATAGGCACAACTAAAAGGCACCTCAGGTAAACAATGGAGATGGATGGATACTAGTATACTTATGGATGGACGAGCGACTGCCGACACAGAGGTAGCTACAGCCGTGGACTACCGTACTGTGTCTGCTGCTAATATAGACTGGATGATAATGAGATGAAATTAATATATATATATATAATATCACTAGTACTGCAGCCGGACAGGTATATATATTTATTATGTAATGACTGATGACGGACCTGCTGGACACTGTCAGCTCAGCAGCACCGCAGACTGCTACAGTAAGCTACTATAGTAGTATGTATCAAGAAGAAAGAAAAAAAAAAAAACACGGGTAGGTGGTATACAATTATGGATGGACGAGCGACTGCCGACACAGAGGTAGCTACAGCCGTGGACTACCGTACTGTGTCTGCTGCTAATATAGACTGGATGATAATGAGATGAAATTAATATATATATATATATATATATAATATCACTAGTACTGCAGCCGGACAGGTATATATATTTATTATGTAATGACTGATGACGGACCTGCTGGACACTGTCAGCTCAGCAGCACCGCAGACTGCTACAGTAAGCTACTATAGTAGTATGTATCAAGAAGAAAAAAAAAAAAAAACACGGGTAGGTGGTATATAATTATGGATGGACGAGCGACTGCCGACACAGAGGTAGCTACAGCCGTGGACTACCGTACTGTGTCTGCTGCTAATATAGACTGGATGATAATGAGATGAAATTAATATATATATATATATAATATCACTAGTACTGCAGCCGGACAGGTATATATATTTATTATGTAATGACTGATGACGGACCTGCTGGACACTGTCAGCTCAGCAGCACCGCAGACTGCTACAGTAAGCTACTATAGTAGTATGTATCAAGAAGAAAGAAAAAAAAAAACCACGGGTAGGTGGTATACAATTATGGATGGACGAGCGACTGCCGACACAGAGGTAGCTACAGCCGTGGACTACCGTACTGTGTCTGCTGCTAATATAGACTGGATGATAATGAGATGAAATTAATATATATATATATAATATCACTAGTACTGCAGCCGGACAGGTATATATATTTATTATGTAATGACTGATGACGGACCTGCTGGACACTGTCAGCTCAGCAGCACCGCAGACTGCTACAGTAAGCTACTATAGTAGTATGTATCAAGAAGAAAGAAAAAAAAAACACGGGTAGGTGGTATATAATTATGGATGGACGAGCGACTGCCGACACAGAGGTAGCTACAGCCGTGGACTACCGTACTGTGTCTGCTGCTAATATAGACTGGATGATAATGAGATGAAATTAATATATATATATATATATATATAATATCACTAGTACTGCAGCCGGACAGGTATATATATTTATTATGTAATGACTGATGACGGACCTGCTGGACACTGTCAGCTCAGCAGCACCGCAGACTGCTACAGTAAGCTACTATAGTAGTATGTATCAAGAAGAAAGAAAAAAAAAACCACGGGTAGGTGGTATACAATTATGGATGGACGAGCGACTGCCGACACAGAGGTAGCTACAGCCGTGGACTACCGTACTGTGTCTGCTGCTAATATAGACTGGATGATAATGAGATGAAATTAATATATATATATATATAATATCACTAGTACTGCAGCCGGACAGGTATATATATTTATTATGTAATGACTGATGACGGACCTGCTGGACTCTGTCAGCTCAGCAGCACCGCAGACTGCTACAGTAAGCTACTATAGTAGTATGTATCAAGAAGAAAGAAAAAAAAAAAAACACGGGTAGGTGGTATATAATTATGGATGGACGAGCGACTGCCGACACAGAGGTAGCTACAGCCGTGGACTACCGTACTGTGTCTGCTGCTAATATAGACTGGATGATAATGAGATGAAATTAATATATATATATATATATATATATATAATATCACTAGTACTGCAGCCGGACAGGTATATATATTTATTATGTAATGACTGATGACGGACCTGCTGGACACTGTCAGCTCAGCAGCACCGCAGACTGCTACAGTAAGCTACTATAGTAGTATGTATCAAGAAGAAAGAAAAAAAAAAGAACACGGGTAGGTGGTATACAATTATGGATGGACGAGCGACTGCCGACACAGAGGTAGCTACAGCCATGGACTACCGTACTGTGTCTGCTGCTAATATAGACTGGATGATAATGAGATGAAATTAATATATATATATATATAATATCATTAGTACTGCAGCCGGACAGGTATATATATTTATTATGTAATGACTGATGACGGACCTGCTGGACACTGTCAGCTCAGCAGCACCGCAGACTGCTACAGTAAGCTACTATAGTAGTATGTATCAAGAAGAAAGAAAAAAAAAAAAAACACGGGTAGGTGGTATACAATTATATATATATTATATACAATTTTATATATATATATATATATATATATATATATATTAAACTGGTGGTGATTAATTAAACTGGTGGTCAGGTCACTGGTCACACTATCAGCAACTTGCAAGTAGTACTCCTAAGCAGACAATCACAATATATACTGGTGGTCAGTGTGGTCACAATGGCAGTGTGGCACTCTGGCAGCAAAAGTGTGCACTGTACGTTAAAATATGTACTCCTGCTCTCAGACTCTAACTGCTCCCCACTGTCTCCCCCACAAGTCAGATATACAGTCACACTATCACTTCAGCAAGTAGTAGTACTCCTCCTAATGCTCCCCAAAATTACTAAAGTAAATACTGTGTCTCTCTCTACTCTAGTCTCACTCTCTTCTCTATAAACGGAGAGGACGCCAGCCACGTCCTCTCCCTATCAATCTCAATGCACGTGTGAAAATGGCGGCGACGCGCGGCTCCTTATATAGAATCCGAGTCTCGCGATAGAATCCGAGCCTCGCGAGAATCCGACAGCGGGATGATGACGTTCGGGCGCGCTCGGGTTAACCGAGCAAGGCGGGAAGATCCGAGTCGCTCGGACCCGTGTAAAAAAACCTGAAGTTCGGGCGGGTTCGGATTCCGAGGAACCGAACCCGCTCATCTCTAGTCAAAACAGGAACTGAACAGTCTGAAGTCATCGCAAGCGTTGAGTAGGTTTTGAGCTACTCTAAAACTGCACAAAAAAACTTTGCCGCCGCTCTGCCATCCTTTCGTTCACACTTCTGCTAAGCTAAAATACACTCCCAGTGGGAGGCGGCATAGCGTTTGCACGGCTGCTAAAAACTGCTAGCGAGCGAACAACTCGGAATGACCACCCTTAGCTGATGCAGAGACAGAAGTTTTTGCTTAAAAAATAGCCTAGATGTAATGCACCAACGTACCAAATACTAACACTTGGGGGCAACTCAGTCTTGAGGCTACTCCAAAGGTCAGCAAAATGAGAGCTGTCACCAGACAGACTGTACTCGCCGCGACCGCATAATGCCTAGCGTGGCAGAAAGTCTATACACAACCATGGGAACATGTACAGTATAAATTATTTATGTCTCTTCAATATTTAACCAACATGGATAACGGCCATTTACAGAACAAAGAGTGACCTGATTTGCAGGAGAAATCTGTAAATAAATGTATCACAGAAAAGAAGAAAGCGGCGTCCTGCGGAGAGATCCTGGTCCGGGGCGGAGAATTCTGGGTGTGAGACGGTGTGTGTTTCTTCATGTATTTTGCAGCTGAACCTTTGGTACAGGGACTGAGGTCACGTGGAACCCTGGAACATAGGAACCGTTTATAAAACCATCTAAACACGTCCCTGCAGTATATTTATTCTGCACGTTATAGATTTCTGTTTCTGGTTCCTTGTCATTTTCGCTCATTGTATATACAGTATATACTACCTCCCTAATCTGCGGTATTAGGCAGTACCTGCATATTTCCCCTGAAAGGGTCGACAGCTAAATATTTATACATTCAACAACTGTTTCCCAATGTAAAGAGAGACCAGAGATAAGAAGGACCTCCAGGACAGGAGACCAGACCACACATAAGCAGCAGTCCTGTATCTGCAGGCAGGCGGGTTGTATAACTGCACCTGGACGCATAAACGTCTATGGCACAATCAGGGTTGTACAATAATGGGGGTCATTCCGAGTTGATCGCTCGCTAGCTATTTTTTGCAGCGCTGCGATCAGATAGTCGGCGCCTACAGGGGAGTGTATTTTCGCTTTGCAAGTGTGCGATCGCATGTGCAGCAAAAAGGTACAAAAATGTTCTGTGCAGTTTCTGAGTTGCCCAGAACTTACTCAGCCGCTGCGATCACGTCAGCCTGTCCGGTCCCGGAATTGACGTCAGACACCCGCCCTGCAAACGCCTGGACACGCCTGTGTTTTTCCAGCCACTCCCAGAAAACGGTCAGTTACCACCCATAAACGCCCTCTTCCTATCAATCTCCTTGCGATCCGCTGTGCGAATGGATTCTTCGTTAAATCCATCGCTCAGCAATGATCCGCTTTGTACCCGTACGACGCGCCTGCGCATTAAGGAGCATACGCATGCACAGTTTTGACCTGATCGCACCACAGCGAAAAAATACTAGCGTGCGATCCGGTCGGAATGACCCCCATTATGCCAAGAGATAAAATGTAGCTGGAAGAAAAAAAATATCTGCGGCCTTAACGTCAATATATCCAGTAAAAGTGTCATTTCATTTCACCTCATCATTTAGTGAATATGTACTAAGAGTGTTCTCATTAGTAGGTGCACCATTCCGGCACTGGGTAGGCGGAGGACTCCGTTCTGCCACCAGGAAACCATGGGGCAATACAGAGCAACCAATATGATCACAGTATCTTTGGGCACCTGCCTAGGGCGCTGGGATCTATGGGGGCGCCACTGAGTATGCCTATCACAAAATGAAGGATGTCTCTGCAATGTGTATTGGTGGTAGTTAGGGATAGTAGGCTGAAGTGTGAATGTGCTCATTAATGGACGTCCGGCTGCCACTTTCTTATTTCTTGGTCACCTTCTTGATGGGACAGCTCTGCAATACCCAGTTGTCCTGGCGAAGTCATCACTTCCGGGGTTATGAGTATGCGCTGGTGTCTGCCATCACAGTCATTAGGTTATAATAATGGCTAACACTAACACCATCCAATGCTGCACTCAGCCCCATAGAAACCTATGGTGACTCGGGTCGGGGGGGAGGGGGGAGCGGTGGACGATCCAGGTGTGCACCCTGTAGTGTGTGGATAGCTCTACACTTACTCCTGCCAGCAGCCCCCCCTTATGTGTTGGAGGGCGCAGGTGGCACAGGGCGCTGGGGTGCTGGCACTGTGGTGAGTACTCCAGCAGATATCTCCTGTTCTTACATACTGTATGATGATGTGTGTAGATGCGGTAATGCCTCAGAAAACTGCAGCGTTTAGTTTTACCACAAATTGTCTTTAATACATGCTGCCCTATGAATTCAGTGTTTAAAAAAACCACGACCCTCCCATTCCAATGCACAACTGGTTGCACACTAGACCTTGCCATATATTGCCGTGCATGGTCACTTGGTTCACATGACAGTGCGGATGTGCACCTGCCTAGATATTATTTAAACTCTCTTCCAGCAAACCCAAAGTTAATGGAATGATAAAGACCTCACGTCGTTTGTAGAAAATCAAATTAATATCTGTGTGTCACCACTAGGGACATCAGAGCCCATTGTCCTCCTGTCCCTAATTAGCTGTTTCAAAGGGTGATATTTATTTATTAACATTTACTTACAGTATATACAGTAGTGCTAGCATAGTCCATTGTGCTGTACAAATGACAAGTATTAATGCATTAGGTTTGTGTGTGTTTCTCCGTCACTGGATATATGACATATATTTTCTTTAAAACTAGAAGGAGAAATTGGTTAGACCGACAATGTGCGAGCTCGGAGAAGAAGTTGTGGTCAGAATTATTCCCATATATAAGCAGTTGCCCATGGCAACCAATCAGCTGCTGCTCTGTATACTTTTATAGCATGCAAATTATAAATGTTACGTCAAGGCTGATTGGTTGCCATGGGCAACTTCTCCACTGCTTCGTACATCTCTCCCATAGTGCTGATCTAGGGCCTGATCTGAGTTGGGGAAAAAACAGTAAAAAGTCAGTAACGGAGCACCTGGGTAGCACCGCGCTGCGCTGCGGGGGGCAGATGTAATGGGTTGGTATCAATATTCCAGCCTCTTTGCGGCTGTGCAAGTCCATCCAAACATGAACCACACCCATAGGCAATAAAAAAATGTGATGATAAAATAAAAAGGATTTAAAAAAAAAAAAAAAGATTTTCTCACATGAGATCGTTTGTGTCCCGGCAACGCTTTTACACTTTTCTTCTGACAACTATAGGCTGATTAGATACCGGAAAAACATCGAAAAAACTGATATGTAAATTTACACTGGATGTCTGGTTATTGGGGATCATTCCGAGTTGATCGCTCGCTAGCTGTTTTAGCAGCCATGCAAACGCTATGCCGCCGCCCATTGGGGAGTGTATTTTAGCTTAGCAGAAGTGTGAACGCGTGTGCAGCCGAGATCTGCAAAACCAGTTTGTGCAGTTTCAGAGTAGCTCTGACCCTACTCAGCGCTTGCGATCACTTCAGCCTATTCATGACCGGATTTGACGTCATACACCCGCCCAGCGAACGCCCAGCCACGCCTGCATTTTTTCAGACACGCCTGCGTTTTTGCAAACACTCCCTGAAATAGGTCAGTTGACACCCAGAAACGCCCATTTTATGTCAATCTTCTTGCGACCGTCAGTGCGACTGAAAACTTTGCTAGAACCTGTGCAATACAACAAATGCCTTTGTAACCGTACGTCGTGTGTGCGCATTGCGGTGCATACGCATGCGCAGAAATGCCGATTTTTAGCCTGATCGCTGCGCTGCGAACGGCAGCTAGCGATCAACTCGGAATGACCCCCCAAGATTCACTGTAGTATTATCTGCCTTTGGACCTACGGTAAGTTTGTCTCGGTTCCATAGTTCAGTTATATAGCTTATGGCCTAATTCAGGTCTGATCGCTATTGTGCGAAATCGCACAGCGGGCGATTATCGAACGACTGCGCGTGCGTATGGATCGTAATGTGCAGGCCCGAGGCCATACTGCGAAAAAATCCTGCGTCTTTTTTGATCGTTAGGCGTACGTGGGGTGATTGACAGGAAGCGGACATTTGTGGGTGGTAACTGGACGTTTTCTGGGAGTGTCAGGAAAAACGCAGGCGTGCCCAAGCGTTATCAGGGCGGGTGTGTGACGTCCGCTCCGGCCCCGATCAGCCTGTTTCTATCGCACTGTAGGAGTAAGTCCTGGGCTGCGCACACACCGCACACACTGGAATAATCATTCGATGGTGAGTCAGTTGTGAACGGATTTGCAGCTGACCGGCGTTTGCAGAGCTTTTCACACGGTGTACGCAGACTTGCACGGGTGGATTGTCACTCTGTGTGGACGGCGACTATCCAATCGCAGACCTCTGCAAATTTGCACAACGGTGATCAGGTCTAATTAGGCTGTTAGATCTGTTGTACCTGACGGTAACAGTTTTGTTTCCAAATTTCCCAGAACAGACACTTGTACTAACTGCGCATTGAGGGGGTCATTCCAAGTTGATCGCTAGCTGCCGTTGTTCGCTGCGTAGCGATCAGTTAAAAAAAAATGGCAAACCTGCGCATTCGCATGCACCGCAATGCACACGCGCGGCGTACGGGTACAAAGTCCTTTGTGGTTTTGCACAGGTTCTAGCGACGATTCCATTCGCACAGCCGATCGTAAGGAGATTGACAGGAAGTGTGAGTTTCTGGGTGGCAACTGACCGTTTTCTGGAAGTGTTTGGAAAAACACAGGCGTGTCCAGGCGTTTGCAGGGCGGGTGTCTGACGACAATTCCGGGTCCTTTGTCGCAGCAATCATCGCACAGAATAAGTAACTACAGGGCTGGTTTTGTTCTGCACAAAATGTGTTTGCAGGCGCTCTGCTGCACAGGCGTTTGCACACTTGTAAAGTGAAAATACACTCCCCCGTGGGCGGCGACTATGCGTTTGCACGGCTGCTAAAAGTAGCTAGCGAGCGATCAACGTGGAATGAGGGCCAGAGTCACATAAAGCAGAGAAACCGCCATTGTGCATTATCTTATTCATGTCAGGTAGAACTGAGCCAGACAGAAGCCAATCACAGGACACAGAGTGATTTTATTTTGTAAGTAAGTCTGTAATGTAATATTTCCTTCTTGTGACACTAGTACTTGCCTGAGGGGGATACTGTATGTATCAAACCTTGGAGAGAGATAAAGTTGAGAAAGATAAGGTGGACGAAGATAAAGTACCAGCCAATCAGCTCCTAACTGCCATGTTACAGGCGATGTTTGAAACATGACAGTTAGGAGCTGATTGGTTGGTGCTTTATCTCTCACCACTTTATCTCCATCCAAGGCTTAGTACATAGACCCCTAAGTGTTTGAGATTTTATACAAAAACAAGGGGGTATATTTACTAAGCTCCCGATTTTGTCCGAGATGCCGTTTTTTCTTCAAAGTGTAATCTCGGTAATTTACTAAGCAAAAATCACGGCAGTGATGAGGGCATTCGTAATATTTTGGAAGTCCTCGTAAAAAATCACGAATCAATACACCAATGGTGGGAACTTTGTGGTCAGCTGGTGACCGAAGTAACCTCACCCGCTGACCACAAAGTTCCCACCATTGGTTACAATGGAGCGCATAGGCGCTACATTGTAACACTGCCGTGTGCCGCCTGTCAGACAGTACAGGAGCACACAGCCGATCAGGAGGGTGCCACAACGTGGCGCTCCCTGATTGGCTGAAGAAACCCACTTAGACATCAGTCAGAGGGGGTTTCTGGCATTCGGGGAAAGGGGTCCCATGTGAAAACATGGGGCCCTTTCAGTTCGTGGTCGGGTGTCCCGTTTTTTTATTTTTACAAGTACGTGGATTACAAATAGATTACCCGAGGAGCCCTCTACACTGGATTTGGTGAGTAGGATTTTTTCAACAGGTACACCATGGATTCTACATGGAGAAGAGGACCGACCCTCGTGTGAACATAAGGTAAGTATGTGTATATGGTGGTGTGTATGTATGCATTAAAGTTATACTTTCAAGGTGTGTGTGCAATGTCTTTATTGGGGTATTTTTTTAGTAGTAGTACTACAGGTACCAGCGGGCCCTGTTTTCCGCCGCATGCTGGTACTTGTGGTTGCGGGGGAGGCTTGCTGGGACTTGTAGTACTGCTACTAAAAACAATATTCATTACTTTCAACAAAGGCTATCAGCCCCCCATCCGCAGCCCATTGGATGGGGGGGACAGCCTCGGGCTTCACCCCTGGCCCTTGGGGGGGACGACCCCTTGATTGAAGGGGTTCCCACTCCTCCAGGGTACCCCGGCCAGGGGTGACTAGTTGGATATTTGATGCCACGGCGGCAAGGCACTGTATAAAAGTGACCCCCGGCTGTGGCATTATCTGTCCAGTTAGTGGAGCCCGGTGCTGGTTTCAAAAATACGGGGGACCCCTACGCTTTTTGTCCCCGTATTTTTGGAACCAGGACCAGGCGCAGAGCCCGGTGCTGGTTGCTTAAATATGGGGGAACCCCTGTCAATTTTTTTCCCATATTTTTGCAACCAGAACCGGCTCAAAGAGCCCGAGGCTGGTTTGGCTTAGGAGGGGGGACCCCACGCATTTTTTTTTTTTAAGTTTAAATATTTTTTTTTTTTTTTTTACAAGGTGCACAATGAAGCCCAGCACGGATCTCTCAGATCCGGCCGAGATTCATTGTATTAAAGTCGGCAGTGTTTTACAAGTCACTCACGTAAAACACTGCCTAAAAAAACGAATGACCGACATCGGAAAAACCGAAAATGCAGAATACGGCAGCTTAGTAAATTAGTCGTAATCAATTCAAAAAGTTGCATATTTACACTTTCGATGTCATTCGTGATTGAACTTTGACCTCAAACGGGAAAATACGATTCTTAGTAAATTTACCCCATGGTGTTATAGGGGTAATTCAGGCCTGATCACAGCAGCAAATTTGTTAGCTAATGGGCAAAACCGTGGGGGTAATTCCAAATTGATCGCAGCAGGAATTTTGTTAGCAGTTGGGCAAAACCATGGGGGTCATTCCGATTTGTTCGCTCTGTATTTTTTTTCGCTACGGAGCGATTAGTTGCAAACTGCGCATGCGCAATGTTCGCAGTGCCCCTGCGCCAAGTAAATTTGCACAAAAGTTTTGTATTTTACTCACGGCTAACAAGGTTTTTTCATCGTTGAAGTGATCGTAGTGTGATTGACAGGAAGTGGGTGTTTCTGGGCGGAAACTGGCCGTTTTCTGGGAGTGTGCGGAAAAACGCAGGCGTGTCAGGGCAAAACGCGGGAGTGTCTGGAGAAACGGGGGAGTGGCTGGGCGAACGCTGGGTGTGTTTGTGACGTCAAACCAGGAACGAAACGGACTGAACTGATCGCAGTGTAGGAGTAAGTCTGGAGCTACTCAGAAACTGCTAAGAAATTTCTATTCCCAATTCTGCTAATCTTTCATTCGCAATTCTGCTAAGCTAAGATACACACCCAGAGGGCGGCGGCTTAGCGTGTGCAATGCTGCTAAAAGCAGCCAGCGAGCGAACAACTCGGAATGAGGGCCCATGTGCACTGCAGGGGAGGCAGATATAACATGTGCAGAGAGAGTTAGATTCGGGTGGGGTGTGTTCAAACTGAAATCTAAATTGCAGTGTAAAAATAAAGCAGCCAGTATTTACCCTGCACAGAAACAAAATAACCCACCCAAATCTAACTCTCTCTGCACATGTTACATCTGCCTCCCCTGCAGTGCACATGGTTTTGCCCAACTGCGAACAAATTAGCTGCTACGATCAGGTCTGAATTACCCCCTATATCATTAGACTCGGCGAGACTTGGGTACTAAGGGGGTCATTCCGAGTTGATCACTTGGTGCCGATTTTCGCAGCGCAGCGATCAGGTAAAAAAACTGCATAACTGCGCATGCGTATGCACTGCAATGCGCACTCGCGTCGTACGAGTACAAAGCGGATCGTTGCTGAGCGATGGATCTAGCGAAGAATCCATTAGTACAGCCAATCGCAAGGTGATTGACAGAAAGAGGGCGTTTATGTGTGTCAACTGACCGTTCTGGGAGTGTTTGGGAAAACACAGGCGTGTCCAGGCGTTTGCAGGGCGGGTGTCTGACGCCAATTTCGGGACCTTCAATGCTGGATTCATCGCACAGGATAAGTAACTGCAGCCATAGTCTTGTTTTACATAAAACTTTTTTAGCATAGCAGGGCAGCACAAGCGATCGCAGCCTTGCTATGCTAAAATACGATAAATACAATCCCCCATAGGCGGCGTCAAGTTGATCGCACGAGCAGCAAAAAGTTGCTACGTGCGATCAACTCAGAATGACCCCCTAAGTTCATGAATTTAATGTCATCAAATATTGAGTTGAGCATGAACATTTGTAGAGTGATGACCCATCTATCTCAGCTGCTGCCTCGCAGTACAGCATCATATATTATATAACTGTGTGTATTTTAATGTATTTTAGTCATTTGTGGGCAGACAAATATTGTGTCACTTACATGTTCCTGTAAGTGGCCAGAGAGATTCCTGTAATAGTGATAATCAACACTTATGTAAGATATTATCTACAGCGTCCCTCCAGCAAGCCTGTCTCTGCAATCTGCTGCGTCCCCCCCGCGCCATCTGCTGCCAGATCAGTCTGACGGCATCACTTTCTATTATCACTGTGATAAGCAGCGTAATCTGGAGATCGGAGAGCTGGGAGCACGCGCTTCATCCGCACCCCCTTCAGGGGTCACTAATGTGACTGTCCCAGGTGACACCGCCGGCTGCGACTTACAGGTAATCCTGCATTGGCCACTGAGGCAGATCTGAATAGATGTAATGCTCCTGGTCAGTATTTCCTTACATGTGCCAAGTTGTCCATCAGAGATCGTCTGAGCCACTTTTTGTGGGATGGAATCGGGATCCCGGCGCTTGGGATGTCGGCAGTCAGAAGACCGACAGCAGCATCCCGACATGCAGAATCCTGACAACTGCTAGGTTAGTATAATAATAACTCTCCCCCTCTAACCCCGAACCCCAACCCTCCCTACCCGCAGCCTTACCCGCCTTCCCCACCCGCAGCCTGACCCTAACCCTCCCTACCCGCAGCCTTACCCGCCTTCCCTACCCGCAGCCTGACCCTAACCCTCCCTACCCGCAGCCTTACCCGCCTTCCCTACCCGCAGCCTGACCCTAACCCTCCCTACCCACAGCCTGACCCTAACCCTCCCTACCCGCAGCCTTACCCGCCTTCCCTACCCGCAGCCTGACCCTAACCCTCCCTACCCGCAGCCTGACACTAACCCTCCCTACCCACAGCCTGACCCTAACCCTCCCTACCCGCAGCCTGACCCTAACCCTCACTACTCGCAGCCTGACCCTAACCCTCCTTACTCGCAGCCTGACCCTAACCCTCCCTACCTGCAGCCTGACCCTAACCCTCCCTACCCGCAGCCTGACCCTAACCCTCCCTACCCACAGCCTGACCCTAACCCTCCCTACCCGCAGCCTGACCCTAACCCTCCCTACCCGCAGCCTGACCCTAACCCTCCCTACCCGCAGCCTGACCCTAACCCTCCTTACTCGCAGCCTGACCCTAACCCTCCCTACCTGCAGCCTGACCCTAACCCTCCCTACCCACAGCCTGACCCTAACCCTCCTTACTCGCAGCCTGACCCTAACCCTCCCTACCTGCAGCCTGACCCTAACCCTCCCTACCCACAGCCTGACACTAACCCTCCCTACCTGCAGCCTGACCCTAACCCTCCCTACCCGCAGCCTGACCCTAACCCTCCCTACCCGCAGCCTGACCCTAACCCTCCCTACCCGCAGCCTGACCCTAACCCTCCTTACTCGCAGCCTGACCCTAACCCTCCCTACCTGCAGCCTGACCCTAACCCTCCCTACCCACAGCCTGACACTAACCCTCCCTACCTGCAGCCTGACCCTAACCCTCCCTACCCGCAGCCTGACCCTAACCCTCCCTACCTGCAGCCTGACCCTAACCCTCCCTACCCACAGCCTGACCCTAACCCTCCCTACCCGCAGCCTGACCCTAACCCTCCCTACCCACAGCCTGACCCTAACCCTCCCTACCCGCAGCCTGATCCTAACCCTCCCTACTCGCAGCCTGACCCTAACCCTCCTTACTCGCAGCCTGACCCTAACCCTCCCTACCTGCAGCCTGACCCTAACCCTCCCTACCCGCAGCCTGACCCTAACCCTCCCTACGCGCAGCCTGACCCTAACCCTCCCTACCCGCAGCCTGACCCTAACCCTCCCTACCCGCAGCCTGACCCTAACCCTCCCTACCCGCAGCCTGACCCTAAACCCTCCCTACCCGCAGCCTGACCCTAACCCTCCCTACCCGCAGCCTGACCCTAGCCCTCCTTACTCGCAGCCTGACCCTAACCCTCCCTACCCGCAGCCTGACCCTAAACCCTCCCTACCCGCAGCCTGACCCTAACCCTCCCTACCCGCAGCCTGACCCTAGCCCTCCTTACTCGCAGCCTGACCCTAACCCTCCCTACCCGCAGCCTGACCCTAACCCTCCCTACCCGCAGCCTGACCCTAACCCTCCCTACCCGCAGCCTGACACTAACCCTTCCTACTCGCAGCCTGACCCTAACCATCCCTACTTGCAGCCTGACCCTAACCCTCCCTACCCGCAGCCTGACCCTAACCCTCCATACTCGCAACCTGACCCTAACCCTCCCTACCTGTAGCCTGACCCTAACCCTCCCTACCCGCAGCCTGACCCTAACCTTCCCTACTCGCAGCCTGACCCTAACCCTTCCTACCGGCAGCATGACACTAACCCTCCCTACCCACAGCCTGACCCTAACCCTCCCTACTCGCAGCCTGACCCTAACCCTCCCTACTCGCAGCCTGACCCTAACCCTTCCTACCCGCAGCCTTATGCAGCCTGACCCTAACCCTTCCTACCCGCAGCCTGACCCTAACCCAAATAGTCAAATAGAGGAATGTATAATCAACAGAAGGAGAATCATTGGACTAAGGTAGGAAGAAACAGAACAGAAAGATTTAACAATCCCTAACCTACCTATCGAACTCAAAATTACCAACAGGAGAATTTCAGGTCAAATAGGCCTAATTACAAAGGATATGATAATTGGAGGGAGAGAGCGAATGATACACAAAGGGAATATAGGTTAAGGAATGAAGGTTTACCCTCTATGAGAAACAGATATGAAAGCCTATATTATGAGGATGGAATACAATCCCCTTTTTTAGATGTAGGTCACAGAACAAGAAAGAGGTTTTGACCAAAAATAACAAAAAATCAGTTATTAACAAAAATAAAAAAAGAAAGAGGAGTAAGAGGGGAGGTCAAAGGCACCAAAATAGGAAAGTTAATTTAGATGTTATGACGATAAGAGAAAAGGAAGCCACTAAGATTTTCAATTTGAGTAAAAGAGAACTCACAGATAGTGAAATAATGGTTCTTAAAAAGGGACTAAAATTCTCTCCAACTAGTCAGTTGGATCCATTTGATTTTTATATTGATTTGAATAAATTCGAGCGGAAACTAACGATCAAAAGATTTTTTGCTAATAAAGAAGATACCGAGAGTGATACAAGGGTCCCTCTATGTTCTAAATTTAAACCCAAATCAACGTTCTTTCCTATACACCAAAGAGGGAGTTTTATTGAATGTTTTAATAGAGTGATTAATAAGGAAGTTGATCAAGTTTTAAAAAAGAAAAGTAAGAGGAGATGTAACGTCACTAAAAAGACATTTTTAGCACTTAACTCACTTAGAGAGGATAAAGATCTGATCATTAAACAATCAGATAAGGGTGGAGGGGTGGTCCTAATGGATAAGGAGGCATATATGATGGAGATCATGAAACAATTAGAAAATGGAGAAACCTACAAGAAATTGATAAGTGATCCGACTCTAAAGATTATGAAAGAGTTACAGGAATTTCTTAGTGATGCGTTACATAATGGAACTATCACTAAGTCAGAGTTTGAATTTATGAATATCAAATCTCCATCTACACCCACTATATATGTCCTTCCAAAAATCCATAAGGACCCCCTCCACCCTCCCGGCAGGCCTATCATAGCCGGTATTAATAGTGTGACGTCTAATTTATCTGCGGTAATTGACTTTTATCTTCAACCGCTAGTAAAACAAACCAAAGCATTCTTGAAAGATACTAGAGATGTTTTGAATATTGTTAAAAATATAGACTGGAAGGAAGGTTATTTTTGGTTAGTGGGGATGTGTCTACCTTGTATACAATTATAGAGATGAATTTTGGTATACGTGCTGTAACATATTTTCTGGATAAATCAGACCTGTCTAAGGAGACTAAAGATTTTATTTTAGGTGGTATTAAATTTATTCTTAAAAATAATTATTTTTACTTCAATGGAATTTATTATGTTCAGAATGTCGGTACGGCCATGGGCACCAGGTTCGCCCCCAGCTATGCCAATTTATTTATGGCATTTTGGGAAGAGTCTGTCATCTGGAAGGATGATAAGCTGGGGGCGGGCCTGGTGTCATGGCATAGATATATAGACGATATTTTGTTTATATGAAAAGATACAGAGGATGGTCTTATTGATTTTTGTGACTCTTTGAATAAGAATGATGTCAATATAAAACTGACCTTTTCCATTAGTCCTATTGAGATCACTTTCTTGGACCTATCCATTTACAATCAGAATGGTGAACTAAAAACAAGAACTTTTAGGAAGAGTACAGACTCTAATGCATATATAGATAGGACAAGTATGCACCACGAAAATTGGTTAGATGGGGTGCCATATGGACAGTTCCTACGCATTAAGAGGAACTGTACGGATAGCGAAGTCTGCTCTCAACAATGTAATGAAATGGAACTTAGGTTCAAGGATAAGGGTTATGATATGGAAATAGTTAAAATGGCACGGGACAGGCAGATAGTACTGATAGAAGTAAATTATTAGAAGAGAATCAGGTTAGAGAAATTAAAAATACTCATCAATGGTCATTTTTATGCAATTGTAATAGCCAACATAAAGAAATTGTATCTGTTTTTAAAAAACATTGGCATATTTTAAAAGAAGATCCTATTTTATGCAATCAAATACCTGAAAAACCTTCTTTCATTTACAGACGAGCCAAAACCCTTAAAGATTCATTGGTACATAGGGGGTCATTCCGAGTTGTTCGCTCTGTATTTTTTTCTCGCAACGGAGCGATTAGTCGCTAATGCGCATGCGCAATGCCCGCAGTGCGACTGCGCCAAGTAAATTTGCTATGCAGTTAGGTATTTTACTCACGGCATTACAAGGTTTTTTCTTCGTTCTGGTGATCGTAATGTGATTGACAGGAAGTGGGTGTTTCTGGGCGGAAACAGGCCGTTTTATGGGTGTGTGCGAAAAAACGCTACAGTTTCTGGGAAAAACGCGGGAGTGGCTGGAGAAACGGAGGAGTGTCTGGGCGAACGCTGGGTGTGTTTGTGACATCAAACCAGGAACGACAAGCACTGAACTGATCGCAGATGCCGAGTAAGTCTGGAGCTACTCAGAAACTGCTAAGAAGTGTCTATTCACAATTCTGCTAATCTTTCGTTCGCAATTTTGATAAGCTAAGATTCACTCCCAGTAGGCGGCGGCTTAGCGTGTGCAAAGCTGCTAAAAGCAGCTAGAGACCTAACAACTCGGAATGACCCCCATAGTGCAATAGAAACCCAGAAAAGAACAAGCACTAGGACTCAAGGTTTCCATAGATGCGGCACCTGTGTTATGTGCCGAAATGTAAAAGGTGTGAGCAAAATTAAGGAGTTTGAGGTTAATGGAATTAAACACCCAATACGTGATTTTATTACATGCAACTCCAAAAATGTAGTTTATTTGATGGAGTGCAAATGTGGGATGTTTTATGTCAGCAAAACAAAGAGAAGCTTGAAAACACGCCTTGCCGAACATATATATAATGTAAAAAAAGGGTTAGAGACTCACACTTTTTCCATGCACTTTAAAACTGAACACAACTGTAATCCTAATGAAATTAAATCTTTTTTAGGTATACAAACAGTTTTAACAAATTGGAAAGATAGGGATCTTGAGACCAGACTCGCTAAAACAGAAATGCGATGGATTTTTAAATTAAAGACATTGGTCCCAAATGGACTAAATAGCGATTTTGAAATAAAATGGTTTTTATAGCTTTTATGTCTTTTTGAAGTTAGTATTAATTATATATTTCTCTCTCTTTTATGTATTTATATGGACCTTGAATGGACTTATGGGACATTTTTTTCAAACTTATTGCATCCTTTTTTTGTCTTGGAACGCAATGTGAACTCTCTTATTTGTCATCATTTCCGTGGGAGGAATGAAATCACTGCACCTAGCCGGAATACATCATTTTCCAGGAAGAACTATTTGGAACGCATTTACAACTTCCGGAGTTTTCACCGGACATTGAAAGATGTCAGTTCCGCCGGAAGTACATCGGAACTTGTCCAGCCGCGAACAGCGGCAATAAACTAAGGGACGTTTTATCAAGGTGCTCATATAGGAAGGCAGGAAGTTTACTAACGGACTGACGATATTTCCGGTGACGTCACATATGACGTTCCGGCGAGGAAATTAAACCTAATTGACCCAATTAGAGGGGGTATATAGGAGCGCGTTATCTCTCACCATGCTTCTGAAGAAGGACATGTTTGTCCGAAAAAGCTTCAGGCAGCTGGTGAGAAACAATCCGAGGGATAACTTCACTTAATCCACTATTTGCCATAGGAGTTGAAAGAATCCCGGGCTTTCGATTTCTCCACCCTATTCGATCTGGGTCTGGTAATTAGAGTGGAACCTGCCGTTTGTGAATATCTCCATCCACAATTTGTGGTGATATGCCTGTTTTTTATGTTTTTATTGTGAGTGTAACGAAATACCTTTTTCTGCTTAATTGGTTCAGACAATATTGCACTAGATTCTCCCTTTCTTCCTTTTGAGATTGGATATTCCACAGTGATTACAGTGGTGGACAGAACGCAGACAAGAACTAATTCATGTTATGATATAAAAAGGGACCCTGGAATCCTCTCATTCTCAGAATCTATTGGAGTAAGGACTATTTATTATTCATGTGATAAGCGCCATTGTGGGAGAAAGTATTTCTTTTGTCACGGTGTTATTATTGTGGTGAATTAGTGAAGCACCATTTTTTTCCATAGGCTGCAATTCACAGCTAGCGCTTTCAAGATCACCAGTCTTTGTTGTATTATTAACCTCAATAACCATAATTTCCACTCATTTCCAGTCTATTCTGAACACCTCACAATATTATTTTTAGTCCTAAAATTTGCACCGAGGTCGCTGGATGACTAAGCTAAGCGACCCAAGTGGCCGACACAAACACCTGGCCCATCTAGGAGTGGCACTGCAGTGTCAGACAGGATGGCACTTCAAAAAATAGTCCCCAAACAGCACATGATGCAAAGAAAAAAAGAGGCGCAATGAGGTAGCTGTGTGACTAAGCTCAGCGACCCAAGTGGCCGACACAAACACCTGGCCCATCTAGGAGTGGCACTGCAGTGTCAGACAGGATGGCACTTCAAAAAAATAGTCCCCAAAAAGCACATGATGCAAAGAAAAAAAGAGGCGCAATGAGGCAGCTGTGTGACTAAGCTAAGCGACACAAGTGCCCGACACAAACACCTGGCCCATCTAGGAGTGGCACTGCAGTGTCAGACAGGATGGCACTTCAAAAAAATAGTCCCCAAACAGCACATGATGCAAAGAAAAAAACAGGCGCAATGAGGTAGCTGTGTGACTAAGCTAAGCGACCCAAGTGGCCGACACAAACACCTGGCCCATCTAGGAGTGGCACTGCAGTGTCAGACAGGATGGCACTTCAAAAAAATAGTCCCCAAACAGCACATGATGCAAAGAAAAAAAGAGGCGCAATGAGGTAGCTGTGTGACTAAGCTAAGCGACCCAAGTGGCCGACACAAACACCTGGCCCATCTAGGAGTGGCACTGCAGTGTCAGACAGGATGGCACTTCAAAAAAATAGTCCCCAAACAGCACATGATGCAAAGAAAAAAGAGGCGCAATGAGGTAGCTGTGTGACTAAGCTAAGCGACCCAAGTGGCCGACACAAACACCTGGTCCATCTAGGAGTGGCACTGCAGTGTCAGACAGGATGGCACTTCAAAAAAATAGTCCCCAAACAGCACATGATACAAAGAAAAAAAGAGGCGCAATGAGGTAGCTGTGTGACTAAGCTAAGCGACCCAAGTGGCCGACACAAACACCTGGCCCATCTAGGAGTGGCACTGCAGTTTTCTAGCGAGAGGATGAGTGCTTCCATCCTCATGTGAAGCTGAACCACTAGCCATGAACATAGGCCAGGGCCTCAGCCGTTCCTTGCCACTCCGTGTCGTAAATGGCATATTGGCAAGTTTACGCTTCTCCTCAGACGCTTTTAATTTAGATTTTTGGGTCATTATTCTGAACTTTAGTGTTTTGGATTTTACATGCTCTCTACTATGACATTGGGCATCGGCCTTGGCAGACGACGTTGATGGCATTTCATCGTCTCGGCCATGACTAGTGGCAGCAGCTTCAGCACGAGGTGGAAGTGGATCTTGATCTTTCCCTATTTTACCCTCCACATTTTTGTTCTCCATTTTTTAATGTGTGGAATTATATGCCAGTATCAATAGCAATGGCCTACTACTATATATACTGTGCAAAACTGAAATGCACCACAGGTATGGATGGATAGTATACTTGACGACACAGAGTTAGGTAGAGCAGTGGCCTACTGTACCGTACTGCTATATATTATATACTGGTGGTCAGCAAACTGTGCAAAACTGAAATGCACCAGAGGTATGGATGGATAGTATACTTGACGACACAGAGTTAGGTAGAGCAGTGGCCTATTGTACCGTACTGCTATATATTATATACTGGTGGTCAGCAAACTGTGCAAAACTGAAATGCACCACAGGTATGGATGGATAGTATACTTGACGACACAGAGTTAGGTAGAGCAGTGGCCTACTGTACCGTACTGCTATATATTATATACTGGTGGTCAGCAAACTGTGCAAAACTGAAATGCACCACAGGTATGGATGGATAGTATACTTGACGACACAGAGGTAGGTAGAGCAGTGGCCTTCTGTACCGTACTGCTATATATTATATACTAGTGGTCAGCAAACTGTGCAAAACTGAAATGCACCACAGGTATGGATGGATAGTATACTTGACGACACAGAGGTAGGTAGAGCAGTGGCCTACTGTACCGTACTGCTATATATTATATACTGGTGGTCAGCAAAATTATGCACTGTACTCCTACTATATACTACAATGCAGCACAGATATGGAGCGTTTTTCAGGCAGAGAACGTATAATACTGGTGGTCACTGGTCACTGGTCAGCAAAACTCTGCACTGTACTCCTCCTATATAATACTGCTGGTCCCCAGTCCCCACAATAAAACAGTGTGAGCACAGATATATGCAGCACACTGAGCACAGATATGGAGCGTTTTTCAGGCAGAGAACGTATAATACTGGTGGTCACTGGTCAGCAAAACTCTGCACTGTACTCCTCCTATCTAATACTGGTGGTCCCCAGTCCCCACAATAAAGCAGTGTGAGCACAGATATATGCAGCACACTGAGCACAGATATGGAGCGTTTTTCAGGCAGAGAACGTATAATACTGGTGGTCACTGGTCAGCAAAACTCTGCACTGTACTCCTCCTATATAATATTATACTGGTGGTCCCCAGTCCCCACAATAAAGCAGCACACTGAGCACAGATATGGAGTGTTTTTCAGGCAGACAACGTATACTGGTGGTCACTGGTCAGCAAAACTCTGCACTGTACTCCTCCTATATAATACTGCTGGTCCCCAGTCCCCACAATAAAGCAGTGTGAGCACAGATATATTCAGCACACTGAGCACAGATATGGAGCGTTTTTCAGGCAGAGAACGTATAATACTGGTGGTCACTGGTCAGCAAAACTCTGCACTGTACTCCTCCTATCTAATACTGGTGGTCCCCAGTCCCCACAATAAAGCAGTGTGAGCACAGATATATGCAGCACACTGAGCACAGATATGGAGCGTTTTTCAGGCAGAGAACGTATAATACTGGTGGTCACTGGTCAGCAAAACTCTGCACTGTACTCCTCCTATATAATATTATACTGGTGGTCCCCAGTCCCCACAATAAAGCAGCACACTGAGCACAGATATGGAGTGTTTTTCAGGCAGACAACGTATACTGGTGGTCACTGGTCAGCAAAACTCTGCACTGTACTCCTCCTATATAATACTGCTGGTCCCCAGTCCCCACAATAAAGCAGTGTGAGCACAGATATATTCAGCACACTGAGCACAGATATGGAGCGTTTTTCAGGCAGAGAACGTATAATACTGGTGGTCACTGGTCAGCAAAACCCTGCACTGTACTCCTCCTATATAATATTATACTGGTGGTCCCCAGTCCCCACAATAAAGCAGCACACTGAGCACAGATATGGAGTGTTTTTCAGGCAGACAACGTATACTGGTGGTCACTGGTCAGCAAAACTATATAATACTGCTGGTCTCCAGTCCCCACAATAAAGCAGTGAGCACAGATATTTGCAGCCACCTGAATAAAACTGAGAGGACGCCAGCCACGTCCTCTCACTATCATTTCCAATGCATGAGTGAAAAATGGCGGCGACGCGCGGCTCCTTATATAGAATCCGAATCTCGCGAGAATCCGGCAGCGGGATGATGACGTTTGGGCGCGCTCGGGTTAACCGAGCAAGGCGGGAAGATTCGAATCTGCCTCGGAACCGTGTAAAATGGGTGAAGTTCGGGGGGGTTCGGATTCCGAGGAACCGAACCCGCTCATCACTAGTGTGTATTATTCTTCACAAGAAAAATAAAACCACTTACTTGTATCAAGGGTTTCCTGAGACAGTCCAGGGAGAGGATCTGAAATACAAAGACGCAACACTCCGGGTAAACGTAGGTAGGTGAAGAATAAATACAGTATAAGGTTTACGAGTAAATAGTAACTTAGGGCTTCCCAAGCTCGCCCTGATTATATCAGCAGCTTGGGTGGAGGCACACTTTGAACACACAACCTAGTAACCCTATTCCCCAGGAAGTAAAGATAAGGGGAGGGTTACATTTAGGAAAGCAATTTTCTTTCAGAATGACCCTGTGCCTTTAGAAAGGGGAATTTACATCTATGGTAGACAGGGCTGGCTCCAGGCATGTTCGAATAGAGCGGCCGCGCAGGGCGCCACCCTTAATGGGCGCCGCGAGCTGGCGCCGCCATATTCGAAGCTGGAGCCGGCCCTGTGCAGCGTTGGCCCGGCCGTGACCTCTTGTGTGCGCTATGCGCGCTGCGCGGCGCCGGTGCCTAACGTCAGACGCCGGCAGCGCGCATAGCGCACACAAGCGCCTTGGAGACTGCCCGCCCGCACGCCCGTCCGCCTGCACCTGGACCCGGACCCGCACTCGCCCGCCCGCCCACACTCGGACAGCAGTACTCCTCCCCCTCTCAGCGCCGCAGGTATTTGGGGGGGGGGAGGCACATTTATGGATGGCACTGTGGGGGCATTTATCTGGCACTGTGGGGTCACATCTGCACTGTGGGGGCATTTATCTGGCACTGTGGGGGCATTTATCTGGCACTGTGGGGTCACATCTGCACTGTGGGGGCATTTATCTGGCACTGTGGGGGCATTTATCTGGCACTGTGGGGGCATTTATCTGGCACTGTGGGGTCACATCTGCACTGTGGGGGCATTTATCTGGCACTGTGGGGGCATTTATCTGGCACTGTGGGGGCATTTATCTGCACTGTGGGGGCATTTATCTGGCATTTTACACATTACAGCTGGCACGTGTCCCCATTTTACACATTACAGCAGGCACGTGTCCCCATTTTACACATTACAGCAGGCACGTGTCCCCATTTTACACATTACAGCAGGCACGTGTCCCCATTTTACACATTACAGCAGGCACGTGTCCCCATTTTACACATTACAGCAGGCACGTGTCCCCATTTTACACATTACAGCAGGCAAGTGTCCCCATTCTACACATTACAGCTGGCACGTGTCCCCATTTTACACATTACAGCAGGCACGTGTCCCCATTTTACACATTACAGCAGGCACGTGTCCCCATTTTACACATTACAGCAGGCACGTGTCCCCATTTTACACATTACAGCAGGCACGTGTCCCCATTCTACACATTACAGCAGGCAAGTGTCCCCATTCTACACATTACAGCAGGCACGTGTCCCCATTTTACACATTACAGCAGGCAAGTGTCCCCATTCTACACATTACAGCAGGCAAGTGTCCCCATTTTACACATTACAGCAGGCACGTGTCCCCATTTTACACATTACAGCAGGCACGTGTCCCCATTTTACACATTACAGCAGGCACGTGTCCCCATTTTACACATTACAGCAGGCAAGTGTCCCCATTCTACACATTACAGCAGGCAAGTGTCCCCATTTTACACATTACAGCAGGCAAGTGTCCCCATTCTACACATTACAGCAGGCACGTGTCCCCATTTTACACATTACAGCAGGCAAGTGTCCCCATTCTATACAGTACGGCAGGCAAGTGTCAAGTGGGGGGGAGGAAGGTAAAGGGAGGGGGGAGAGAGATATACAACTTACGTATCAAGAGGATCTTCCCGCTCCTCGGGGCGGGCCGTCTCTCTTTCCTCGCGCCGGCCGCCGCACCTCCTCTTTCCAGCTTGGCTCCCCCTCCTCTTCCCAGGTACTCCTGCTCGGGGGGCAGAGTATTGCGGAATGACGCGGTTGCGTTGTGACGTCACGACGCAATCGCGTCATTCCGCGAAACTCTGCCCCCCAAGCAAGAGTACTCTGGAACAGGCAGGAGGTTGGAATCAGGGACCCGCAAAGTGCCGCGGCGGGCGCCCCGTGCGGTTGCACGGCTCGCTCGCCGCAAGAAACGGCACTGGCTGTACAGCATATTACGCAGCTGTAATTAATGCTAAATCTAGTGTTAACATAGTAACATAGTAATTGAGGTTGAATAGAGGCAAATTGCCCATCGTGTTCAACCTGTTTTAAGTTGTGATGATTCTACATGGGTGGTCTTCTGTATGCCGGCGGCCGGGCTCTCGACGTCCAGCATCCCGGCGCCAGAATCCCGACCGCCGGCATACCAACATTTATTCTCCCTCTTGGGGGTCCACGACCCCCCTGGAGGGAGAATAAACAGCGTGGCGCGCGTAGCCCGCAAGGGGCTCATTTGCGCTCGCCCAGCTGTCGGTATGCCGGCGGTCGGGATTCCGGCGCCGGTATGCTGGTCGCCGGGAGCCCGGCCGCCGGCATACACTACTACACCCTTCTACATACTTGCTGAATAATGTTTTATGACTAGTTAGCTACTATAACTCATGTTACCCCCGGATTAACCACGTTGATATTTTAAGTATTATAACCTTGGATAGCTTTTTCATTCAGAAATTTATCCATTCCTTTTTTAAATCCAATTACAGAGTCCGCCATTACCACCTTCCCTGGCAGGGAATTCCACATCCTGATTGCCCTAACAGTGAAGAACCTTTTCCTCCGTTGCGTTCGGAACTTTCTCTCCTCCAGTCGCAGCGAGTGCCCACGTGTCCTAAACTGTGTTCTTTTAATAAATAATTCCCCTGATAACTCTTTGTGATTTCCTTTTACATATTTGAAGATATTAATAATATCTCCTCTTAGGCGCCTCTTTTCTAGTGTAACTGTATACATATTCAGCCTAGTAAGTCTTTCCTTATAGTCCAGTCCTTCTAGGCCTTTAATCAATTTAGTAGCTCGCCTTTGAACACTTTCGAGTTCACTGATGTCTTTTTTATACAGTGGTGCCCAAAACTGAACACAATATTCCAGGTGCGGACGTACCAATGCCTTATACAGCGGCATAATTACATCCGAGTCCCTTGTCTCAATTCCCCTTTTTATGCACGCTAGCACCTTACTTGCCTTCTTTACTGCGTTTTGACATTGTATACGGTTATTAAGCCTATTATCAATAAATTCCCCCAAATCTTTTTCCAACTCTGTTTCCCCTAGACGTTCCCCATTTAATATGTAAGATGCAAATTAGTTTTTAGTCCCAAAATGCATAACCTTGCATTTGTCTGTATTGAACCTCATTTTCCATTTAGACGCCCAGAGTTCAAGTTTATATAAGTCATTCTATAGAGACTCCACATCCAATTCTGAATTAATTACCTTACACAGTTTAGTATCATCTGCAAAAATTTACACTGTGCTTTCCAAGCCTATTTCTAGGTCATTGATAAATATGTTGAACAGTAGTGGTCCGAGTACGGACCCCTGTGGCATTCCGCTGACTACTTGTAACTAGTGATGAGCGGGTTCGGTTCGTCGGAATCCGAACCCCCCCGAACTTCACCCATTTTACACGGGTCTGAGGCAGACTCCCGCCTTGCTCGGTTAACCCGAGCGCGCCCGAACGTCATCATCCCACGGTCGGATTCTCGCGAGATTCGTATTCTATATAAGGAGCCGCACGTCGCCGCCATTTTTCACTCGTGCATTGGAGATGATCGTGAGAGGACGTGGCTGGCATCCTCTCAGTTCTATGTTCAGGGGGCTGCAAATATCTGTGCTCAGTGTGCTGCAAATATCTGTGCTGAGTGTGCTGCAAATATCTGTGCACAGTGTGCTGCAAATATCTGTGCTGAGTGTGCTGCAAATATCTACGTTCTCTGCCTGAAAAACGATCCATATCTGTGCTCAGTGTGCTGCAAATATCTGTGCTCACACTGCTTTATTGTGGGGACTGGGGACCACCAGTATTATATAGGAGGAGTACAGTGCAGAGTTTTGCTGACCAGTGACCACCAGTATTATACGTTCTCTGCCTGAAAAACGCTCCATATCTGTGCTCAGTGTGCTGCATATATCTGTGCTCACACTGCTTTATTGTGGGGACTGGGGACCACCAGTATGTTATATAGGAGGAGTACAGTGCAGAGTTTTGCTGACCAGTGACCACCAGTATACGTTGTCTGCCTGAAAAACACTCCATATCTGTGCTCAGTGTGCTGCATATATCTGTGCTCACACTGCTTTATTGTGGGGACTGGGGACCACCAGTATGTTATATAGGAGGAGTACAGTGCAGAGTTTTGCTGACCAGTGACCACCAGTATTATCCGCTCTCTGCATGAAAAACGCTCCATATCTGTGCTCAGTGTGCTGCATATATCTGTGCTCACACTGCTTTATTGTGGGGACTGGGGACCAACAGTATTATATAGGAGGAGTGCAATGCCTTTAGAATGTAAGCTCTCACGAGCAGGGCCCTCTTCCCTCATGTGCTTATCCTTTCTTACTTTAATAATCTTCAACTGCACCACATCCAGCAGTCTTCTGCCACCTGATACTTATTCCAGTGTCATCTGCTGATGTAACTATGTTTATTTACCCTGTACTTGTCCTATACTGTCATCAACTGTAAGTTGCTGTTTTCCTGTTTGATTATTTGTTTATGTATTCTGTAATTGGGCGCTGCGGAACCCTTGTGGCGCCATATAAATAAAGGATAATAATAATAATAATGCCGAGTTTTGCTGACCAGTGACCACCAGTATTATATGTTCTCTGCCTGAAAAACGCTCCATATCTGTGCTGCATTGTAGTATATATAGTAGGAGTACAGTGCATCATTTTGCTGACCACCAGTATATAATATATAGCAGTACGGTACAGTAGGCCACTGCTCTACCTACCTCTGTGTCGTCAAGTATACTATCCATCCATACCTGTGGTGCATTTCAGTTTTGCACAGTTTGCTGACCACCAGTATATAATATATAGCAGTACGGTACAGAAGGCCACTGCTCTACCTACCTATGTGTCGTCAAGTATACTATCCATCCATACCTGTGGTGCATTTCAGTTTTGCACAGTTTGCTGACCACCAGTATATAATATATAGCAGTACGGTACAGAAGGCCACTGCTCTACCTACCTCTGTGTCGTCAAGTATACTATCCATCCATACCTGTGGTGCATTTCATTTTTGCACAGTTTGCTGACCACCAGTATTTAATATATAGCATTACGGTACAGTAGGCCACTGCTGTACCTACCTCTGTGTCGTCAAGTATACTATCCATCCATACCTGTGGTGCATTTCAGTTTTGCACAGTTTGCTGACCACCAGTATATAATATATAGCATTACGGTACAGTAGGCCACTGCTGTACCTAGCTCTGTGTCGTCAAGTATACTATCCATCCATACCTGTGGTGCATTTCAGTTTTGCACAGTTTGCTGACCACCAGTATATAATATATAGCAGTACGGTACAGAAGGCCACTGCTCTACCTACCTCTGTGTCGTAAAGTATATTATCCATCCATACCTGTGGTGCATTTCAGTTTTGCACAGTTTGCTGACCACCAGTATATAATATATAGCAGTACGGTACAGTAGGCCACTGCTCTACCTACCTCTGTGTCGTCAAGTATACTATCCATCCATACCTGTGGTGCATTTCATTTTTGCACAGTTTGCTTACCACCAGTATATAATATATAGCAGTACGGTACAGTAGGCCACTGAAAGGGTTAAAGCTCGTCTCTGCTTCAATGTCATAGAATTGCTTGTGTTATAGAACTTAATGTTCCAGCACATTCCTTGCTACTGTCCTTGTCTCTTATCTTTTTTATACCGTGTGAACAACCTCCCTATTTGAAATACAAACTTGCCCATATATGCATATCCTTCCACTGCGGCAGTTCCTAGCCAATCATGTTATGTTAGCCCCTTTTTGTGTTCTGTCCAATTAGTTATTGACTTGGGATATACACGCCCTAAATCCTTTCTTTTATATACTTTTGTTAAACGAACAATAAACAGTGTGAATCTTTACTGCTTGTGTTGTGCATGTAACTTGTGGCTAAAGGTTTACACTCACGGACGTCTGAGAGGCCATCACATCGAGGGTTAAAGAATATAGGGGCAATCCTTTCAAGTGGGGGCTCCGTCCGCGATTCAGTGATCGTCCCTGGATGGTAAGATAGAGAATTTATTGTCTGTCTTTGCCATACGGGATTGCGGTCATACACTGAAGCTGAATCCGTGTCAGTGTTCTGGGAACACGTGACCAAACATCTTTAATGTCTGGGACTTAAAGATACGTCTGAGAAGGGACCAGGGGTCCAAGCGCAACTCTCCAAAGACGTTAGTATCTGGGATACTTAAAATAGACCTGGGAGTCTATACATAACGTGACGTTAGTATCTGGGATACTTAAAAATAGACCTGGGAGTCTATACGTAACGTAGAGAATACCTCGATTTGATCGTCTATATATTCTTGTATGTTTGTAGTGAGATAAGTTCTTATATTTGATCAGACGGCTGGTAAGTTTTCGTCTGCCAGATATCTTTACTCAAACACTTTTCCTGCTTCCTGTTTAAAACGCTGTATTTTTCTGACATCTTGTACGAATGGTAAGTATCGTACACGTCAAAAGATTTCATGTTCTCACTATACAGATAATATTGTGATATTGTCAATGACTAATTAACTGGTTAGCTGATGCATGTATAGTAGAGTGTTGTAAATTTTAGATATTTTCTTTTAAAGTTGTACTGTTGATTTATATTACTGTCTGACAATGGGCTCTAGTCAGAGTAAAAAAAACTACATATCCCCCGCCCCTCCCTGGTGAGACATGCAAGATGTATGTCGCCCACAACTCTACCTCAGAGTATTACTTAGTTAACCCATGGGTGGATAATTTAGCGGGATGGACAGAGAAAGCAGGACAGGACCCATTCCTACGGGAAGGCAGTAATTACCCTTTCTATATGGAGGATTAAAAATGTCAGTTCCCAACAGCACAGAAGCGAAGAAGTGAGAAGCTGTAAATCTTTGAAATCCCTCTCCCTCCCCCTTGCATTCCAATGTATCCTGCGCTCGGAGACACAGATCTCTTGGCAGCAGTAACCCTTTCACACCAGATGGGATCGCCTCCAACTCCACTGCTGGAGGGTGCGTCCACTAGCTCTATCCCTAACGCACCAGTAACCCAGAGTTTAGATAATAGTAAAACACTGTCCCAAGCCCACTATTACCCTCGACGGCTGTATATCTTATTTGCGCAAAGCTTGCAAAGGACGCAGCTATACACATATGAAGGAAGTCTTTAAAACCCGTGCTCCTTTGCCTGTGCTTTTTTGCCTGTCGCTGTAGCTTGTAAACAGAAACCTTCGGAGTCTGTTACTGAGTTTTGGAAAAGGTTTAAGGACTGCTGGACAGATGACGCTGGCTTACCTTTGCTTAACTCAGAAAGCTTACTCATTTCCACCTTCATTAACAACCTTCTGTCATAGTTTCTGTTAAGCAAAATGTCTCTTCCTGGATTTCTGATAGTACGATAGATTTAAAAAGAAAAACATCTGTATGAGAAAGAGGCTGCAGGGTGTTTTGATGTAAAGAAACCTGCACCCACTCATAACTATCAGAACTCCAGACGCTTTGACAGACAGAACCAACCCCGCAGTCAGGGAAGATTCCAAAGACCCCGCGCACTGACGGGGCCCGGAGGAGGGTATCCCAGCCTTTATTCAACTCACCCGTCATAGTAAAGATTCACCTCTGCTGCCACTTATTATAAATGGAAGTAAAATTCCCTTTTTAGTGGACAGCGGTGCAACAACCAGTGTTTTGTGTTCTGACCTATGCAGTATCCCCTCTCACCAGAAAAGATAGAAGGTCTCCGCCCCATGATACAGCAATTCTTACAACAGGGTATTCTCAGACATATTGTATCACCATACTGTACTCCTGTGAACCCTGTTGCCAAAGCTGATGGCAGTATAAGATTTGTACAGGATCTCAGAGCGATCAATCAGTTAATTGTCCCAATTGCACCAATTGTTCCAGATGTAAACTCACTCATTTCTGCAATCCCTGCAGATGCTGCGTTCTTCTCTGTAATTGATTTGAAGAATGCCTTTTTTCAGCATACCTGTAGATTCACAGACACAATTACTTTTTGCCTTTTCTTTTGAGGGTAAACAACTTACCTGGTGCAGATTATTGACGCACCTGTTGTCTCCTGGCCACATTGGGGCCCTGGCAACCTCACCATGGTTCAGTCCTGCTACAGTATGCAGATGATCTGCTGCTCTGTAGTCAAACTGAGGAGGCCTGCCGAGAGGATGGTGTTTCATTACTAAACTGGCTTTGTGAATGTGGACACAAGGTGTCCAAAACAAAAATGCAATGGTGTAAAAAGCATGTTGATTACTTAGGTTTTGTGCTCACTCAGGGAGAGAGGAAAGTCAGTCCACAACGCATACAGTCTGTATTGGGCCTGGTCACCCCAACTACCCAGAAGGAACTACTGTCCTTCCTGGGTATGGTAAATTACTGCAGACAGTGGATTTCTGATTGCTCTTATTATGATAACATTTTGAGACAAGCCACACTGAAGGACAAACCTAAAACTGTACAATGGTCACAAGAAATGTTAACTGCATATGAAAGTTTAAAATGTATGTTGATGAAAAGTCCGGCACTTGGCCTCCCCAATTATGTACTACCTTTCCATCTATATGCAAGGGACAATTGTAAAACCATGGCGGGGGTGCTCACACAGTTTCATGGAGGGAAGTTGCGCCCCGTGGCATTTTTTTTCCAAAGTCATGCCAGTGTCTGTGCAAGGTATGCCTGCCTGCCTCAGGGCTTTGGCAGCCTGTGCAATGGTTGCAGAAATGGCCACTACCCTCACTTTAGGCCACATCACAGTACTCCACACCACACATGATGTCCTGGCAATACTTAAAGGCTTGCACACACAGCACATGTCAGCACAACGCCTTAGTGGATATGAAGTACTCCTTTTGAGTAACCCTACCCTTACCATTAAGTACACTGCTAGTTCTTCTGGCCCTGCACCCATTCTCAATGCCCTTTTAGGCTTGAAAGGTCCCGAGGATGAACCACCCGACCTACATGACTGTGCTGCTTCCATTGAAGCTGAAACTTCTCCCAGACTTGACATGTCTCCCGTTCCCATACCAGGCGCAGACATAGTTTTTGTTGACGGCTCCTGTAGTAGGCCCAATGACAATACATACCAGGCTGGCTATGCCATTGTCACCCTCCCTGACACTGTGTTGGAAGCCCTACCAACACCTTATCAGTCCGCGCAAGCTGCAGAACTCATTGCACTCACTAGAGCATGTCCCTCCCTTGACAACGTCCATCTGCTCACTCAACTTCAAGCTGCTGCGACTAATGCTGATCTCTCCGACTGGACTTACCCAATTCTGCAGAAAAAATCCTAAATCAGGATTAATCTGCAAAGAGGGGAAACCCTGTATACCCCAGTCCAGTGCCCCTTTGCTCGTTGCCCATTGCCGTGGTGTTGGTCACCGTGGTGAAGCCACAACACTCCTCCTACTAACCAATGATTTTTATGTTACTAATGCCAAATCACTTGTGGACCAGTATGTTAGCAGATGCATCACTTGCCTCAGGAACAACCCTAACAACCCTAATAAAGCTAAACACCAGCATCTTGAATACCCCACCACCCCTTTTACACACTTACAAATTGATTTTACCCATATCCCTGGTACAGGTAAACAAGAATATGCCCTGGTCATTGTAGATATGTTCTCCCGCTGGCCAGAAGTATTCCTAACTAAGTCAGAGGATGCCAAGACAGTAGCAAGAATCCTAACACAGAAAATCATCCCTAGATGGGGGTGCCCCCTGCAAATAAATAGTGATAAAGGCTCAGCCTTTACAGCCAAAATCACACAGGCCTTAGTAAAAGCTCGGTACCACCTGCAGAGTTCAGGGGTCGTAGGAAGAATGAATAGGACCCTCAAAGACAAACTAAGGAAGGCCACAGGAGGTACCTTCCACAAATGGAAGCAGGTCCTTCCCATTGTCCTAGCAGAAATCAGAATGACCCCACAGAAAACTCTAGGATACTCACCCTTTGAAATACTAATGGGTAGACCCTTCCCCACACCCTGGGCTAAGAAACCGTTGATGATACAGGAAGGAGATCTAGAATTTATAAGGGAAGAGTATGTCAGGGCCCTCATAACCAAACTTGATGAAATTGAACATGAGGTTGTTTGTAAAAACCCTTTGAATCCACAGGAACCTACACACCCTTTTAAGGTCGGAGACAGAGTAGTGGTGAAGATCCTCCCCCGCAGCAAGAGCCCAGGAGACTTCACCTATGGCCCAGAGGCGGAAGTCGTAGCAGTTACCCGAACAGCAGTCCTGACAGAGGAAAGTCCTACCTGGATCCATGCATCCCGAGTAAAAAAGGTTCCTAGACCAGACCTAGAGAGGGAAGCAAGTGATTCCAGTGAGGTACGAACCGGGGCAGACAGCCCTGACCTCCCACCTAGCGAAGACAGAAGAACAGAAAACGATGAAGAACCTGCCCCCTATCTTTACCCTGGGGACTATCTTGATAGCCCTACTGGCCCATTTTCCCCTCTCAATGACTGAGGTTGATATAACTCAGAATAAGGGAAACTGACACTATGGTATAACTCTTCCACCACATACACCGCAACCTACATACTAGATTATTTCCAATTCCCCCAACTAGCTGCTGTCCAAAAGTCTGTTGACTACCAGATCCGCGCTGACACCACAGACAACCTAAGCCCCGAGGTACCTTATATTTGCGTTACAGGCCATAACTGGGGAAATGATTGCAGCTCATGGTCCGCGGCTGCCTGGAACACAGGTACCCCATGGGGCTATAAGCCCGCTGAAGCCTTAGATGAAAAGGATGAACACGGAACATCATTAACTCAACGATTAACCCTTCTTAAAATGCCCAACAATTACTGCAACTCCCGCTCAGGCTAAAAATTGCGCCATTGGCGCGCAGAAAGACGTAAGCTTTGCAAGAATCATATAGTATAACAATAATGATTCTAAGAGGGGATTGAAAGGGTTAAAGCTCGTCTCTGCTTCAATGTCATAGAATTGCTTGTGTTATAGAACTTAATGTTCCAGCACATTCCTTGCTACTGTCCTTGTCTCTTATCTTTTTTATACCGTGTGAACAACCTCCCTATTTGAAATACAAACTTGCCCATATATGCATATCCTTCCACTGCGGCAGTTCCTAGCCAATCATGTTATGTTAGCCCCTTTTTGTGTTCTGTCCAATTAGTTATTGACTTGGGATATACACGCCCTAAATCCTTTCTTTTATATACTTTTGTTAAACGAACAATAAACAGTGTGAATCTTTACTGCTTGTGTTGTGCATGTAACTTGTGGCTAAAGGTTTACACTCACGGACGTCTGAGAGGCCATCACATCGAGGGTTAAAGAATATAGGGGCAATCCTTTCAGCCACCAGTTGTGCGCAGTATATATATAGTAGTAGGACAGTGCATTGCCACTCCTAGATGGGCCAGGTGTTTGTATCGGCCACTTGGGTCGCTTAGCTTAGCCATCCAGCGACCTTGGTGCACCTCTTTTTTCTTTGCATCATGTGCTGTTTGGGGACTATTTTTTAAATCTGCCATCCTGTCTGACACTGCAGTGCCACTCCTAGATGGGCCAGGTGTTTGTGTCGGCCACTTGGGTCTTTGTGTCGGCCACTTGGGTCGCTTAGCTTAGTCACATAGCTACCTCATTGCGCCTCTTTTTTTCTTTGCATCATGTGCTGTTTGGGGACTATTTTTTTGAAGTGCCATCCTGTCTGACACTGCAGTGCCACTCCTAGATGGGCCAGGTGTTTGTGTCGGCCACTTGGGTCGCTTAGCTTAGCCATCCAGCGACCTCGGTGCAAATTTTAGGACTAAAAATAATATTGTGAGGTGTGAGGTGTTCAGAATAGACTGGAAATGAGTGGAAATTATGGTTATTGAGGTTAATAATACTATGGGATCAAAATGACCCCCAAATTCTATGATTTAAGCTGTTTTTGAGGTTTTTTTGTAAAAAAACACCCGAATCTAAAACACACCCGAATCCGACAAAAAAATTTCAGGGAGGTTTTGCCAAAATGTGTCTGAATCCAAAACACGGCCGCGGTACCGAATCCAAAACCAAAACACAAAATCCGAAAAATTTCTGGTGCACATCACTAGTTGTACCCTGCTATCCAACCAGCTGCTTATCCATGTGCAAATAATTTTTCCTAGGCCAAGCTCCTTTCATTTGATCATCAGTCTCCTGTGAGGAACTGTATCGAAGGCTTTTGCAAAATCTAGGAAGACCACATCCACTGCTTTTCCTTGATCAAGATTATTGCTCACTTCCTCGTAGAAGCTAATTAAGTTAGTCTGACATGATCTGTCCCTCACAAACCCATGCTGGTTCTTGCTAATAATCCTAGAGGACTTTAGATACTCCTTTATGACGTCCCTTAGAATTCCTTCCAATATTTTCCCCACTATAGATGTTAAACTAACTGGTCTGTAGTTTCCCGGAAGATTTTTGGATCCCTTTTTAAATAATGGCGCTACCTCAGCTATACGCCAATCCTTCGGTACCATGCCTGATCTAATTGAACTATTGAAAATCAAGTATAGGGGTCGTTAACCTGATATCACTGGGTTCAGCATGTTTCTAAGGGGGAGGCTTATCAAATCTTGGAGAGAGATAAAGTAACAACTAATTGACTTCTGTGATTTTTCTAGCACAGCCTGTAAAATAATAGTTAGGGAGGAATTAAATTGTTTTACGTGCCCGTGCGTCTTTTCTCCCGTCTAAAGTGATGGAAGATTGCGGAGCGCAATTCAATTGTTTTTTTAGGGTTGAGCCACACGTCGTTTAAATCCTGGCCTCAGGTATGCAGATTGGAACTCTTAGTGTGGTTGGATGATGACTCCATACACAGTCTACTATAGTGATTGCTGGTCTGGATTTACTGAATCCCCCAATAAGTACTATGCAATACACCCTGACAGAGAATATACACATATACACACGTTACATTATACTGCACAGGATTGTGGTGTATTTTCTACAGTGCATTCATCTGCTAAATTATCATGCATGGATGGAATATATTTATAAAGAGGCCCAGACCATACACTCGCTAATGGCTAGCTACCCCCCACTCTCTCTGTGCTGGCTAGCCACCCCCCACTCTGGACTCTGGCCACACCCCAAAGTATGTGCCCCTACCACTGCATTCCTCTGTGGGCCCTACTGCTCTCACAAGCTGTAGCTATAGGCAGAGGCGTATCTAGCACGGGGCGAGCAGGGCACGTGCCCTGGGCGCCGTGGAAGCCCCAACAGAGGGGGCACCACCGGCACGGCCCGCTCGCCCCATGCGACAGGGATTCCGCCGGCGCTACCTGCGGCGCTCTCCCTGTCTCCCCGGCTGCGGTACCTGTCACACTGGACAGGCAGCGGCAGCCAGGAGCCTCCCCTCCTCCTCCCTGCACATTGCACAGTGCGCGATCGCCTCGGAGGTACGCTCGCGCGCGCGGCCGCGGTGAGCTGGGTTAAACAGGTGAGCGGGATATACAGTTTTTAAAGATGTTTATAGTTTTCTGTCGGGAGAGGGGGGGAGAGGGGAGGGGGGTGCGGGACAGTGTGTGTTAATTGTGTGTGTGTGTGTGTGTGTGTGTGTGTGTGTGTGTGGGACAGTGTGAGTGTGTGTTAATTGTGTGAGTGTGTTAATTGTGTGTGTGTTTGTGGGACAGTGTGAGTGTGTGTTAAATGTGTGTGTGTGGGACAGTGTGTGTGTGTGGGACAGTGTGCGTGTGTGTTAATTGTGTGTGTGTGTGTGTGTGTGTGTGTGTGGGGGACAGTGTGCGTGTGTGTTTATTGTGTGTGTGTGTGTGTGTGTGTGTGTGTGTGTGTGGGACAGTGTGAGTGTGTGTTAATTGTCCCGGCGGTGATTGTCGTCGGCAGTGTGCGCCCCCCCTCCCCGTCCTCCTCCGCCACTGACAGGAGCGGTGTTGTGCGACTCTCCCCCTCCTCCGCCGGCTCCGTCCTCCCGCTGACAGGAGCGGTGGTGTGCGGCTCTCCCCCTCCTCCGTCGGCTCCGTCCTCCCGGCGTGGCCCTGCAGTGTGTGCGGCTCTCCCCAGCAGCAGCAGGTTAGTCTCTCCCCCCCTCCCCCCCCTCTCTCTATCTCCCCCCCTCCCCTCTCTCTCTCTCTCTCTCTCTCTCTCTCCTCCTGTGGATTGAAGTTTGTAAGTATAATTTTCATTTTTACAGGTGCCCCTATTGGATTCTACTGGACAAGTGGACGTGACCGGCGTGGGATGTAGGTAAGTATGTGTGAGTGTGTAAGTGTGTTTTACAATTTTACTGTCACGGTGTGTGAGTTGTGTTTTTATTTGGGTATTTTTTCTGTTGTAGAACTACAGGTACCAGCGGGCCCGTTATTTCCCTGCATGCTAGTACTTGAGGTTCTCCAAGTGCCAGCAAGCGGGGGAGGCTTGCTGGGCCTTGTAGTTCCACAGCAAAAAAACAATATTCTTTTTTTTTATTACATGGCTATCAGCCTCCCATCCACCGCCCACGGATGGGGGGACAGCCTCGAGCGTCACCCCTGGCCCTTGGGTGCCTGGAGGGGGGGGGGGTGACCCCTTGATTTAAGGGGACCCCACTCCTCCAGGGAACTGCGGCCAGTGGTGACTAGTTGGGGGGGGGGGGTGTAATGCCACGGCCACAGTGGGACCTACATAAATGTATCCCCCGGCTGTGGCATTATGTCCCTGGCTAGTGGAGCCCGGTGCTGGTATTAAAAATACGGGGGACCTCTACATCTTTTGTCCCCCATATTTTTGGAACCAGGACCGGTCTAAGAGCCCGGTGCTGGTTGTCTAAATAGGGGGAACCCCTGTCCAATTTTTACCCAGTGTTTAAACAACCAGGACTGGCTCAAAGAGCCCGAGGCTGGTTATACTTAGGAGGGGGGACCTCACGCATTTTTTTTTTTTTTTAAAATTTTTTAACCCATTCAGACCCTTCACCATTAAGATAATGGAAGCCCTGGACAACAAAATTGCATTCATGTCCTCCTCCCACTCCCTTCCCTGTCCCAAACACTAATTATTATTTCTTTCTATAAAAATGTACAATATATCACAAGTATGATGAGCAGGCAGGCAGCGGGCATTGGCGGCAGTGGCGGCATCGGACTGAGATGCAAATTAGTGGCGGAGGGCTGGGTCAGTTGATGGTGGGCGGGTTTGTAAGCCATTGGTGGTGGCAGCGGGCATCGGCTCAGAGGCAGTGGCGGGCATTGGCTCGGTGGCAGTAGGGGTCATCGGCAGATTCGGTGGACATTATGGCTGTAGTGCCTCACCGCACGCCACTGACCTCACCGCATGCCACTGGTGTGTGGGACAGTGTGCGTGTGTGTTAATTGTGTGTGTGTGTGGGACAGTGTGAGTGTGTGTTAATTGTGTGTGTGTGTGGGACAGTGTGAGTGTGTGTACATTTTTGCAGTCCAGTGTGTGTGGGGGAAGGGAAAGTATGAGAATGTGTGTGTAGTCTAAGTGGGTGTGTGTGGGGTTTGGGGGTGGCCAGTCTGTGTGTGTGTAATCTACAGCGTGTGTGTGTAAGTAAGGGGGTGTGGCAGTCTGTGTGTGTGGGCGGGATGTACTAATGGCCATTTACCGAAGAGGGATATGTATTAAACCACGGGCACTGAGATGCCCTTCTCACTCACCATCCAGCTGGGTGGGCGAGCCGGGCAGGTGGAAAGCCAGCAGCAGGGGCAGCATGCCGGATATCAGCAGCCGAGGGTGCGGACTGTAAGGCACGTGCGGAGCCCAAAGCCGGAGATCGGCAGCATGTTGACCGGAAAAAAGCGGCTTCTGCTTCTGCGTTCAACATGCTGCCGATCTCCGGCTTTCGGCTACGCAGGGTTCGGGGGATGGGTGTCCTCTGCTGGTGTACTGCAGCTCCGGGGGTGCGGGCTCCGGAGGCTTTCAGCACTGTTGAATTTCCAGCTGCCTCAAGTATTTACAGTCTGCACCCTCGGCTGCTGATATCCGGCATGCTGCTGCTGGCTGTCCCCCCGCCCGGCTCGCCCACACAGCTGTATGGTGAGAAGAGCATCTCAGTTCCCGAGGTTTAACACATATGCCTCAGTAAATGGCCTCTGCGGTAAACAATACTAATGCTTACCGTGGCAGTAACAGCGGGGAGGACGACGCACATCGGGATCCTGCAGCAGGAGAGAAGAACCCCTTCGGAGCGCAGCAGACCACACTGAAAAGGGTGCATCCCCGGTGCGTTGCTCTGTATCCCGGGTGGCGCCGAAGATGTGGAGTGTTGGAGGTGGCAGAAGCGCCGCAGCTTGGGGTGAGAAACCGCTGCAGCCCTTCCGCTGCTAAACTCTGCAATTTGTCTATTAAGGGGGTAGGCTCCCCTCACCACAGTGCTGCACAGGATTAGTTAATTAAGGGGGTAGGATCCCCTCACTCTATAATGTGAATTTTGGCTCATACCATGTGCTGTAACGTGAATTTTGGCTCATACCGTGTGCTATAATGTGAATTTCGGCTCATACCGTGTGGGGTAATGTGAATTTCGGCTCATACCATGTGGAATAATGTGAATTTCGGCTCATACCATGTGGGGTAATGTGAATTTCGGCTCATACCGTGTGGGGTAATGTGAATTTCGGCTCATACCGTGTGCTGTAATGTGAATTTCAGCTCACACCGTGTGCTATAATGTGAATTTCGGCTCATGCCATGTGGGGTAATGTGAATTTCGGCTCATACCGTGTGCTATAATGTGAAAGGGGCACCAGTACTAGATAGTATAAGGGGTCCTACTACACTGAAGGACCCGCCCCTTTTGAGTGACCATGCCCCTTTTCCAGAGCACGCATAATTGCTATCTACACTCTTTCATTCCGCCTTCAAAAATTCAACCTCGACCATTGCACCTACATCTATACATACACACCCTGACATCTTTATATACAGTGACACCGGTGGCGTCTGCACATACTTTCATTTTGTATTTTTTTTTAAAATTTGTATTATTATTATTATTATTTTTTTTGGGGGGGGCGCCATTATTGATCTTGCCCTGGGCTCCAAAAACCCTAGCTACGCCTCTGGCTATAGGGTCTAACCAGGCCGCTTTCTAAGCAGGCCAATCCATAGCTATTATATCCATAATGTCAACATTCTGCAAAGACCAGCAATGGAATGTTATGGTTAGGCACCAAGGGGTGGGGGGGTGGGGGGGTTAGGTTTAGGAACCATGGGGAGGGTTAGGGTTAGGCTACGGGAGCGGAGGGTTAGGCTACGGGAGGGGAGCATTAGGGTTAGGCACCATGGGGAGGGTCAGGATTAAGCTACGGGAAGGGAGGGGTAGGCATAATTGTGGGAGTTAGACTGTGGGGAGGGGTGGGTTAGGGTTAGACTGCTGGGAGGGTGTTTAGTGCTAGGCTGTGGGAGGAGGAAGGTTAGGTTTATACTACAGGAGGGGAGAGTTAGGCACTAGGGTGGGAGTTAGACTGTGGGGAGGGGAGGATTAGACTGCTGGGAGGGAGGTTAGTGTTAGGCTGTGGGAGGGGGAAGGTTAGGGCTAGGCTACGGAAGGGGAGGGTTAGGGTTAGGCGCCATGGGGAGGGTTAGGCTGGAGGAGGGGAGGGATAGGGTTCAACACAAACGGGAGGGTTAAGGTTAGGCTATGGGAAGAGAGGGGTATGGTAAGGCACTAGGGGGAGGGGGAGGGTTAGGCTACACTAGGGAAGGGTTAGGCTATGGGAAGTTAGGGCTATGGTAAGGAACGTGGGGGATGGGGAGGGCTAGGCACTGTGGGAAGGTTATGGTTAGGCTATGAGAGAGGAGGGCTATGGTAAGGCACTAGGGGAGGGTTAGGCTACAGTAGGGAAGGGTTAGGGTTAGGCTATGGGAAGGGAGGGTTTATGGTAAGGCACTAGGGGAATGGGGAGGGCTAGGCACTGTGGGAAGGTTATGGTTAGGCTATGAGAGAGGAGGGCTATGGTAAGGCACTAGGAGGAGGGTTAGGCTACAGTAGGGAAGGGTTAGGCTATGGGAAGGGAAGGTTATGGTTAGGCTATGGGAAGGGAGGGTTATGGTAAGGCGCTCGGGGGAGGGCTAGGCACTATGGGAAGGTTATGGTTAGGCTATGAAAGAGGAGGGCTATCGTAAGGCACTAGGAGGAGGGTTAGGCTACAGTAGGGAAGGGTTAGGCTATGGGAATGGAGAGTTATGGTTAGGCTATGGGAAGGGAGGGTTATGGTAAGGCGCTAGGGGGAGGGCTAGGCACTATGGGAAGGTTATGGTTAGGCTATGAGAGAGGATGGCTATATGGTAGGGCACTAGGGGGAGGGTTAGGCTACAGTAGGGAAGGGTTAGACTATGGGAAGAGAGGGCTATGGTAAGGCACTAGGGGGATGGAGAGGGCTAGGCACTGTGTGAAGGTTATGGTTAGGCTATGAGAGAGGAGGCCTATGGTAAGGCACTAGGGGGTGGGTTAGGCTACTGGAGGGGAGGGTTAGGGATAGACTACAGGAGGGTAAGGGTTAGGGAGAAGGATTCATCATACATATTACTGGAAGTTTTGGAGGATACATCAGAAATCATGAGGACATCACCCCCGCAGCCACTGTACCCCCCCAGACTCGCCGTAACAAGTAAGTCACCGCTAGACCACCAGGGATATTTACTCGTCATTCTATTCATGTTGATATTTAATCAGTGTAGACATTGTGAATATCAACGTGATGAATACTGACAAAATATACCACACACAAACCAGTGATAGAGAATGTCCACAGTGCTGCGTGATTCTGCGCAATGTCCTCACACCTGACTCTGAGTTCCGGCGTCCGTCCGTTACGTCTGCCTCCCCAGAATGAGCATTTGCACCAGAATGACACCAGATGGCCCTGCAGCGACGTTCCTGTACATTATCCCATACAGGGCCACACCGGTGGTCACTCAGAAGCCACCGCGCTTCCTATTTCTCAGTGACCCCCATACAGAGCCGGCCTTAGCTATAGGCAGGCTAGGCATTTGCCTAGGGCATTCAAGCATGTCTAGGGGCATCCAAGCATGTCCCTGCAGCATCTCATGCTGAGAGGGACAGTCCGCAAACTAACTGTTACTTTCCAAATGTATTCAATCAGTACTTGTATACACTGCTGTTTACATTTGTCAAAAAAAATGCACACTGTGCCTTAAACTTCCTCCGACATGCTTGAATGCCCCTGACTTGTGAGACCTCAGACAGACAGCAAAAGCCCAGTAAATGCAATTCCTGGACCTGTGACATTTTTACTGACTATATAAGGTTATTACTGGATGGCTTCTTATGATAACACATGTGTATTTTGGAAGACTGCTTCACAGAAACCTGACATCACCTATACTGCTTGTGCACATGGGGGAGGGGGACCCTGCCATCCTGTGTGTGTCCCTTATCCCTGTGCAAACCCCAGGTGTCTGCAGGGACATAACATGGGCAGTGTTCTCCCCACACTTTATTTCCTAGTCAGTCCATACCGTAAAATTCCCCTGCCATCTAGCACTGTAACGTGGTCAGTAAGTTGCGTTGTGCTATTTCTATATGAAACATCAGTGCAGTGTGACTTTCGGACACATCAGACTGGAGGGCAGAGCATTTAGCTCCCACAGTATAAAGTAAAGTGCATGCAGTTAACGGGAGTAACAGACACCAGCAAACACACTGAACAGTGAAGAGAATGGACAGTTTCTACATGTTTGATACTGATCTTTTTGTATAACCAGCAAGTGTGGCAGTATCTGTGGCAGTATATGTGTATTATGGGCATTACTAATGTGGGGCATATGTGTAAGGTGCATTACTGTGTGGCATTATGTGTATTATGGGCATTACTAATGTGGGGCATATGTGTAAGGTTCCTTTACTGTGTGTAATTATATGTATTATGGTCATTACTGTGTGGCATTGTGCAGAGTTGAACTGGCCCACAGGGTAAAACCCCGGTGGGCCCCACTACCTGCGCGTTGCAGGTACAGATGCAGAACTAGCGGCAGAGCTAGGGGGCACCAGACAAAATTTTGCCTAGGGCATCAAATTGGCTAGGGCCGGCTCTGCCCCCATAATAGTGCAGAAATAATTATTCTATGTCACATTTAAAAAAAAAAATCAGATTATTGTCTGTTGTAACTTGTCTGAATGACGGATATCCTATTTCTTCTGCACAAAGCTTCGGCTGCAAGTATAGACCAATCTATGCAATATATTTATTTTGGAAGTATCAGTTGTCTGCGCGGAATGGTTCCCCGGGCGCGGTGTGCATCCTAAGTGGAATGTATTACGGCTCTCTCCATCTCTCTCTTTTTAACACCTTTCATCTCCTGTTTAAAATGTTGTGATCGCCTTCTCCAGAGCGAAACTCAATTTCCTCTCCGCGTCCTATTTTATGGTCGTTGTCAGGAATTTCAGACATTTGTCTAGGTATGTGACAGATCTGCTTCAGATTCATTGCAGTCCTTATGTACCTTCAGATTGCAATACCAGTCCATAAATTCACTTTCCTCCTGTGCCGCAGCGCCCGCTTGTCTGAGATCGCTCTCTGAAGGCTATTACAGCTGCTCTCCCCTATTTGATATGGATTTGCTTAGCGCCGGGGATAAGCGAGTAACTGGACTTTGCTCCGCCAGAAATCCGGTTTCTTTCCTATAATCCCAAACTTTCATTTTCTCCTTTGTGATTCATCAAATCTTCTGCAGAAGCTGAAAAAGCTCCAATTCCTTGTTATCTTTAAACTTCGACTCCGTCATTGCAATATTTCGTCTTCTTTGTGATTTTCCAGCGTTTCATTTCACCAAGAGTGCGGACGGATGGGACTAAATGGCCAATGATTGTGACATATTTTTAGTTTTTGACTTTGCAATAACCAACTTTTAACACTATCTTTAGCAATAAATCCGGGAATCTTCAGAGCGCGTCCTCATTAGCGAATGCTTTCCAGGCCGGAGTGTTGGCATCTTCAGCCTTTATAATGAAATAGATATATTATCGCAGGAGGCTGTCACTTTATGTAGTCTATGGTGGTCATTCCGAGTTGTTCGCTCGCTAGCAGTTTTTAGCAGCCGTGCAAACGCTATGCCGCCTCCCACTGGGAGTGTATTTTAGCTTAGCAGATGTGCGAACGAAAGGATCGCAGAGCGGCGGCAAAGTTTTTTGTGCAGTTTCAGAGTAGCTCAAAACCTACTCAGCGCTTGCGATCACTTCAGACTGTTCAGTTCCTGTTTTGACGTCACAAACACGCCCTGCGTTCGGCCAGCCGCGCCTGTGTTTTTCCTGGCACGCATGCGTTTTTCCGAACACTCCCTGAAAACGGTCAGTTGACACCCAGAAATGCCCACTTCATGTCAATCACTCTGCGGCCGCCAGTGCGACTGAAAAGCTTCGCTAGACCCTGTGTGAAACTACATCGTTCGTTGTAATAGTACGTCGCGCGTGCGCATTGCGCCGCATACACATGCGCAGAAGTGCCGTTTTTTTGCCTCATCGCTGCACAGCGAACTAATGCAGCTAGCGATCAACTCGGAATGTCCACCTATGTTCAAGGGTAAGAGGGCACAGTACTTGCCTAGTCTATGACTACCCAGGGGCATAACAAGAGGTTTTGACCCCCCGAGCAATTTTAAAACGGTGCCCCCCACCACACTCAGCCAAAAAAAAAAAAAAAGATACCCACTAGAATACCATAGTGCTGTCTCAGAGTCCAGTGCGCATGCGTATAACTCCGGGAAAATGGGCGCTGCACACACTGCACCCGGGTAGGACTGGTGGCGCCCCGCTCTGCCATGGCACCCCGGGCAAAGTGCCACACACACACTCCCCCCCCCCCCTTTCCCCCCGTGTTACACCACTCACTATGGTATCTGGTCTCTAGGTCGGGTGTGGTTCGTTTTATCGACAGTGTCTAGATCGACAATGTTTAGGTCGACCACTATAGGTCGACAGTCACTAGGTCGACATGGATGTGCTAGGTCGACAGGTCTAAAGGTCGACATGATGAATGTTTTTTTTTTGGTGTCGTTTTCTTCGTAGAGTGACCGGGATCCCAAATTAGTGCACCGCGTCCTCTCGCATGGCTCGCTTCGCTCGCCATGCTTCGGGCATGGTGCCTTCGCTTAGCTCGGCACACTTTACCGTTCCAATCGTAGTCCACGTGGATCGTTAAGTATGAAAAAATCCAAAAAAGAAAAAAAAATGTGAAAAACTCATGTCGACCTTTAGACCTGTCGACCTAGCACATGTCGACCAAGAAACCCTGTCGACATTCCATCCATGTCGACCTAGTGACTGTCGACCTATAGTGGTCGACCTAAACATTGTCGACCTAGACACTGTCGATCTTCAGACCGGATCCCCTCTAGGTCGACCACCATTGGTCGACAGTAACTAGGTTGACAGGGTTTCTAGGTCGACAGTGTCTCTAGATTGACATGTTCTAAGTCGACAGGTCAGAAGGTCGACATGAGTTTTTCAAATGTTTTTTTTTTTACAAACTTTTTCATACCTTACGTTCCACGTGGACTATGATTGGGAACGGTAACCTGTGCCGAGCGCAGCAGTAGTGGAGCGAGGCACCTTGCCCGAAGCATGGCGAGCGAAGCAAGCCATGCGAGGGAACACGGTACACTAATTGGGGTTCCCGGTCACTGTACGGCGCAACCAACACCAAAAAGATTTTAAAAACTCATGACGACCTTTTGTTATGTCGACCTAGAGACCCTGTCGACATGGAATCCCCGGCAACCTAGTTACTGTCGACTAATAGTGGTCAACCTAGACAATGCCGACCTACGTGTGGTCGATCTTCAATACCACACTCTTCACTATGCCCCAAAACTGGCATTTTCAGAAAAGAACCATTTTATAAGTTAACCTGAATTCAACTCTCTAAGGAAAAGTATGATCTCCCACATCTATTACTGGTGGCTGAAACTCTTCCTAGATGTTTAGGAAAGGGTCCTCTTGGGATCTCATAAGCATCAAGAAGCTGCAGCCGCAGACAGTTCACTGGCTGTGGCCGCACTGTACCTGTTTATGAGTCAAATAATTCACACCGCACAATCCTGAAAAGCAAGTCTGCCTGGCTACCGGGCGCCGTCCGCATCTTAAGTTACAGAAGCAGCTCTCTCCTGACATGGCAACCTGCTGCAGGGGAGAACATTATGGAGAGATGCAGCTACGTATGAATAATCGACTTATTATATGTATAAGGGGGGTCATTCCGAGTTGATCGCTAGCTGCATTCGTTCGCAGCGCAGCGATCAGGCTAAAAAAACGGCAGTTTTGTGCATGCATATGAAGCGCAATGCGCACGCGCGACGTACGGGCACAACGAACGATGTAGTTTCACACACGGAAAAACGCAGGCGTGCCAGGGAAAACGCAGGCGTGGCTGGGTGAACGCAGGGCGGGTTTGTGACATCAAATCAGGAACTGAACGGTCTGAAGTGATCGCAAGGGCTGAGTAGGTTTTGAGCTACTCTGAAACTGCACAAAAAAACTTTGCCGCCGCTCTGCGATCCTTTCGTTCGCACTTCTGCTAAGCTAAAATACACTCCCAGTGGGAGGCAGCATAGCGTTTGCACGGCTGCTAAAAACTGCTAGCGAGCGATCAACTTGGAATGACCACCAATCTCCAGCTTTACTTGCTCAATTTTATTAAATTACAATACTAGTACGATAATGTACTAGTTGCTCCCAAAAGAGGAGCCCGTGGCTAAGTAAGCTATCAGACACCCATCATAACTGTGCAAGTTGTTTATTCCTTAGAGGGTGGATTGTGGGGACCGCGTGATAGTAAATGAGTTGGAGAAGGTAAAATTGTGAGGGATGAAGTGAAGTTGATGGGCTGAAGAATGCAGACTTGTGAGGAACAAAGCCAAAGTATACCAACAGGCAAACGTAAGAAGACACTTAAAGCACCAGCAGAGACACAACATTTCCTACAAGGGCTGCATACAGGTGAGGTTCCTCAGTGCAAATGCCTGCATACAGGTGAGGTTCCCTAGTGCAACTGCCTGCATACAGGTAAGGTTCCCTAGTGCAAATGGCTGATTGTGCAGTTGTGAGGGTGTACTTCCACCTCTCACCTGTAACATTGAGCTGGATTTCGCAGTACCCACCCATTAGAAGCAGACTCTGAATGTGGTCCTCTAGGCTTGGCAAGATGCAGCCTGAAGAGTTTGGCCAGCAGAGTAGGTCCATGAACGTCAATTTAGTCCAAGAGCAACCCTCAGGACAGAAGCTCTTCCAGTGCAATATGTACGGCAAACCTCTCCCAGGTCTTTGGGAATCAATGGTCTACTGGATGATGTATTCCTGAGGGTTCTCTACCTCAGGCGGAGGTTGGAAAGAGATCCTTCAGCACCGGTTTCAGAAGATATTAGACCAGGGACATATTAAGAGAGGAGGAGGTCTGTGTGCACTCTCCATCTGGTCCCCCTCCTTTCTAGCCAGCAGCGCAGCTGTTTTTTTTGCACTAGGAGACCCTAGCGCTGTGCCAGAAACTAGTGCGCATGCACAGGACTCCGGGAAAATGGTGCAGTGACCATTTTCCCAGTGATTTTTACCTACTGCACATCTGCAAAACACACGGAAAAGGGCCACTGCACCATTTTCCTGATGAGTTATGCAGTGCTGCTGCTGCCGCCGATACAGCACTCCAAAGGGGTGAGTATTCAAGAAATGGGTGCAGAGTGTAGACCCTAGTTTCAACAAAGGTATCTTCAGGAAATATTGAGTACGGTATATAGAATACTGGCTTTGCTTCTGATCCACAAACATTATTTGATTAGCTATCACTATCTTCAGCCTTCCTGAAGCTTGTTTCATAAACCCTGGAGAACCCTGACCACCGCACCTTTCTGTGGGCAGAGGCTGTACCGAACATGTCCAGTCCGGATCTAGGGATCAAATGGACAATCTAAAGATCTGACTGTTTCATATTAGGCCATCTAAGCAAGACCAGGGTTCACAAGAGTCAAGGGTGCTCCAGGTAAAGGGGGGGATATAATAAATATTTTCTTATATTCTTATTACCCGGGTTGAATTACCGGGTCAGGCGACCCGGGAATTCTCCAAGGCCCCTTTCACATTGCACACTGGCCCGTGTCGACTCGGCAATTTTTTAAGGCAACAATGAAGACAAATAAGTTAGCTGACTTATTTGTCTTCATTCTTGCCTTGAAAAAGGCCCCTGTACGGACCGAAACATTGGCTTATATCTTATGGAATAAAAACATTGGAAACTGCATTTCTGAAGTCTGGTGAGTGCCATTACTTCCCATTTGGGGGTTGTATATTTCTGCATAAAGGAGGTAAACGATTTGTGTTAGAATGGGATTTATTTGACTAATTATTTATATGACCCAAAAAGTCAAGAAATGAATGTTGAAGAAGGCAATATTCATCTGACATTCATGGTGCAAAGCCAAGTTACCAGATCTTTCTATCCGCTGTCCTCTATGGGTAGGAAGACGCTTTGTGACCAATTGTTTTTCAATGTCAGATTAGACTCAGCTGCAGGTGTCCTGAAGAAGAGGACAAAGTCATATCAAGGAGTGATACAATTAGGGAAAGAAATAATAACCTCTATGGTGAATAAAGTGGCAAAAATGAAGACCCCCAAAAGGGCTTGTGATGGAAATGTTAGCAAATGGTCAACCACAACTGAAATTTTAGTAGGACCTTTAACAGACTGGTGACTTGGACAGAGGAAAAATACTTCTTTTAGATGTTGAAATGCTATGCCAGTATTCAGAAGCCAGAAGCAGAGATTAGAAGCTACAACAGAAAACAGGTTGTGATAATATGATGATAATAGTCTGCAGAACTGAGACATTGCTGAGTAGCTTTAAGCTTTCTGGACTGACGATAGTTCACAACTGCTGGAACCTTTTCCAGAACTAATGTAATCTAAGAATGGGGCTTAAGGCTGGTCAAAAATACTTGTTTTTCTACTGTGGCATAAGAGGGTATTTTCTTGGAAACCCTAAAGCACAGTTTTTACATGGTTCTGGTGCGAACAAACGCTGGCGGGATAAACCAAGATGTCTTTTCAGGACACAATGACGTACTGGTAGAGAAGATCACAGGCGGGATCAGTGAAAGTCTGAATAATAGCCAATCATAATTTAGTGAGTGGTGAAATATTGCATATTCAAAGGGTGTGCGATGGTTAAGGGGCCGTAGCCCCTTGCGACGGCGTGAACAGCGCATGTAGGGCACGATGAATTACCTAGTAGGTACTGTGGTTGGGGGAGAGTCAGGTGCGGGGAAGATGCGGATGGGGTCAGGGAGTCCCGCGGGTGGGGGAGGGGCGGTTGCGGGGGTGTCGGTGGGGGAGGGATGGGTGCGGGGGTGCCGTGGATGGGGGAGAGTGTACGGAGGTTCTATGGTTGGGGGAGGTGCGTATGGGGGGAGGGGGTGGGGAGGTGCTACGGGTGGAATAGGGTTGGGGGAGTGGGGGCCGCGAATGGAGGAAGGTGTCTGGAGGGGCTACCGGCAGGTGGGGTAGGGGTGACATGTGTGTGGGAGGGGCAGGTGCGGGCCTGCGACGGATGGGGGAGGGGTTCCGGAGGTTTTCCGGGTGAGGAAGGGGTGAGTGCACCGTAGGGGGTGTAGGGGGTCTGGAGGCACCGTGGGTGGGGCAGGTGTGGGGTTTGCAATGGATGGGGGGGGGGGGTTCCGGAGGTTCTGCGGGTGAGGAAGGGGCGGGTGCCATGGGTGGGGGAGGGGCAGGTAGGGGGTGCCGGGGATGGAGGAGGTTGTCCGGAGGCGCTGCAGGTGGTGGAGGGGCAGATGCGTGGGTGTCTCGGGAGGGGGAAGGGGGCCAGGAGGCGATGCAGGTGGGTGCGGGGTTTCCGCGGATGAAGGAGGGGATCCGAGGGCTCTGTGGGTGGTGGAGAGGCGGGTGCAAGGTACCTACGGCTGGGGGAGGGGCACTGTATGTACAGCCAACCATTCACACATGATACACTGTCCACATACCCCATGCACACACTGTACCCCAGACATCACACACACAATCTCCGGGAGCAGCAGCAGCGCTGTAGTGAATTGGATGCGCGCTCCCGCACACTTGCTGCTGCTTCTGCTGTCCGGGTAACGGCGGCGGGGGCCTGGAAGACGGGGGCGTGGCTAGTCTGCAGCAGCAGCAGGCGACGGGAGGGAGTGCGCCACTCAGTGACACTGGCCGCACCCCCGGCGGCTGACAGTGAGGCGGGAGAGGGGAGACGGGGTGCTGCGGTGGCCACAGCGGCGACCTCATCCTGTGGACGGTATCAGCCACCCTCCTAACTGCAGCACAGGAGCCGTGAACCGGGAGGAGGAGGACGCGTCCGACGGGGAAGATGGTGGCGCGGTATTAGGCCAGATCTGTGACTGTATGACTGTGACTCCGCCCAGTGCTGTGACTCCGCCCAGTGTTAGGCACACAGGCACAGAGTCACAGATCTGGGCTATTATATAGGAGATTACATCCACTGGGGCATGCAGCAATGATCTCAGCAAAGCGCTGTGTAATATCTGTGTACTATAAATAACGGGTAATAAATGTATCTTAGCTACAATTAAGCTTTTTCAATTACAAGTTCATAATTGAATTACAGAGGAGACCAAACCATCATTACATATCCGCCTGCAGGTCAAGGAGAAGATTCACATTTGTACATTTCTAAGAAATGTACTGAAATCTACGTATACAAATTGCTGATATCCTTAGGGGTCTATTTACTAAGTCTTGGATGGAGATAAAGTACCAGCCAATCAGCTGCTAACTGTCATCTTTCAAATTCAAACACAGCCTGCCCACCTTTCCCTTAATGTCCCACTCTGTAGGGGAAATTTATGAACAGTTTCTTATATAGCGCAGCATATTCCGTTGCACTTTACAATGAGAACAACAGTAATAGAACAAAACTGGGCAAAGACAGACAGACATAGCAGTAGGAAGGCCCTGCTCGTAAGCTTACAATCTATAGGGAAATAGGCATTGATACACAAGGATAGATGCTACCTGTTACATAATGGTCCACCAGATTGCTAGGTTCTTAATGGGTTGTATGATATGATCACCCAGCAATGTTGGACAAGTGTCAGGAGGGTGTGAGAGTAAAGAAAGACAAGATATGTGATGTTATGTGGACTGTACAGAAGGGATGTAATTAGATAGGGAAGCGCTGAAGGGTATGTGGGTGGGTCTGGAATTTGATAGGCTTGTCTGAAGAGGTGAGTTTTCAGGGAACGTTTAAAGGTTTAGAGACTAGAGGAGAGTCTTATTGTGCTTGGGAGGGCATTCCACAGAGTGGGTGTAGCCCGTGTCGAAGTCAGAAAAATGTCTCTATGCACGTTGCCATATTTGCACCGCACACTGGTCCGTGCTGCGCATGCGTGCGCTCTCCCGTGGAGGCGCATACCCGCAATAGCGTGCACTCGCAGGCGCGGTATGCGTATTTACGGTAGAGTTTACGTAGTCGTAGCGTGCGACCCATTCGTTACAACTGTTCACAATTAATGTAGTTTATAGATCATGGTCCCTTTGATAGATTCTGAAAGTTTGGTTAAAATAGAATGTCCCTGAGCTGAGGAGTCCCTCTTTGCATCGTACGAAGGGTCTAACAGGAATCATACAGCAGTGTTTGGTACCCATCGGAAGAGTATTTAATTAGCAATATTCCGGTGTTGGTTTGGAGCGTATTAATTGCTCGTGCGAATAGTTATGGACATAAGAAGTTATGTCCATTTATTTATTATTATTTGTTCTTACTTAGTCATGCATCTGAACAGTTGGAGACAGGCATCAGTAGGTCTCAAATGTCTCTTTGACCTCAGAGATCCCCCAAACAATAGTTTGCATGTTAAGAGGGCCTCATATCTACACATGCATAAGGTAAACACAGGAATAGTAATTGAAGATCAATTGTACTCCAAATCAGTATCTTTCCCGCAGACGGAGTACAATAGCCTTTAATTACACTGAGCTTTTGAGACTCAATAAGGAGGGCCAACACCTGTGTTTACAAATGGGGCTGGATTTGTATACAGGAGAATGAGGGCTGAGATGTCATTGTCTCAACTGAAAGTGGACATCATGAATATAGAACAAAACCCAGACAGGATTCTGTTTTGTATTCGCCAAACAATAGCTTCTCACTAGACAGGAATGTGTTGGTCATCACCCATTGTGTTACATAACCAAGGCCACTGATGCAGCTGGCTCACATGCTGGGAGGGACACACACTTCCTGTGGTTGACACACCCCCACAGCTGGAATGCAGGTATGATATACCCACTGGAGATCACAGGGCTGACTGACACTCAGAACTAAGCTAGCATCAAGCAGCATGGCGGCTACATCCCCAGGACAGAATTCCTTCCCAAAGGCTAAGTATAGAATCACATGGCTATAGAAGGAAATATAGACATATTGCTTTCTGGTTTAAATAGGATATTGTAACTTGGCTGTGATGATTGTTGGGTGTTAGTGTTGGTGCCCTGTGGAATCTGTGATGGTAGCTGGGATCTTGTTAATCATAAATACCACCATGTAGTACTTTTGAATATGTGCTGGTAGCAATGGCAGGCTGATACTTGTGAGTACCTGGTGGTCTGGTCTTGTGATAACTCATATGCTCTGGTTATAGAGATACTGTGTTTGCTTGAAATTGTGAAAGGTGATTTAGATTGTTTGGAATTGTAAAATCAGAACATATGCATTGTTTTGAGGCTTGGACATTTTGGAATAAAATGGAGTCTAGCTTCTGCCCCATGCGGCATTGTAGGGACGATTGTGTAGCTGGGTGTTGTGTATATAGGGACAGGCAGCATGGGTAAGCTCAAGTACTTTCTAAACAAAGATTCTCAGCATTGATTAACTGCGCAGCGATTGTTCCTCACATGTGTAAGCTTCGCTGCAACCATATTGTCTTTTAATGTTATTGTGAGCCAATCTCTCTCAAATCTCTCTCTCTCTCTTGTCTTCTCATCTTCTCTTATTTCTCCTTAAACTTAACTGTATTGTATTGTAGTGTGTTTCCTGTATAGTTATCTGGTTAGGTGGTTTATGTTATACTGTAGTGTATCATTTGTACTGTGATTCCTTTTTGCAAGTATATTAGTTATAATACATAGTTAATAGGCTTTGGAACCTAAACCAGTATCTGTGTATTTTCTATAGTGTTAAGTGTTCATTTGAGCGTCGGTGACGCTCAAGCAGCTTTGTAGTTAGTCAGGTTACACAAGGTTGCACTTACACCCTGTACTCACATTAAGGTATTCAGTGTATTTCATTGGTATAAGGTTTTAACATAAAGGTATAGTGTTGTGAGCGTCTGCATCGCTGGTGACCTCCTCGTGGTCTCGACCGTAGGCTACGCTACAGCGAATCATTCCCCTAGACATAACCAATAACGTGTCCTGTGATCACTGGGCCGTGAGCGAACGTGACGCTTGAGCGTCTCGCCTACGGCTTAGCGATCGTTACGCAGATAGCGTACCCATACGGTATTTCTTAAGCAAACAGCGTACAGTGTTCTTAGCTTCATAAAGGGTTGTTTATACGACAAGGGAATTTGGCATTGTCAATTGGGAACTCGTCCTATACTTCTCACATCTGCACTAGGTAGATCAGCAGACATTATCCCCCAGCAAAGGGTGGGAGATTGTCTCATAGTGCTGGCGGGATAAGCGTCTGCTTCGCTTAGATAAAGAGTGCTGAAGGAACCCGGTAACCGGAAGTAAGAACAAAACGCTTGTGTCCTTTTAAAACTGTTTATTTTTCTTTTGTCTTGCGTACGCACGCATATATCTGCATTTCTGTTTCATTTTCGTATATCACTATTCCTGTTTGCCAATTTTATAGTTGATAGAAAGTGCTAAAAAGAGATTTGCTGTTATTTCATAGTAGAGGTAATAGTTAAAGTATAGAACAACACACGGTTTGTCTGAGATACAAGGCAGTCAGTGTGGATTGCGGTAGATGATCAGGGATCATTTACATTGATAAAAATATATTGTGTTACGGTGGATCTTTGCATTGCGTACACGTGTCGCTAACAAAGACTAGCGTACGCAATCCAAAGGCAGACGCACGCAGCGTTCATTACGCAACGTAGCGTCCGGTTACGCCCACGTAGCTCAAGTTGTGATAAAGTGAAGTAACGCAAAGGCGATAAGTAACGCACAGCGGTAGATAACGCGACGCGGAAAATAACGCAAGTCTATTTTTGGAGAATCTGAAATTTAGTTTAACAGATCCTGCTCCTAATTGGTAACACTGTTGGGCTAAAGACAAATTTCTGCGCAGAAATAGATATAGAAACAAAAGTGTACATGTGTTGAGTGAGTGTGTTTTGTATACAAAAGTTTATATAACTGTAAGGTGGAACCAAAAGGAAAGCCGGGTACTCGTCAAGGGACATACGTGTAAGTGACATATACGGTGGCTAGGGAGGCATCCCTGGTTAAATAATATTTGAGCATTAGAGTATAGCGGACCATAAGGTAACAAGACCAGGAGGTCATAAGGTAACAGACCAGGAGGTCATAAGGTAACAGACCAGGAGGTCATAAGGTAACAGACCAGGAGGTCATAAGGTAACAGGTAAAATAGACAAAGAGGTCCGCTATAAAAGTCCAGTGGCACAACGCCTGGGGTGTTGGTGCAGAACCCATATAGGCCATACAAGCTCTTGCTGAAGGAATCGCGGCCGGAAACATCGATTCCATTGATCTTTCAGTACATGACAAGTAGTGCTCGTGTACTGAACGATTGGACCGCACGTAATTGTGTGCAGTAGTTAGTAATCTGACCTAATACCATTAGAGTAAAGTGGTCACAAACGCTATTTGTACATTCTGACGTGATTTGTGTAATTTTTTATTTTTGGAAGGGAAGTTCGCTGGTCACTCAGGAACTATCCAACAACCGATACTTGCTGGGGAACGCGCCCCAGTAAATAAAGGTTCACAGGGGCCCTGGGTTGGGTACAGCAGCTCTGGTTACAGTGATTGCAGCACAGGCCAACGTGGGCGAGAAGTAAGTGGGGTACTTGATAAACCACCACCGCCGGCCTGCCCAAGGACATCTTGGTTTGTTTGTAAGGGTTCGCTGAAAACCTTGAGATAAAGATCCAAGGAGGAATAAGCAACGCCTGCAGATTATGGGGGCCATTTGTTCAGGTAGGGGGCGATCAACCTCGGTTCGGGTTGATTCAGAGAACCGACCAGTTGGGTCGGCACGATATGTAATGTGTGAAAAATACGGTAGTCACACCGAGGTTTTATGTGATGAATGGGAGAGAATGACTGTACAAGACAGGGACAAATTCCCAAGAATAGGTAGCTTCAGTCCAGTAGTGTTACAAAATTTAAGGAGGAGGATAAGTCTCATTGAACCAACGAAGAGACAAAATAAACATTATGAATATTTACAGTTATGGCAACAGGAAAGTGAATTACAAAAAGAGTCTATTGACTTTTCTGACTCTTATCTTGAGAGGAGAGACAGTGGCATCAGGAGAGGGGTTGATTGCGGAGAGAAAGACACAAGGGTGAACAATAAAAACGCTCTTAGCAACTGTAATATAGATTATAAGAATAAGTGTAATAAATGTAACAATGATTATTGTAATACTGTTGAATGTACAACTATTAACCTGTGCAAGCTGCACCCCATGTCAAACCTCCCTCAGGAATACAAACAAGAAAGTGAGCCCAGAACGATGTCAGCACCTCTTCCAGAAGCCATCCTACAAGACATCCAGGTGGACGCGACCAAATTGGTAAAGGCAATAATCAAACCCCCTAACGGAGGGTCAGGTGAGGTCGTGTCCACAGGTACGTACAATGTTTTATATCACGCACAAACAAATGTACCCCATATTATAAGACCAAAACAAGGTGATGTAATTGAGTTTAGTCCTGTCAGGGTGATCACAGTCCCCAATGGGAAGACTGACGATCAGGGAATCATTCCCGTCAAGGACAGTGCAATGCGCCGTCCCTGGTCCCGGACAGAATTGAGATCAATCATGTCTGATTTCCCAGATCCTAGGAAAGATCTAACTGTATGATCAAAGATTCACAGAAGGTATATCAACTCCCTAGACAACGACATAATCATGGTATCCAAGGAATCAGGGAGGTACAGGGAAAGCGGTTGATGGTGATGAGCATCCAAGCGTTTGAGGAGGCATCAAATCAACCAAAACCCCAGGCCATTGGCACATGGAGGAACTTAAGGATTTGTGATCTGTGTAAAAGAGAAGGGCATTATGCCAGTAACTGCAACAGCCCACATAAAATCAGACCCCCTAGACATGAAAATGAGCAAAAGTTAGGACACACCAAATTATAATCGGGGATCATATAGGAAGGATTTTGGGCCACACCCATAATATATAGTCAGGAAAGGCGATCATACGACTGATGGTAAGCCTGAGGTAACGGTTAATAAATTGGGAGGTCATTCACTGAAAGACACAGGAATGACCAGGTGAAACGTTGTAAATGTATCAGTGAAATGTTTTTTTCTCCCTCTCTCTATCCCCATCTCTGACGAGTATTGGTAAGAATTCACACATTGCATACCCACTTGGTCCTTGCAGAAGTCTACCAAACCCCAGCATGACCTCCGCCACAATGTATTTCTGGCCAGATACAGACAGTGGAGTAATGCAGGTGCTGGTGGGGAGGGACTGCTCAAGGAGACCAGTAGACACATAGATATGACAGCCTAATAAGTCTGACAATGTTTTTCTAATGCTAACAATGTTTTCTTAATGTTGACAATGTTTAAAAATGCTTTGTTTCTCTTTTCTTATTGATGGTTATTGTCGAGTTATGTAATGTATATATGCACATGAATTGTTCTCTATCTCTTTTTTTTTTTTTTTTGTTGTCTCTCTCTTCCCACTCATGTTTCCATGGTTTAAAGATGCTATGTCACCCCTCAGTTGGACCAATGGTAATGCCAGATTTTTGCTCCTTACAGAAAGATCGTCGGTTAGGAAGGAATATTGCATCACCAGAATGATCGTTTTTGAAGACTGAGAGACAACACCTTTGAGAGGACAGCAGAACAAGAAGAACAACAAGACGAGAGAACTTATTATCGTAACGAGTTCTCTCCCCCTCAAACTGATTTTCTTATACCCCATTTACAAATTTCTTCTTTTCTCCTCCTGTAAGATGGACTTGCCCCAAGAGACTGTGATATGGATTTTTCCCGTTAACCATGATGTTGACCAGAGCAGTCTGTTTCGGTGAGAGTACCAGTGAGGTCGAGAAAGGATCCAGAAAGGTCCTGATGACTGAGACGGAGGTGTAAATTTCCAATAGCAACCCAATCACCAAGCAAAGGCGAGTACCGGGCACGATCTAACAACCATGTTATTTGTAAACAACTGTGAAGGAATGTTAGTTCAAAAAGAAAGTTGTATCTGTAGGCTCTGTAACAAAGAAATGCCAATCCAGTTTTAATATCCATATGGACCGGCATCCATTGAGTGACTATCACTCTCTAGTGGGTAACGTGTTAAACCAAACAGATTGTTGGGTATGCTCTCAAGTACCTCAGGGTCACAGCAAATCAGGGCTAGTACCATTTCCTTTAACGTTAGGGGAGGTACTTGAGCTAAGTGGTGGGAGACCGGTGGACCGGAGGTTTAATATCTCCAGCCCTCCTAGTTTGAAGCTCCACCAATACCATGTGGATAGGTCCCTCATATGTTTTAACATCTCCAATCCCAGAAAACCGGGAAATTGGGAAGTGTCATGGAGCAACCTTACCATGACCTTTTCACACAGAGCAGATAGAATGCCTACAGATACAGAGCTGGTACGCCACATAGCCAGTAGAGGAAAATCTTTCCGGTATCGATATACCTTAGGAAATAGGATTACTAGAGTTGGAGAGGTATCACCAGGATACTGTGCACATATCATACAAACTGATACGTGCATTAGGCAGATGGAAGAATTAGGGTCAGGAGATTTCACCTGGAAGGTTTGTAACATGGTCATGTCCTTCTCCGTCCCATATGTTCTCCCCGATGATGCATATTTCATATGCGGGAGAAAGGCGTACAAGTGGCTTGCCCCAAACTCTGAAGGATTGTGTTATATTGGAAAAGTATTGCCTGAAGTGATGACTGTTACACATGACAAAATGAAGGACATACACCGTGGTGCCCAAGCTCCTTATACTCACACTCATTACGAGCACCGAGTTAAAAGACAACTGTCAGAAAGGTTAGAGCATCCGGCCTCCGATCTTATCCATGAATCCACCGGGATTCAGGTTCTGGTAGCGTTAGATTTCACTCGTACCGCTCGAGGAGTGATGAATTATAGATACATTTCCGCACTCGCCAATTTGTTAGATAATATCACTGAAATGTATGATGACACGTTTAGATACACTGGAAGAGAACTTCAAGCTTACAAAACAGAACTAGTTCAGCATAGGATGGTTCTTAATTATCTTACAGCAGTAACAGGCGGATATTGTGTTACATTGGCAACACAGTACGGCATAAAGTGTTGCACGTATATCACAAATAGCACCGAGGATCCGGTAGAGGTCATAGACCAAAAGATGGACGATATTCTCCAATTGAAGTGGGAATTTCGTCGAAAACACAATCTCACCCTTGCTGCTGTAGGTAATGAGCTGACTAGTTGGGTGTCATGGTTGAACCCGCGAAATTGGTTCTCCGGTTTGGGAGAATGGGCTCAAGGAGTCATAAAGGATGTTGGAAAGTTTCTACTATGTATCTTGGGTGTCGTTATATCAATTGGATTGATATTTAGATGCGGGCAGGCTTTAATGAGGTGCAAACAAAGTACAAAAGTGATGAGCTTGAGGAGTGAGGAAACTGTAATTAACCTGGATTTGATTTATGACCCAATGATAGAAACCAGAATGTGATGAAAAATGCGATTATACGGTCCGTTTCTTTCACCTGTTTTTCTGCTTTTCTCCAAGATGCAAAGACCCCCTTGGACGTGGAAGTTGACGAGACGCTATACAGACAACAGACAAGCACCAAAGATGAAGTTTTGACAACCTATGATATGGACACTTGATGAACTTTGCCATGGATCCCCAGTTTCCCTAGTACTTTTAAACTCACGCTAGCCCAACATTTTTTGTAAATCTGATGGCTCAGACAAAGCTATTTGCTCATGCCTAAGGAGCAATACAGCGCAAAGAAGACGACTCTCAACAGATACCGAACACAACCTCAACGACAGATGTACATTTCCCTGACATAGAATATCATTGCATTCTCCATAAGTGTTCTTTATCTTCATCTCTACAACCCTCAGGTAATAACACACATAGTCGACAGGGAATACAGGCACAGATATCAGCAACCACATACCTCCCCCATTCATGTATCATCAACTAAAATGTGCATCCCCATTTTGTTACAACCATAGCCGAAATGAGCTCGGTAGAGTTTGACAGCCCATCCACAGACCCTTAGTACGGGATAAGAAGGAATTCAAATGTATACTTCGCAATACCTCGAAGCTTGATTTACCACACGTACGGCACGATGATACATGACCCTCCAAACATGGACTCATACACACATGCTTCTACTCTCTCACTAGGTCATACCCTTTTCACACCTACTCCTCTCTTCTTCCTTACCCCACCATGGAAATCAATTAACCCCTGACTTACATTTTTCTCCTTAAACGTTTTGTGGCAGTTATTATTGACTGCCAAAGGGTGGACTGTCGAAGTCAGAAAAATGTCTCTATGCACGTTGCCATATTTGCACCGCACACTGGTCCGTGCTGCGCATGCGTGCGCTCTCCCGTGGAGGCGCATACCCGCAATAGCGTGCACTCGCTGGCGCGGTATGCGTATTTACGGTAGAGTTTACGTAGTCGTAGCGTGCGACCCATTCGTTACAACTGTTCACAATTAATGTAGTTTATAGATCATGGTCCCTTTGATAGATTCTGAAAGTTTGGTTAAAATAGAATGTCCCTGAGCTGAGGAGTCCCTCTTTGCATCGTACGAAGGGTCTAACAGGAATCATACAGCAGTGTTTGGTACCCATCGGAAGAGTATTTAATTAGCAATATTCCGGTGTTGGTTTGGAGCGTATTAATTGCTCGTGCGAATAGTTATGGACATAAGAAGTTATGTCCATTTATTTATTATTATTTGTTCTTACTTAGTCATGCATCTGAACAGTTGGAGACAGGCATCAGTAGGTCTCAAATGTCTCTTTGACCTCAGAGATCCCCCAAACAATAGTTTGCATGTTAAGAGGGCCTCATATCTACACATGCATAAGGTAAACACAGGAATAGTAATTGAAGATCAATTGTACTCCAAATCAGTATCTTTCCCGCAGACGGAGTACAATAGCCTTTAATTACACTGAGCTTTTGAGACTCAATAAGGAGGGCCAACACCTGTGTTTACAAATGGGGCTGGATTTGTATACAGGAGAATGAGGGCTGAGATGTCATTGTCTCAACTGAAAGTGGACATCATGAATATAGAACAAAACCCAGACAGGATTCTGTTTTGTATTCGCCAAACAATAGCTTCTCACTAGACAGGAATGTGTTGGTCATCACCCATTGTGTTACATAACCAAGGCCACTGATGCAGCTGGCTCACATGCTGGGAGGGACACACACTTCCTGTGGTTGACACACCCCCACAGCTGGAATGCAGGTATGATATACCCACTGGAGATCACAGGGCTGACTGACACTCAGAACTAAGCTAGCATCAAGCAGCATGGCGGCTACATCCCCAGGACAGAATTCCTTCCCAAAGGCTAAGTATAGAATCACATGGCTATAGAAGGAAATATAGACATATTGCTTTCTGGTTTAAATAGGATATTGTAACTTGGCTGTGATGATTGTTGGGTGTTAGTGTTGGTGCCCTGTGGAATCTGTGATGGTAGCTGGGATCTTGTTAATCATAAATACCACCATGCAGTACTTTTGAATATGTGCTGGTAGCAATGGCAGGCTGATACTTGTGAGTACCTGGTGGTCTGGTCTTGTGATAACTCATATGCTCTGGTTATAGAGATACTGTGTTTGCTTGAAATTGTGAAAGGTGATTTAGATTGTTTGGAATTGTAAAATCAGAACATATGCATTGTTTTGAGGCTTGGACATTTTGGAATAAAATGGAGTCTAGCTTCTGCCCCATGCGGCATTGTAGGGACGATTGTGTAGCTGGGTGTTGTGTATATAGGGACAGGCAGCATGGGTAAGCTCAAGTACTTTCTAAACAAAGATTCTCAGCATTGATTAACTGCGCAGCGATTGTTCCTCACATGTGTAAGCTTCGCTGCAACCATATTGTCTTTTAATGTTATTGTGAGCCAATCTCTCTCAAATCTCTCTCTCTCTCTTGTCTTCTCATCTTCTCTTATTTCTCCTTAAACTTAACTGTATTGTATTGTAGTGTGTTTCCTGTATAGTTATCTGGTTAGGTGGTTTATGTTATACTGTAGTGTATCATTTGTACTGTGATTCCTTTTTGCAAGTATATTAGTTATAATACATAGTTAATAGGCTTTGGAACCTAAACCAGTATCTGTGTATTTTCTATAGTGTTAAGTGTTCATTTGAGCGTCGGTGACGCTCAAGCAGCTTTGTAGTTAGTCAGGTTACACAAGGTTGCACTTACACCCTGTACTCACATTAAGGTATTCAGTGTATTTCATTGGTATAAGGTTTTAACATAAAGGTATAGTGTTGTGAGCGTCTGCATCGCTGGTGACCTCCTCGTGGTCTCGACCGTAGGCTACGCTACAGCGAATCATTCCCCTAGACATAACCAATAACGTGTCCTGTGATCACTGGGCCGTGAGCGAACGTGACGCTTGAGCGTCTCGCCTACGGCTTAGCGATCGTTACGCAGATAGCGTACCCATACGGTATTTCTTAAGCAAACAGCGTACAGTGTTCTTAGCTTCATAAAGGGTTGTTTATACGACAAGGGAATTTGGCATTGTCACCCGGATAAAGTCCTGTAATTTTGAGTGGGAACAGGTAATACGTGTGGATGTGAGACGCAGATCTTGTGCAGAGCGGAGAGGTCGGGTTGGGAGATATTATGAGATGAGTGAGGAGGTGTACATTGGTTAATGGCCTTATATGTCAGTAAAAGTATTTTATATTGAATACGGTAGAATACAGGTAACCAATGGAGGGACTGACAGAGTGGATCTGCAGACGATGAATGTCTAGCGAGGAAGATTACATCGCAGCTGCAGTCAGAATGGATTGTAGTGGTGAGAGTCTCGTTTTGGGAAGACCAGTTAGGAGACTATTGCAATAATCAATGCGGGAGATGATGAGAGCGTGGATTAGAGGTTTAGCAGTGTCTTGTGTAAGGTATGATCGTATTTTGGATATGTTTTTTAGATGTATGTAACATGATCTTGAGACAGATTGAATGTGGGGAACAAAGGACAGATCAGAGTCAGGGGTGACACCTAGGCAGCGAGCTTGTGGGGTAGGGCTGATTGCCGAGTTCTCAACAGTGATAGAGATATCAGGTTTGTAACTACTCTCGGCTGGTGGGAAAATAATGAATTCTGTTTTGGAAATGTTGAGTTTGAGGTGGCGAGATGTCATCCAGGATGAGATGGCAGAAAGGCATTCAGTGACACGGACCAATACAGATGGTGACAAGTCAGGGGAGGATAGGTAGATTTGAGTATTATCTGCGTACAGATGATATTGAAATCCAAAGGAGCTGATTAGTTTCCCAAGAGATGAGGTATAGATAGAGAAAAGCAGAGGCCCCAAGACTGAGCCTTGTGGTACTCCAACTGATAGAGGTAGAGAAGAAGAGGTGGAATCAGAGAAACGAACACTGAAGGAGCGATTAGATAGGTAGGATGAGAACCAAGTAAGGGCTGTGTCCTGAGGACCTAATGATTGTAGTGTCTGTATGAGAAGAGAGTGGTCACCAGTGTCACATGCAGCAGAGAGACCTAGAAGAATAAGTAGTGTGTAATGGTCTTTCGATCAAGCAGTGACCAGATCATTCACTACTTTGGTCAGTGCTGTCTCTGCGGAGTGTTGGGAACGGAAGCCTGACTGAAGTGGGTCCAATAAAGTGTGTGAGATAAGAAAGTGTGTGAGTCTCTCATGTAGCTTGGAGGGACATGGTAGCTGAGAAATGAGACGGTAGTTAGAGAGTGTGTTTGGGTCAGAGTTGTGTGCATCAAAGCTTGGAGAGAGAGATAAAGTGGAGAGAGATAAACTACCAACCAATCAGCTGTCAACCCCAGCCTGTAACATGGCAGGTAGGTGCTGATTGGCTGGTACTTCATCTCTTTCCTCTTTCTGTCTCTCCAAGGTTTGATACTTCTCCTCTTGTCTTGTAACATTGTCTCCTCCGCCTGGCAGCGCAGCTGTAATCTATTGTTACCAATTGCCCCCAGTGTCCACATAGACAGCCCCAGGTATGTATGACGGTGCCCCTGGAATTGCCTCTATGTTGCAGTGTTTACAGACTGCACAGTGCAACTTCCCTTATTCTGCACATGACATGCAATTCTTCCTGTCTGTTCTTACTCTCCTGGCTTTGAACGTTAATATTTATTGAAGAGAAGTAATTAAAATGGAGTGTTGTGGAGAATGTATCCTCCATGACGTGATTAGATGCACATGCTCAGCCGCTAAGTGCCCCTGGTAATGATTTAATTAGTGTGTATAATCTAGTAAGTGCTTTGAGAAAATTAGATGTAAAAAGTGCGCATTTTTCATGAATATATACCTATATAGTTATGGAGGATGAAAAGACAGTCACCCATACAGTGCAGATGTTTATGTTCCTAATAACTGAAATACAAGACATAAAAAGCTACAGTATAAGATATATTCTATACACGACAGCATGGTTGGTGTAATGGTTAGTATTGCTGCCTCAGGTCTTGGGTTCGACTCCAACACAGCCCTATCTGTTTTGATATTGTATATTCTCCCCGTTTCCTCCCACAATCCAAAAATATACTGCTAGGTGAATTTGCTTCCAACGTGAATGGTCACAGTGTCTCTGTACAGCGATGCAGCATATGTGTGCGCTATATATAAATAACTGGTGATAAAATGCGTGTGCGAACTAACCTGTTACCTTCACTGGGGTAGTCGTGATCCCTCTCCGGTGGCTGGTGGGGCTCCCAATGTGCACTGTGTCTTCTTCGCATTACGCATGCACAGCTGGATAGCCGCACATGCGCAATAGCGTGTTCAGGCCAGATACCTGGAAATAAAGAGGTCATGGCACGGCCGTCTTAACAGCATTGAAGGCCCAAGTAAAGCAACGTACTGAGGCCCTTACCCACCCATTCACAGGAATGCATTTAAAAAAAATATCATAACTTACCCCTCCTGCAGTTTCGCACCATCTCTCCACATACTGTGAATGCCTGTCAGCACTCTGATTGGTGGTTAGCTCCAAACATCGACCAACCAGCAAGCTGACAGACATTCGCTGTCTGGCTGCAGACTGGAGGCAGGTAGAGAATGCTGCCCTCTGATTGGTGGATGGCTCCAGCCGTCCACCAATCAGCAAACTGACAGACATTCGCTGTCTGGCTGCAGGCTGGAGGCAGGTAGAGAATGCTGCACTCTGATTGGTGGATGGCTCCAGCCTTCCACCAATCAGAAAACTGACAGACATTCGCTGTCTGGCTGCAGACTGGAGGCAGGTAGAGAATGCTGCACTCTGATTGGTGGATAGCTCCAGCCGTCCACCAATCAGCAAACTGACAGACATTCGCTGTCTGGCTGCAGGCTGGAGGCACGTAGAGAATGCTGCACTCTGATTGGTGGACAGCTCCAGCCATCCACCAATCAGCCAGCTGACAGCCATTCGGTGTCTTGCTTGCAAAAATTGGTCAAACAACACAAAATCAGTCAAACTTAACCTTTAGTAAATGTACCCCTAAAGCTCAAACCACATTTAGACTGGTCTTTGCCTAACCTCTTAATTGTATAACGTCCACCGCATTCTGTATCTGATGCTGAAAAGTTTAAGACTTCAGACTTATTATTTAGCAGCATTTTTGAGCTTTGACAAACCATTAATTTGCACAAACCCAGGCAATCAGAAAAAGGGAAATATTATATACATCAGATAAACTACTTTCCTACTGCGTGTTTCAGATCCAATCAGGAGGATTCCGTTTGCTTTCATGTAGCACAGAATCTAACTGCAACAAACCCAACTCCAGCTGTACATTTTTTATTTCCCCTCACTGCAACGTAGCCTAATCTTACTAAATGCTGGATTAATTCCTAACTCCAAATGATAAATGATATCACCCATTTGTAACCATAAAACCCTATGGAACTTGTGGTTTTGTTTTTTTTAAGGTGTGAAAAGAAACACAATTACTTCACATAGATAAAATTTGATACCTGCAAACGTTAAGATTTGGAATATTTATACATATTTAGTAGTATACTTATTACCCAGAGGACACTTCCCTGCCCACGGTCTAATATACATATATGCAGATGTCACATTAAGTATGTGTGTAACTTTCTGGCACTCCATGGGGTTTTCTTTCCGTTCCCATTGGATTATGTTGGATTAAGTCGGGAATCAGAGAACCAAGTTAGAAACTTTTTTTCTGGTGGCATTTTTTCAAGGAAAGGTGGACCGGACACAGGATAACAAAATTGTCAAGGGCTCCTAATTCTTATGGGTGCCCCGTTCCTGCATGCAGTCATGTGAAATAGTAAGTGGGTACTGTGTGTGGGATTTTATACATGCAGGACAATATCATCACTCATCCAGTCCTTATTATGTCCTTACATTTGGTAAACCTAATGGTATTTGACAAATAATCCGTCACAATGGTATGAGTATTACTCAATCATTTAGGATGTGTACTCTGCAGAGACTTTCCTCAGTACAGTAAACGTAGTATGGATAATAAGAATGATTCGGTCGCTTGTGTGAAGGCTTCACTTTAGTTGTCAGCAGAATCAAATATATACAGTATACAGATGTGAATATAGATGCCAGACAAGGTAGAATGACAAATGCAAGTCCATTAACAAATTCAAGGGTCTGTTACACAGGTTATCCAGCAGATGGGATTTTGACGTAGACAGATCTGAATGACACTCACTGGTTTAGTAGATGGGAATTCACTGAAGGGATTGAGCAGGCAATTAGTTGGGAACAGGAGGCAAAGGACTAACCAGCAGGCAGTCAGGACTGTGAGGTGCAGCACAAACTCAATGAACTGGGCACAAATCACCTAGCAAAGAATGCAAGGAAACTCTAGAATCCCTTTTCTAGCATCAGAAGGCGGAGTTCCAAGTAAGGAACACCACCAGCCACTGTGCATACATTCACAGCCTTCTGCCCATTTCTGTCTTTTCCTCTACACCAGTGAATAATAGTTGCAAATGAAAATGGGACCACTTGAGATTTTGACATAACCCATAAAAGGTGTTACTCTGCCAATACTAATCAATAATAAGTATACCATCATGAGTAATATATAAGAGTAAGCGCACCCCTTGAGCGGAACCATGTTCAATAGTAATTCTGCTACATCTCTGCTCCAGTTCATTTATATTTGAGGCACTGAGCTTAATAGACAAACACGTCAATGAGGATAAGATCTGGACAATGAATTAACAATTCCAAAAACCTTTATGTTTTTACACTTGTTCAGCCATTCAGTTGTAGATTTTCTGCAGCCGAACAAGGCAACGAGCTCTGGGTTCTTGTATGGGGTTGGGTACGGCCGGGTGACTATTGTACTTTCTGCAATCCTAACAGAATAAAATCATTTATTCATTTCTTCTGTAACATTTATCACTTAGGGGTGTATTCCATTATAGTCGGATCTGCCATCTTGTCAGAAAGACGCCAGTTTCCGACTTTTTTAGGTCGAATCGTGACTTGAAAACACGTGGATCGGCGGATTAGCCGCGGATCCACGTGTTTTGTCGGATTTGTGGCCAAATCCGGCTGCTTTTAGTCCCATTTTTGACAATGTCAATCCGACTTTAAAAACAGTCGGACTGACGTTGTCAAGAACGGCCAAATCCGACAGGTTGAATACTGCATTGTGGGATCCTTTCGGTTGGAAAGGATCCAACATGCGTTGAATAGGCCCCGTAGAAAGCACACATTGCGGTCTGGCTTCATGAATAGGAGACTCCCCGCCCAATACATTGTATTATTTTAAATTGAAAGAAGGGTTTAACAGGCAGGGCCCCCCTACCACACACACTGCCACACAGACACACACATGCACACACTGCCCTATAGACAGCTCCAGCCTCTCCTTCCTAAGAACCAGTAGGCAGTCCCTTCGTGGGTGCCTGCCGCTGTGCAGCTGGCCCGGTACGGCAGCACCGATCCATACTGCTGCCACCCGGGCCCCCTCTTGGTCCGGGACTGAGGTCCCAATCGCCCCCCCGTTGTCCGCCCTGGGTCTAATGATAGTAATAGATAATATCTGTGTTCTTACAGATATGCTCAGCGCATTGTGACATATTATCATCTATATACAACAGGAGCAGAGCGGCTCTAATTCTGAAATAAAACCTTTGACAAATATTGGATGAAAGCGCCTATAGGTTCTCTGCGCGCTTATAAGCAATGTGTGGCGCAAACAACTGCGTATTACCACCAAAGGTGAATAATCATATACCCACAAAGCGGAGCATTTATGTAGACACAATAAATTAGGTAACAGTTCGGGAGAGGTCAAAAAAGTCTAGAAGGGAGATAGAAAAATATCTGATAGAGAAAACAAGTCGTGAAAACTTTGACAGTTCAAATTCCTCAGTGTAATACGCAGGGCGGAACGTTACAAAATACAGCTTAAATGTAATGTGAGGAATGTGATGTGCCAAAATGGACTCTAAGGGGGCAAATTCTCAGGGTTGTGTGCTGCGGCGTTCAACTGCGCACATTTTTCTGTGCACCTCTATGGGGTGTAGTGCTGGTGACCATGAGGTACCGGTGTTCCGAACGTTTCTCCGGCACTGTGTGTGCAGCTATAGATTCTAAGTGATTTGCCCCCTTAGCGTGCAGAATTGAAGACTCCTACGCTGTAACCTTCACGTTCACACACTGCAGTGAGCAGTCTTTCAGGGAGGTGCATTTCTCATGTGAAAGCGCGCCATTCCTGCAAGAGCAATCTCATATTGCACAGATAGCACACAGGTGTGTGACACTCACTCAGTAGAGTGCGTGTGTTATTACCAGACGCAGTGTTACGCTATAACGACGGCGTTTCAGCTGCGCTATATTTACAAAGTCTGGTGAGCGGCCTCTTACTAAACTGCTTGTGCTGTAAGTGGCTTTCACTCCACTCAATAACACATATCTCTGTAATATGCAGATATATTTCATGATCCATTCTCATCCTAGTGCAATTCTTCTCCTGAGTGTGTTATAGCAATGCAGGTCTATTGTGTAATGTCTGTGATTGTGCTGTTGTGTCCCAGAGTATCCTGATACACAATGGCTCCCAGGGTCGTTCATGTCAGAACAATTCCCCACTGTATTGTGGCCCTCATTCCGAGTTGATCACTCGCTAGCTGCTTTTAGCAGCAGTGTAAACGCTAAGCCGCCGCCCTCTGGGAGTGTATCTTAGCTTAGCAGAAGTGCGAACGAAAGGATCGCAGCATTGCTACAAAAAAAGATTGTGCAGTTTCTGAGCAGCTCCAGACCTACTCCTAGCTAGCGATCACTTCAGACTATATAGTTCCTGTTTTGACGTCACAAACACGCCCTGCGTTCGGCCAGCCACGCCTACGTTTCCCCAGGCACGCCTGCGGTTGTATCTGACACGCCTGTGTTTTTCCACACACTCTCCGAAAACGGTCAGTTACCACCCAGTCACACCCACTTCCTGTCAATCACTCTGCGGCGAGCAGTGCGACTGAAAAGCGTCGCTAGACCTTGTGTGAAAGTACTTCTGGTGTTGTGAAAGTACGTCGCGCATGCGCATTGCGCCGAATATGCATGCGCAGAAGTGCCGCTTTTTTACCTAATCGCTGCGCTGCGAACGAAAACAGCTAGCGATCAACTCGGAATGACCCCCTGTGTCCTGTAGCTATCTAATTTCATTGTATGGCAGCCACACTAAAGGCCTAATTCAGACCTGATGGCAGCAGCAATATTTTTCTCTAATGGGCAAAACCATGTGCAGTGCAGGTGGGGCAGATGTAACATGTGCAGAGAGAGTTAGATTTGGGTGTGGTGTGTTCAACCTGAAATCTAAATTGCAGTGTAAAAATAAAGCAGCCAGTATTTACCCTGCACAGAAACAATATAACCCACCCAAATCTAACTCTCTCTGCACATGTTATATCTGCCCCCCCTGCAGCGCACATGGTTTTGCCCATTAGAGAAAGATTTTGCTTTTGTGATCAGGTCTGAATTAGGCCCTAAGTCGCCTCCACATCACATCAAGGCATCACATGTTCAGGGGCAGGGGGGCACATTGCAGGATACAGCCGTGCCCCAGCCCTGTGTATAGGGGACTAGTCATTAACAGCCAGAGGCGGATTGGCCATAGGGATTACAGGGAAGATTCCCGGTGGGACGACGCACCCGTGGGGCCTGTTTTGTTTGAGGACATGTGGTCCTATTTATAGACATAATGAATAGGATGCCAAACAATTTGCATATATGAAAATGACTTTAGCCTGTGATTGCAGATGATCTAGTGTATGCTCTGTCTGCCTGCTTGGCTGACATATAAGATTGAGTGAATAGTGATTGGGATACTGTTGGTGTAATAAGCAAGAAAATATATATTTCTAAATAATTATATAGTTTCCTAAATCCTAAAGGGGTATTACATAATGTGCTCATAATATGTAATTTTATTTCTTTTTAACTTCCCCTTGATGCTGGACATCCCCACTATCTTGGGGGGAGGGCGCTGCTGCCATGGCCCATGGCTAGACCTTACACCTCTGGTGCCGCCCATGTGGGGCCACTAGTACTAATTTTTCCAGGGCCGCCTTTTGTTCCCAATCTGCCCCTGCATACAACTAGTTCTAAACAAAGAGCTGCTGCATGGTGGTGTTTATCTATATGTTATCTTATCGTGAGATATACATATTGTCATAGGCAACTGTACATAGACAGTGACAATCTTTCCAATGTTGGAGCCTAATTGCAGGCACGCTAGCATAAATATGACAAGGTACGGGGTGCAACCACATAATAATGTGTGTATTAGGGGGTTGCTCATCTGTTTTGATTGCCACCAGTAAGTTGAAATCAGACAATCCAAAATCCATACCCAGTCCAGGTATGATCAGCAGACAATGATAAAATACAATCTATATTCCCTAACACATGTACACGCATATTTACACTAGGGATAATTTTGTTGCCAGACAATTATCCTACCAGTATATTTTTGGATTGTGGGAGGTAACCCACGCAATGGGAAGAATATACAAACTCCACACAGTTAGTGCCGTGGTGGGAACAGGGCCTGTTCCGGGGCTTCTGGCGCCCCGGGCAGCATTAGGGGGCGTGGCTTCATACAGCTGACGTGGTCAGTTACGCCCCCTGTACTGTTGTAGGATGTGCGGTGCGCAATGACGTCATCGCGCACCGCACAGCAAAGGTCCTCTCCACGAAGGTAAACTAGACGCTAAGCGTCTAGTTCCCTTCATGGAGAGGACCTTTGCTGTGCGGTGCGCGATGACGTCAATGCGCACTGCACAACATTACAGTGAAGGTCCTCTCCAGGAAGGGAAACTAGACGCGTAGCGTCTAGTTTCCCTTCACAGCGGACAGCGGGCCGCGGCAGCGGGGGGCACTACAGCAGCAGCGGATCTTGCCATGGTGCCGCGCCCTCCGGATGGCGCCGGCGCCCCGGGCAAAAGTCCTGCTTGCCCGTGGCAAGATCCGCTACTGGGTGGGAATCAAACCCATGACCTCAGTGCTGTGAGGCAGTAATGCTAACCACTACACCATCTGTGCTGCCCAATAGTAACAAGCGGGGTGACAGAAACATGATTCAAAAACAAATTCAATATACACAGCGATTTATAGCAAGAAGACAAGGGGATTGCAAAGCAGGGCCAGTAAACAGACCATTTCATTATTACTGATAATCTAGTATGGCAGCAGACAGGAAAGTATTAAAAATGAAAGCTGGGGATTAGAAGCTGATGCCTTATTTAAATGTTCGGTGGGTGCTCACAAGAGCAGGTTCACCGAACAATCACCTAGCATTGACGACAAGGTGAGGTCTCACTATAAATGTTAGGGGGTGTAGATCCAATCACCATGCCGGAACAATAAAGCATAAGTCCTACTCTATTTACTGATTATTAAATATAAGTCACAAAAAATATATAGGGGTATATTCAATTAGCAGTGATAACGGACTTTTCGCGTGAAACGCAATTACAGCCTGAAAGGATTTGACCTTATATTCTTTAACCCTCGATGTGATGGCCTCTTAGACGTCTGGAGTGTAAACTTTTAACCACAAGGTACATGCACAACACAAGCAGTAAAAATTCACACTGTTTTATTATGAGGTTAACAAAGATATATAAGACAATGCATATGGGTGTAACTGACATTTTGTTACACTCCCATTGGCTCGTTAATAGTTACCAGGCAGAACAGAAAAGGCGGATGTCCATATATGGGTTTTCTACAAGTTTCTCAAACATTTAACAAAGTTTTTGTAACACAGTATATTTGGGTAGAAAGAACAAGTTTCATCTGGTATGGAACTGACCTTGGATGCCAGACCCACACAGGCCTGGTATCTGTATGAGAGACAAAGGCACCTAGCACAGGGCAGCACGCATCCATGCAAACACATAAGAGTTCATATAGCATGTTTTAACCTTTCATTAGGGAAATAGAAATATTCACTTTTACACTGTAACCACCACAAGGAAACTGATCATATAAAAAGTAATATGTACCAAGACAGAAGAGGTAACCCTTCAATCCCCTCTTAGAATCATGATTATTATATGACATGATTCTTGAGTGAGGCTCCTTTCTTGTTCCTCCAGTTCTTGAGATATTGGACATAATCGTCGGGTCCCTCACTATCAGAGGAGGTGACAGGACTGGTGGTTATATCATAATACATCAGGGCCTTATCAATGCCTTTGGAGGTAAGTTTCTTTCCACAGGGAATTACACAATAAACTATAATGCCTACAAGAATTAAAGTTACAAGTATGAATATGCTTATTTGCACAAGAGCCTGTTTCCAATTTTCAAACCATCCAAAATATTGGCTCCATGGGTTATCAATACCTGAATTTTTCTTAAGTTCTATGGATAAGGTTTCTAACTTGTTTATGGCTAAAGTAACCTTACCATTGGGACCAGTGTTGTCAGGAATATATGTACAACAGCCTTCCACCTTACTAATGTAAACACATGTACCGCCTTTTTCTGCTAGGATCATGTCAAGGGCCATTCTATTTTGGAATGTCATTTGGGAAGTGGCTTCTAGCTGTTCAGCTATACCTTTAAGAGCATCTTTGGTATCATTAACAAATCTTTGTTGATTATAATATATATAATTAATCCAGGCTACGTTTTTATTTACAGTTACTATAGGAAACAATGACTCAAAACCCGCAGCCACCTCATCTCTAGCTTTGAACTCATTTGGAACACCTCTTGGGACCCCTATAGCATCAATGTATACGTGGGGGTCAAAGCTACCTCCTGGGAGTGCTCTTTTCTTTCGATTAGCAGGAGTATTAGAGGGAGGAGTGGGGTCATCGGTGATCATTAAAAAGGCTGAAAAAAACAATTTTCCTGTTCTAGGGGTATATTAAGGGGCACTGTACCTAGGTGGGGCCTAGATTTGCCACAGACATAACAGTTGCTTTTATTGTGTTTGTTAGCACTATACTTCATCCATTCCAACCAAAAATTAATGTCAGGGAAACCAGTTTCAATAGCTAGGGTGTCTTCAAAGGTAGGGTTAGTAATAGCCACCATATCTTTAGAAGTGGCAATATGGGGCTTTAAAGGTTTGTTTTGGGGATATTTGCTATATCTATTTTTTGCAAATGATGGGCCATATTTCCAATCTGCTCCTGTATTCCACCCCACAGCTTCCCAGGAATTACAATTAGATCCATAATATCTAATGTCATAGTACCATTCGTCAGTAACACAAATATATACTGTCTCAGACATTCCTGATTTCCTTTTCTGCTGTATGAAATGTTTGTTGTCAGCAAGTTTAGGGAACATGAAATAATCAAGGATGTATGTGGCTACGTGTGTGTTAGAGGAATTATACCACAAGGTGGGGATCCCATTTGTTTGTGTGATGTCGACTTCACATATTGTGAGGTGAATGAGGGCCAGTAGGGCTATCGAGATAGTCCCCAGGATAGAGATAGGGGACAGGTTCCTCATCTTCTTCTGTTCTTCTTTCTTCGCTAGGTGGGAGGTCAGGGCTGTCTGCCCCGGTTCGTACCTCACTGGAATCACTTGCTTCCCTCTCTAGGTCTGGTCTAGGAACCTTTTTTACTCGGGATGCATGGATCCAGGTAGGACTTTCCTCTGTCAGGACTGCTGTTCGGGTAACTGCTACGACCTCTGTCTCTGGACCATAGGTGAAGTCTCCTGGGCTCTTGTTCCTGGGGAGCACCTTCACCACGACTCTGTCTCCGACTTTAAAGGGGTGTGTAGGTTCCTGTGGATTCAAAGGGTTTTTACAAACAACCTCATGTTCAATTTCATTCAGTTTTGTTATCAGGGACCTGAGTTCTAGATCTCCTTCCTGTATTACTAGTGGTTTCTTAGCCCAGGGTGTAGGAAAAGGGTCTACCCATTAGTATTTCAAAGGGTGAGTATCCTAGAGTTTTCTGTGGGGTATTCAAGATGCTGGTGTTTAGCTTTATTAGGGTTGTTCCTGAGGCAAGTGATGCATCTGCTAACATACTGGTCCACAAGTGATTTGGCATTAGTAACATAAAAATCATTGGTTAGTAGGAGGAGCGTTGTGGCTTAACCACGGTGACCAACACCACGGCACTGGGCAACGAGCAAAGGGGCACTGGACTGGGGTATACAGGGTTTCCCCTCTTTGCAGATTAATCCTGATTTAGGATTTTTTCTGCAGAATTGGGTAAGTTCAGTCGGAGAGATCAGTATTAGTCGCAGCAGCTTGAAGTTGAGTGAGCAGATGGACGTTGTCAAGGGAGGGACATGCTCTAATGAGTGCAATGAGTTCTGCAGCTTGCGCGGACTGATAAGGTATTGGTAGGGTTTCCAACACAGTATCAGGGAGGGTGACAATGGCATAGCCAGCCTGGTATGTATTGTCATTGGGCCTACTACATGAGCCGTCAACAAAAACTACGTCTGCGCCTGGTATGGGAACGGGAGACATGTCAAGTCTGGGAGAAGTTTCAGCTTCAATGGAAGCAGCACAGTCATGTAGGTCGGGTGGTTCATCCTCGGGACCTTTCAAGCCTAAAAGGGCATTGAGAATGGGTGCAGGGCCAGAAGAACTAGCAGTGTACTTAATGGTAAGGGTAGGGTTACTCAAAAGGAGTACTTCATATCCACTAAGGCGTTGTGCTGACATGTACTGTGTGTGTAAGCCTTTAAGTATTGCCAGGACATCATGTGTGGTGTGGAGTACTGTGATGTGGCCTAAAGTGAGGGTAGTGGCCATTTCTGCAACCATTGCACAGGCTGCCAAAGCCCTGAGGCAGGCAGGCATACCTTGCACAGACACTGGCATGACTTTGGAAAAAAAATGCACGGGGCGCAACTTCCCTCCATGAAACTGTGTGAGCACCCCCGCCATGGTTTTACAATTGTCCCTTGCATATAGATGGAAAGGTAGCACATAACTGGGGAGGCCAAGTGCCGGACTTTTTATCAACATACATTTTAAACTTTCATATGCAGTTAACATTTCTTGTGACCATTGTACAGTTTTAGGCTTGTCCTTCAGTGTGGCTTGTCTCAAAATGTTATCGTAATAGGAGCAATCAGATATCCACTGTCTGCAGTAATTTACCATACCCAGGAAGGACAGTAGTTCCTTCTGGGTAGTTGGGGTGACCAGGCCCAATACAGACTGTATGCGTTGTGGACTGATTTTCCTCTCTCCCTGAGTGAGCACAAAACCTAAGTAATCAACATGCTTTTTACACCATTGCATTTTTATTTTGGACACCTTGTGTCCACATTCACAAAGCCAGTTTAGTAATGAAACACCATCCTCTCGGCAGGCCTCCTCAGTTTTACTACAGAGCAGCAGATCATCTGCATACTGTAGCAGGACTGAACCATGGTGAGGTTGCCAGGGCCCCAATGTGGCCTGGAGACAACAGGTGCGTCAATAATCTGCACCAGGTAAGTTGTTTACCCTCAAAAGAAAAGGCAAAAAGTAATTGTGTCTGTGAATCTACAGGTATGCTGAAAAAAGGCATTCTTCAAATCAATTACAGAGAAGAACGCAGCATCTGCAGGGATTGCAGAAATGAGTGAGTTTACATCTGGGACAATTAACTGATTGATCGCTCTGAGATCCTGTACAAATCTTATACTGCCATCAGCTTTGGCAACAGGGTTCACAGGAGTACAGTATGGTGATACAATATGTCTGAGAATACCCTGTTGTAAGAATTGCTGTATCATGGGGCGGAGACCTTCTATCTTTTCTGGTGAGAGGGGATACTGCATAGGTCAGAACACAAAACACTGGTTGTTGCACCGCTGTCCACTAAAAAGGGAATTTTACTTCCATTTATAATAAGTGGCAGCAGAGGTGAATCTTTACTATGACGGGAGAGTTGAATAAAGGCTGGGATACCCTCCTCCGGGCCCCGTCAGTGCGCGGGGTCTTTGGAATCTTCCCTGACTGCGGGGCCGGCTCTGTCTGTCAAAGCGTCCGGAGCTCTGATAGGCATGAGTGGGTGGGGAAATGAGTAAGCTTTCTGAGTTAAGCAAAGGTAAGCCAGCGTCATCTGTCCAGCAGTCCTTAAACCTTTTCCAAAACGCAGTAACAGACTATGAAGGTTTCTGTTTACAAGCCACAGCGACAGGCAAAAAAGCACAGGCAAAGGAGCACGGGTTTTAAAGACCTCCTTCATATGTGTATAGCTGCGTCCTTTGCAAGCTTTGCGCAAATAAGATATACAGCCATCGAGGGTAATAGTGGGCTTGGGACAGTGTTTTACTATTATCTAAACTCTGGGTTATTGGTGTTAGGGATAGAGCTAGTGGACGCACCCTCCAGCAGTGAAGTTGGAGGCGATCCCATCTAGTGTGAAAGGGTTACTGCTGCCAAGAGATTTGTGTCTCTGAGCGCAGGATACATTGGAATGCAAAGGGGGGAGGCGAGAGGGATTTTCAAAGATTTACAGTTCTCTGCAGCTTCGCTTCTGTGCTATTGGGAACTGACATTTTTTCTTAAATCTCCATATAGAAAGGGTAATTACTGCCTTCCCGTAGGAATGGGTCCTGTCCTGCTTTCTCTGTCCATCCCGCTAAATTATCCACCCATGGGTTAACTAAGTAATACTCTGAGGTAGAGTTGCGGGCGACATACATCTTGCATGTCTCACCAGGGAGGGGCGGGGAATATGCAGGTTTTTTTTACTCTGACTAGAGCCCATTGTCAGACAGTAATATAAATCAACAGTACAACTTTAAAGGAAAATATCTAAAATTTACAACTCTACTATACATGCATCAGCTAACCAGTTAATTAGTCATTGACAATATCACAATATTATCTGTATAGTGAGAACATGAAATCTTTTGACGGTACGATACTTACCATTCGTACAAGATGTCAGAAAAATACAGCGTTTTAGACAGGAAGCAAGAAAAGTGTTTGAGTAAAGATATCTGGCAGACGAAAACTTACCAGCCGTCTGGACCAAATATAAGAACTTATCTCACTACAAACATACAAGAATATAGACGATCAAATCGAGGTATTCTCTACGTTACGTATAGACTCCCAGGTCTATTTTTTTTAAGTATCCCAGATACTGACGTCTTTGGAGAATTGCGCTTGGACCCCGGGTCCTTTCTCAGACGTATCTTTAAGTCCCAGACATTAAAGATTCTATGGTATCCCTGATACCTGTTTTATGCTTTTACATAAAACTTCGTAATATTAAGTCCCGGACTTAAATATTACCTTGTCACGTGTTCCCGGAACACTGACACGGATTCAGCTTCAGTGTATGACCGCAATCCTGTATGGCAAAGACAGACAATAAATTCTCTATCTTACCATTCAGGGACGATCACTGAATTCCGGACATAGCCCCCAGCTGAAAGGATTTGACCTTATATTCTTTAACCCTCGATGTGATGGCCTCTTAGACGTCTGGAGTGTAAACTTTTAACCACAAGGTACATGCACAACACAAGCAGTAAAAATTCACACTGTTTTATTATGAGGTTAACAAAGATATATAAGACAATGCATATGGGTGTAACTGACATTTTGTTACACTCCCATTGGCTCGTTAATAGTTACCAGGCAGAACAGAAAAGGCGGATGTCCATATATGGGTTTTCTACAAGTTTCTCAAACATTTAACAAAGTTTTTGTAACACAGTATATTTGGGTAGAAAGAACAAGTTTCATCTGGTATGGAACTGACCTTGGATGCCAGACCCACACAGGCCTGGTATCTGTATGAGAGACAAAGGCACCTAGCACAGGGCAGCACGCATCCATGCAAACACATAAGAGTTCATATAGCATGTTTTAACCTTTCATTAGGGAAATAGAAATATTCACTTTTACACTGTAACCACCACAAGGAAACTGATCATATAAAAAGTAATATGTACCAAGACAGAAGAGGTAACCCTTCACAGCCTATTCAATTTTCCTGGAAAATTTATTGGTGATCATTTTTTCACTAATTCACTTCACCTACTCTGAAGCAGGTGAAAAGTTGGGAAAAGGTCACTATTTTAAGGTAAAAATGTTTGGATATGGTACAGAACTCCTGGGACACCCCTCTTAATCAGGGCCGGATTAACAATGGGGCGGGTGGAGCTGCAGCTCCAGGCCCTCCCATAAAAGTAGGCCCAAAGGATCCACTCCAGTCTAGCCTATGTTGACAGGTAAGAAACAAAAAATTCCTGTCAAGTTCAACACAAACAGAATTGCTCGCTCATTCTCCCGCAGGTGTCCTTAGCCACATTCACCCGCAGCCCGCGCCGCCACCTATCATAAGCCGTGCTCATTGGGATTCAACTGCAGCTGCCCTAAAGCACCGCCCAGATTTACACACACTAGCCGAAGCCACGCCCACTCACGGCCGCACAAGTCAGGGGAAAGAAAATGCTATAAACAGCAGAGCCATCCTTAACCACTCCCATTTACTCACAGCCATTCTTAGCTACACTCATTCCCCTGCAGCAGTTCCAAAGCCCTGCCCACTCACGATCGCGCACCAGACGAAGCCCCACCCATTCACCGAGCCCCGCCCCCTATCCATCCAAAGCTCCGCCCATTCACCCTCCACCTATTTCTCGGCAACTGTGGGAACTTGGCAGCTGGGCAACGGCACTGAAGTGGATCAACAAAGGCTGAGCTGCAGCTGGAAATAATGTGCTAAGAAACACATGGCCACAGGGCAGCTGTCACTGTCCATGAGGTGAAATGTACTCTACATGCATCCCACAGGCTGGTGTAATGTCTGCTGCTCTTTGTACATTGTGATCTACTCTGGTTCTCTATTTATGTGTTCCTATATATGTACTGTGTATACAGAAGGCTGTTTATACATGTGTATATGACTATGTATATATGTGTGTGTGTCTCGGTGGAATGTGCCAAGCGGTTGTGGTACATCCTGACACTTACCTCATTGTTTACTAATTGCATATGTACTAACATAACATATGCGATTAGTACCACAAAGGACAGCTCTCCCGGATAAGAGCTGTCCTTTGCGATTAGCCGCCGACACTGAGGTGGTACTACCGAGGGAGCCCAGATGCCGGCTGCACTCCAGCAGCTGTCAGCGGGGCTCAGCAAGTGCAACCTAGAGGTTGGGAGCGGAGGGACGGCTTGTGGTCGTGTGACGTGTCCGGTGGCTTATATGGGGAGGAGGATGCTGGGGTCTGTTACGCTGCTGCAGAGCCGGTGCTTGGGTAGGGGCGAGGGGACAGCACATTGCAGCCCCCCGTACAGTCGGATCCCTCCATCAAGCTACAGAGGAGGGTGCCCTCCACAGCCTCTCCTCTCTGAGAGGAGTCTCTAGGGCGTCTCTGGGGACTCTGAGGGGGTCCACAATTGGATCCATGACTTATGGGCCCTGCACACTGGCCGACATCACTGCACGATATGAACGATCTCGCTCATTAATGAACGAGATAACGTTCATATCGTGCAGTGTGGAGGCACCAGCGATGAACGATGCGTGGCCCCACGCACGTTCATCGCTGGTGACATGTCGGCTGTGCATGCAGGCCAATATGGACGAGATCGTCCATATTTGCCTGCACCTCTACGGAGCCGGGTGACGGGGGGAGCGAAGAAACGTCACTTCCCCCCCGCCGCCGGGTCGGCCATCGGGCACCTCGTTCAACCGCCTAATGTGTGTAGGGCCTATTACCCTGGTTCCTCGGCTTACCAGGTAATTTACTCCCCATCCCAGGCCCAAAATGCGGAAAGAAGCCCATAGGCTTCTATAACTGGCGTTACAGTCTGCACCGAAGCCTCAGGACGTGGGGCTTAGTACATATGAACAATGCAGTTAAAAACCCGAAAACAAGGGTTTTACCACATTTTTCCTTTAGTACAGCTCGTCCTGTGTGTGTGTGTGTATCAATTTGTACACACAGTATAGTCATACTTGCCTACCTGACCCTGTCCATGAGGGAGAAAATGCTCTGTTCCTGGACGTTCCTGTTAATGTATGATTGCCATCACCTGTGGTGAAACACCTTTCTTATCAATTAACTAGCTCACCACAGGTGATGGCAATCATACATTACCAGGAAAGTCCAGGAACAGAGCATTTTCTCCCTCATGGACAGGGTCAGGTAGGCAAGTATGAGTATAGTACCGTTCAAAAGTTTTAGGCAGGTGTGGAAAAAATGCTGCAAAGTAAGAATGCTCAAAAATAGAAGTGTTCATACTTTATTTTTATCAATTAACAAAATGCAAAGTGATTAAACAGAAGAGAAATCTAAATCAAATCTATATTTGGTGTGACCGCCCTTTGCTTTCACAACATCAGTTCTTCTAGGTACACTTGCACACAGTCTGAGATTTTGTAGGATTATAGGTGTATATATTAACCAGTCACATCAAACAGGTGATAATGATCAGCATTTCCATAAGTAGGTGTCACAGGAGTTTTGTGCACTTGCAGGTAAAGCTGAGTGTGAGTCATGGGTAAGGGGAAGGTGTATGTCCAGAGCTGACCACAGAAATCTTTTGAGTCTTGTCTGTAAGGACGGGTGTAGTATGGTATGCCGGGATCCTGCCCACCAGCATACCGATAGCGTGGCGAGCACAAATGAGCCCCTTCCGGGCTTGCTGCGCTCGCCACGCTGTGTCCACGGTGGCACGCTATTTATTCTCCCTCCAGGGGGGTCGTGGACCCCCAAGAGGGAGAAAAAGTGTTGGTATGCCGGCGGTCAGGATTCTGGCGCCGGTATACTGTGCGCCGGGATCCCGGCAACCGGCAAACTGAAGACCACCCGTAAGGACAGCACAGCGGTGGGGCTGCGGGTGGCTGCTGCAGTCTGTAAATACCCCTTCTATCTGAGTCAGTCACACATTTGTGTAAGGCACCAGCAGCAGGAGGTTGGGCTGGCTAGGGCCTGCTCCTCGGTGGCAGTGGCGACATTATGACATCAGCACTACCGGGATCGTGCCAAGTGACAGGGTAAGGGGGTGGGGAGGTTAATGTTGCCGCCAGCTGGACTCATATTTACTTTTTAAGTCAACTGGCACCCAGGCAGGATCAGTTTAAAAGGTACCAATAATCCCTGCTGCCCCATATTTTATTTCCCTGACTCCCGAGGCCCCTTTGACCCTTGGGGTCCGGTACAGGTGTCCCCTTTGCCCCCGCCCCCCTTCCCCATGGCATCGGGCCTGTCTTTGTCTGACATATCTCTTGCACCTAGCATGAGGCTGGTGCAAGTTCAAATACTAATGATTACAGTTGCGGTGGTCAGCACATAATCAATGGACGCCATTGGTTTCAGCTAGCAGACGTATGAACCCCTGTGTTAGTCCTACTGGTTACTGGTTTACTTGTAAAGTGGATGCACCGCCAATCTATACCTGTCGTGCCTGTATGCATGTCTCAGACTGTCTTTTTCCCTGTCAGAAAACACAAAGGTGTTTGTAGATCTAATTGGCTTCAGGTTACATCCTTATTACAAGAACATTAGCTGGTGAATCACCTTATTTAAAAACATATTTATAATATATTTGAGGGTGGGCTATTTAATAAAATAGTGGTGCGCTAATGGGATGCAAACTGATACAGTGCTAAATTGGGAGGGTACAGGAGCATGAGACACAACTGTATCAGAACTTGGAAGTACACGGTGGGGTGGATGATATGGAAGGCTTCACAAGTCCTCCCTTCTATCTATAGCCCCCTAAAACTAGCCACCCCCTATGCAGACACCACCCTCACAGTACTGGTAACATCTCCACATTTCTAGTCACATTGCCACAGCAGCACACGGGATGCAGTTAAGATGCCAGCTGTCGGGCTCACGGCAGACGGCATACCGCTGCTGGAATCCAGACACCCTTCAAAATGCAGATGGCGGAATCCCAACAGGGTCAGAAGATCGACGCTGGAATCCCGACAGCCAGCATCCCGACCGTAAGTATAGCAGGTGGGCTAGGGCTGGCAGAGGAGGGGTTGAGATTAGGTTTAGTTGCCACCTGGAGGGGTTACGGTTAGGCAGTGGGGGTGGTGAAGGTTAGGCACTACCTGGGGGGAGGGTAGGTTTAGGCACTAAGAGGGGAGGATAGGGTTGGGCTGCAGCAAGGCAGGGTTAGGGGTAGGGGAGAGGGTGGAGCATACTTACCTTACACATCAGGATTCCGGCGTTGGTATAGTGTCTGCCAGCACCCCCTGCGGCGGTCAATCATACTGAACCCCAGAGCACAATAGGCCCTTCATAAATCTCAGCTCCAGGCCCATATGGACTTTAATCTGGCACTGCCCTTAATGACTAATTAGGCACGTTGAGGTTTTTAATTATTTTTAATTGGCCAATAATGACATGATGGAAATTGGGGTTCAAGGTATGGGACAGGTATATTGGGGTGCTTTATGAGTGGGACAGGTGTTTTTTAGGCTTGCAGATGGAAGTAATCGGTCTGTTTCCACTTTTTTTTAAAGTACCCTAAAATGACCCAAATATATACTTATACTCATTGTCATGTACCCCAAATTTAATGAGAGCATTTATTTTGCTAAAAAAAACTTGCTTTCTATCATTTTTTTTTTGCATTTTTAAAAAAAATGCATATAACAGCCATTTAACACAATTTAAGTCCCCAAAAACTCTCTAATGTGATCTCTAACACACTTCTCTTATGTTTTCCTATGTTAGTTTAGCATTTTTTGGGGTACAGGCTGATTTCCCCATTTTCACCTGCACTTTTCACTGCAAGAATTTTCACGTGAAACACGTTTGGAATCGAATAGGTCGAAAAACGGAGCGTTTTCGCGGCAATTTTTGCCCGATTGCCGCGGAAAATTTTCGGGCGAAAAATTGCAGCGAATTTGCGGATAATTGAATACCCCCCATAGTGTGATCTTTCATAGCTAAACCCAAAACCTTGTACATAGGCGCAAAACACATTTTCTTATTTTTAATACAAACAAGAGTCATAACAGTACGTGTTTTCCAGATTTCCTCCAAATTGTCACAATTGAAAAAATACGTCACATCATCATTTACGTGAAGTCTGATATCTTGATGACATGCACTGATAGTGATAACTATTACTATTAAAATGATACACATTCTTTCAAAATAGTTACTATATGATATTATCATATCATCAGAATAAGTATCATATGAATTACTTTAACCACTTGCCTAGCGTGGTTGCATCGTTTGTGACCACAGCAGGCTGTGCATTATCTGACCTGGTCACAAACAATGCGACCAGTTAGAAACACATAGTGGCTGCCCACCGCAAGAAGATGTTCTTCTAGCAGCCGCCACTTCTAGCAGCCGCCACTCCTTCCGGGCCCCTCTGCATCTCTGCACCCTCCCCCAGTGTCTGTCGTGCTGCCAATCACTGCTGATTTGCCAGAACCCCAACCTCTTGCGCAGAGGAGCAGCCACCTGGGAAATGCAAGTTAACCCCCCTCAGCCCCCCCCCTCCCCCAATGTGTACATGGTGGTTGTAGCCGCTCTGGAAATGAAAGTTGCAATGGTCCTAATGTTCCGATGGTCCTATGGAGAAGGTCGCAATGTTCCGATGTTTTGGGGGAAAAACAATGGCCCTCATTCCGAGTCGTTCGCTCGGTATATTTCATCGCATCGCAGTAAAATTCCGCTTAGTACGCATGCGCAATATTCGCACTGCGACTGCGCCAAGTAATTTAACAATGAAGATAGTATTTTTACTCACGGCTTTTTCTTCGCTCCGGCGATCGTAATGTGATTGACAGGAAATGGGTGTTACTGGGCGGAAACACGGCGTTTCAGGGGCGTGTGGTTAAAAACGCTACCGTTTCCGGAAAAAACGCAGGAGTGGCCGGAGAAACGGAGGAGTGTCTGGGCGAACGCTGGGTGTGTTTATGACGTCAAACCAGGAACGACAAGCACTGAACTGATCGCAGATGCCGAGTAAGTCTGAAGCTACTCTGAAACTGCTAAGTAGTTTGTAATCGCAATATTGCGAATACATCGGTCGCAATTTTAAGAAGCTAAGATTCACTCCCAGTAGGCGGCGGCTTAGCGTGTGTAACTCTGCTAAAATCGCCTTGCGAGCGATCAACTCGGAATGAGGGCCAATATTTTTTTCATTGTAAATTTTTTTTAATTTTTTTTTATAAAATCATTTTGGTTAAGCTTTAAACATACATTTTTGACCTAATTAGATCATAAGAGAACCTGACAATTTCTCAACGTTTTTTGGAAAAGAAAGTGGTTAATAATGTTAGAAGGTGACAGGAACATGAAATAACATCTGCACTTTATTTGAGAAACATTAGAAAACAAATTGACAATAGCGTTTTAAATATGACGAAAGTCCTTAACTATTTTCCGATTATAACATTTTAGTCATGAAATGATAACGCAATGGGTTTTGTTTTTGCGCCCATAAAAACTTTGATCAGAAATGTGCGGAAACACATAGACTGCTGTCAATAGACATACAAGTTAACAAAAAGTTACTACTGAAGTTAGCAAGGGTTCAGTATGATTAACCGGTGAACAGGACGGCGGCGGTTACAATGGTATCCGGACTCCAGGTCGACAACAAAAAGGTCGACACACCTTAGGTCGACGCCAATTGGTCGACACACCTTAGGTCGACATGGACAAAAGGCCGACAGGAAAAAGGTCGACATGAGTTTTTCACAATTTTTTTCTTTTTTGGAACCTTTTCATACTTAACGATCCACGTGGACTACGATTGGAACGGTAATCTGTGCCGAGCGAAGCGGTAGCGGAGCGAAGGCACCATGCCCGAAGCATGGCGAGCGGACGCGGTGCACTAATTTGGGATCCCGGTCACTCTACGAAGAAAACGACACCAAAAAAACATAAAAAAACTCATGTCGACCTTTTTCCATGTCGACCATGTTCCTGTCGACCTTTTGTCCATGTCGACCTTTTGTCCATGTCGACCTAAGGTGTGTCGACCAATTGGCGTCAACCTAAGGTGTGTCGACCTTTTTGTTGTCGACCCTGAGTCCCAGACCCGTTACAATACTGACGCCAGCATCCCGATCTGTGAAATCCCGACAGGGGCAAGGTAAGTGTATTCCTCCTCTCCCCTACCCCTAACTCTCCCTTCCCACAGCCTAACCCTAACCTCCCCCCTTACTGCCTAACCCTAATCTCCCCCACAGTGGGGCCTAAACATAACCCTCCCCTGCAGCCTAACCTTAACCCTACCCCCTTAGTGCCTAACCTTAACCCACAGCCTAACCCTAAACCCCCACGCAGCCTAACCTCAAATCCCTCCAGGTGCCGCCTAAATCTAACACACACACACACACACACACACACACACACACACACCCAGACACTAACCCTAACCCGCCCGCTGTGCTTACTGACGGATAACAGCGCCGGCATTCTGACGGATGTTGGGATTCACGAGTCAGTATTCCAACTGCCAGGATCCCGACAACAGGCATTTAAGCCGCATCCCAATAGTGGGTGTGAGACACAAGGAGACGTATGGACAAAAACAACAACATTTTCTTAACATTGCATTTTAAGCAATGTAACAGTATCATTATAAGCCTTATATCTAAGCTAAGGCCATATGGACCATGGCAACATATTGCAGCTAGATGTCTAGGTTTTATAGGCACACAAAGGGGGTAATTCAGACCTGATCGTTAGGGTGCGTTTTTTGCTGCCTGGTGATCAGGTAGTCGCCACATACAGGGTGAGGGTAAAAGTGCTGTGCAGATGTGCAATCGCATTTGTAGCAGAGTTGCACAAACATCAGTTTGTGCAGCCTCTGCTCATCCCAGGACTTACCCTGCCACTGCGATGTGAACCTGCTGATCGGGGTCGGAGCTGACGTCAGAAACCCTCCCTGATAACGCCAGATCCCGCCTGCGTTTTTCTGGACACTCCTGTAAAAAGGATAGTTGCCACCCACAAATGTCCGCTTCCTGGGGGTCATTCCGAGTTGATCGCTAGCTGCATTTGTTCTCAGCGCAGCGATCAGGCTAAAAAAACAGTTCTGCGTATGCATATGCAGTGCAATGCGTATGCAGCGCAATGCGCTCGCGCGACGTACGGGCACAACGTACATGTCGTTTTGCACAGGGTATAGCGATGCATTTCAGTCGCACTGCTTGCCGCAGAGTGATTGGCAGGAAGTGGGCGTTTCTGGGTGGCAACTGACCGTTTTCAGGGAGTGTGCGGAAAAACGCAGGCGTGCCAGGAAAAACGCAGGCGTGGCAGGGCGAACGCTGGGCGGGTTTGTGACGTCAAATCCGGAACTGAATGGTCTGAAGTGATCGCAAGCGCTGAGTAGGTTTTGAGCTACTCTGAAACTACACAAAACATTTTTGCAGCCGCTCTGCGATACAAGCGTTCACACTTCTGCTAAGCTAAAATACACTCCCAGAGGGCGGCGGCATAGTGTTTGCACGGCTACTAAAAACTGCTAGTGAGCGATCAACTTGGAATGACCCCCCCTGTCAATCACCTTGCGATCACCCGTGCAATCGTTTTTTTCGCACTATCCCGTCGCAATGCACCGATGCCCGGTGCAGTCGTCCGATGCGCCGGCGCATTGCGGTGCATACGCAGTTCAGACCTGATCGCACACTGTGCAGAAACACACAGCAGCAATCAGGTCTGAATTACCCCCAAAATATGGCAGTTCTGCATTTTGACTGTTCACATTTTCACCATATCAGATTGTTGACGCATTAAATGCATTTGAACTAAAAGTGCATAAATAAATAAAAACATTATTTGCATTAAACGATACTTGTCTCACTCTTGACCATTGCTCGTCCACCTAGGTCATTGGTCTTTTTGTTCACCTGCTCCCAAGGTTTCTTAGTGATGAGCACCGGAAATTTTTTTGGTTTTGTGTTTTGGTTTTGTGTTCGGTTCCGCGGCCGTGTTTTGGGTTCGAACGCGTTTTGGCAAAACCTCACCGAATTTTTTTTGTTGGATTCGGGTGTGTTTTGGATTTGGTTTTTTTTTTCAAAAACCCTAAAAAACAGCTTAAATCATAGAATTTGGGGGTCATTTTGATCCCAAAGTATTATTAACCTCAATAAGCATAATTTCCACTCATTTTCAGTCTATTCTGAACACCTCACACCTCACAATATTATTTTTAGTCCTAAAATTTGCACCGAGGTTGCTGGATGACTAAGCTCAGCGACCCAAGTGGCCGACACAAACACCTGGCCCATCTAGGAGTGGCACTGCAGTGTCACGCAGGATGGCCCTTCCAAAAAACACCCCCCAAACAGCACATGACGCAAAGAAAAAAAGAGGCGCAATGAGGTAGCTGTGTGACTAAGATAAGCGACCCAAGTGGCCGACACAAACACCTGGCCCATCTAGGAGTGGCACTGCAGTGTCACGCAGGATGGCCCTTCCAAAAAACACCCCCCAAACAGCACATGACGCAAAGAAAAAAGAGGCGCAATGAGGTAGCTGTGTGACTAAGATAAGCGACCCAAGTGGCCGACACAAACACCTGGCCCATCTAGGAGTGGCACTGCAGTGTCACGCAGGATGGCCCTTCCAAAAACTACTCCCCAAACAGCACATGACGCAAAGAAAAATGAAAGAAAAAAGAGGTGCAAGATGGAATTGTCCTTGGGCCCTCCCACCCACCCTTATGTTGTATAAACAGGACATGCACACTTTAACCAACCCATCATTTCAGTGACAGGGTCTGCCACACGACTGTGACTGAAATGACGGGTTGGTTTGGACCCCCACCAAAAAAGAAGCAATTAATCTCTCCTTGCACAAACTGGCTCTACAGAGGCAAGATGTCCACCTCATCATCATCCTCCGATATATCACCGTGTACATCCCCCTCCTCACAGATTATCAATTCATCCCCACTGGAATCCACCATCTCAGCTCCCTGTGTACTTTGTGGAGGCAATTGCTGCTGGTCAATGTCTCCACGGAGGAATTGATTATAATTCATTTTAATGAACATCATCTTCTCCACATTTTCTGGATGTAACCTCGTACGCCGATTGCTGACAAGGTGAGCGGCGGCACTAAACACACTTTCGGAGTACACACTTGTGGGAGGGCAACTTAGGTAGAATAAAGCCAGTTTGTGCAAGGGCCTCCAAATTGCCTCTTTTTCCTGCCACTATAAGTACGGACTGTCTGACGTGCCTACTTGGATGCGGTCACTCATATAATCCTCCACCATTCTTTCAATGGGGAGAGAATCATATGCAGTGACAGTAGACGACATGTCCGTAATCGTTGTCAGGTCCTTCAGTCCGGACCAGATGTCAGCATCAGCAGTCGCTCCAGACTGCCCTGCATCACCGCCAGCGGGTGGGCTCGGAATTCTGAGTCTTTTCCTCGCACCCCCAGTTGCGGGAGAATGTGAAGGAGGAGATGTTGACAGGTCGCGTTCCGCTTGACTTGACAATTTTGTCACCAGCAGTTCTGTGAACCCCAGCAGACTTGTGTCTGCCGGAAAGAGAGATCCAAGGTAGGTTTTAAATCTAGGATCGAGCACGGTGGACAAAATGTAGTGCTCTGATTTCAACAGATTGACCACCCGTGAATCCTTGTTAAGCGAATTAAGGGCTCCATCCACAAGTCCCACATGCCTAGCGGAATCGCTCTGTGTTAGCTCCTCCTTCAATGTCTCCAGCTTCTTCTGCAAAAGCCTGATGAGGGGAATGACCTGACTCAGGCTGGCAGTGTCTGAACTGACTTCACGTGTGGCAAGTTCAAAAGGTTGCAGAACCTTGCACAACGTTGAAATAATTCTCCACTGCGCTTGAGACAAGTGCATTCCACCTCCTATATCGTGCTCAGTTGTATAGGCTTGAATGGCCTTTTGCTGCTCCTCCAACCTCTGAAGCATATAGAGGGTTGAATTCCAACTCGTTACCACTTCTTGCTTCAGATGATGGCAGGGCAGGTTCAGGCGTTTTTGGTGGTGCTCCAGTCTTCTGTACGTGGTGCCTGTACGCCGAAAGTGTCCCGCAATTCTTCTGGCCACCGACAGCATCTCTTGCACGCCCCTCTCGTTTTTTAAATAATTCTGCACCACCAAATTCAAGGTATGTGCAAAACATGGGACGTGCTGGAATTTGCCCAGATTTAATGCACACACAATATTGCTGGCGTTGTCCGATGCCACAAATCCACAGGAGAGTCCAATTGGGGTAAGCCATTCTGCGATGATCTTCCTCAGTTGCCGTAAGAGGTTTTTAGCTGTGTGCGTATTCTGGAAAGCGGTGATACAAAGCGTAGCCTGCCTAGGAAAGAGTTGGCGTTTGCGAGATGCTGCTACTGGTGCCGCCGCTGCTGTTCTTGCGGCGGGAGTCCATACATTTACCCAGTGGGCTGTCACAGTCATATAGTCCTGAGCCTGCCCTGCTCCACTTGTCCACATGTCCGTGGTTAAGTGGACATTGGGTACAACTGCATTTTTTAGGACACTGGTGAGTCTTTTTCTGAGGTCTGTGTACATTTTCGGTATCGCCTGCCTAGAGAAATGGAACCTAGATGGTATTTGGTACCGGGGACACAGTACCTCCAACAAGTCTCTAGTTGGCTCTGCAGTAATGATGGATACCGGAACCACGTTTCTCACCGCCCAGGATGCCAAGGCCTCAGTTATCCGCTTTGCAGCAGGATGACTGCTGTGATATTTCATCTTCCTCGCAAAGGACTGTTGGACAGTCAATTGCTTGGTGGAAGTAGTAAAAGTGGTCTTACGAGTACGACTTCCCCTCTGGGATGACCATCGACTCCCAGCAGCAACAACAGCAGCGCCAGCAGCAGTAGGCGTTACACGCAAGGATGCATCGGAGGAATCCCAGGCAGGAGAGGACTCGTCAGAATTGCCAGTGACATGGCCTGCAGGACTATTGGCATTCCTGGGGAAGGAGGAAATTGACACTGAGGGAGTTGGTGGGGTGGTTTGCGTGAGCTTGGTTACAAGAGGAAGGGATTTACTGGTCAGTGGACTGCTTCCGCTGTCGCCCAAAGTTTTTGAACTTGTCACTGACTTATGATGAATGCGCTGCAGGTGACGTATAAGGGAGGATGTTCCGAGGTGGTTAACGTCCTTACCCCTACTTATTACAGCTTGACAAAGGCAACACACGGCTTGACAAATGTTGTCCGCATTTCTGTTGAAATACTTCCACACCGAAGAGCTGATTTTTTTGGTATTTTCACCAGGCATGTCAATGGCCCTATTCCTCCCACGGACAACAGGTGTCTCCCCGGGTGCCTGACTTAAACAAACCACCTCACCATCAGAATCCTCCTGGTCAATTTCCTCCCCAGCGCCAGCAACACCCATATCCTCCTCATCCTGGTGTACTTCAACACTGACATCTTCAATCTGACTATCAGGAACTGGACTGCGGGTGCTCCTTCCAGCACTTGCAGGGGGCGTGCAAATGGTGGAAGGCGCATGCTCTTCACGTCCAGTGTTGGGAAGGTCAGGCATCGCAAACGACACAATTGGACTCTCCTTGTGGATTTGTGATTTCGAAGAACGCACAGTTCTTTGCTGTGCTTTTGCCAGCTTGAGTCTTTTCATTTTTCTAGCGAGAGGCTGAGTGCTTCCATCCTCATGTGAAGCTGAACCACTAGCCATGAACATAGGCCAGGGCCTCAGCCGTTCCTTGCCACTCCGTGTGGTAAATGGCATATTGGCAAGTTTACGCTTCTCCTCCGACAATTTTATTTTAGATTTTTGAGTCCTTTTTTTACTGATATTTGGTGTTTTGGATTTTACATGCTCTGTACTATGACATTGGGCATCGGCCTTGGCAGACGACGTTGCTGGCATTTCATCGTCTCGGCCATGACTAGTGGCAGCAGCTTCAGCATGAGGTGGAAGTCGATCTTGATCTTTCCCTATTTTTGGAACCTCAACATTTTTGTTCTCCATATTTTAATAGGCACAACTAAAAGGCACCTCAGGTAAACAATGGAGATGGATGGATACTAGTATACTTATGGATGGATGAGCGACTGCCGACACAGAGGTAGCTACAGCCGTGGACTACCGTACTGCGTCTGCTGCTAATATAGACTGGATGATAATGATATAAAAAATATATATATATCACTACTGCAGCCGGACAGGTATATATTATATAATGACGGACCTGCTGGACACTGTCAGCATTGCAGACTCCGAAAGTAAGCTACTAGTATCAAGAAGATAGAAAAAAAAAAACACCACAGGTAGGTGGTATACAATTATGGATGGACGAGCGACTGCCGACACAGAGGTAGCTACAGCCGTGGACTACCGTACTGCGTCTGCTGCTAATATAGACTGGATGATAATGATATAAAAAATATATATATATCACTACTGCAGCCGGACAGGTATATATTATATAATGACGGACCTGCTGGACACTGTCAGCACTGCAGACTCCTAAAGTTAACTACTAGTATGAAGAAGATAGAAAAAAAAAAAAACCCACCACAGGTAGGTATACAATTATGGACGAGTGACTGCCGACACAGAGGTAGCTACAGCCGTGGACTACCGTACTGCGTCTGCTGCTAGTATAGACTGGATGATAATGATATAAAATATATATATATATCACTACTGCAGGACAGGTATATATTATATAATGACGGACCTGCTGGACACTGTCAGCAGAATGCGTTTATAGAATAAAAACACCACACGACGAGTGTTTAACTTTTTCAGGCAGACAATCACAATATACTGGTGGTCACTGGTCACTGGTCAGTCACACTGGCAGTGGCACTCTGGCAGCAAAAGTGTGCACTGTTAAATATATGTACTCCTGCTATAACTGCTCCCCAGTCTCCCCCACAATTAAGCTGTGTGAGCAGTGAGCACTCAGCACAGTCAGATATACATAGATGATGCAGCACACTGAGGCTGAGCACAGATATGGTATACTGTGTCACTGTGTATCGTTTTTTTTTAGGCAGAGAACGGATTATATTAAATAATAATAAAACTGCACTGGTGGTCACTGGTCAGTCACTAGTAAACTCTGCACTCTCTGAGTACTCCTAAGCTCCAGTAAATCAAGTGTCTCACTCTCACTATCTATTTCTATTCTAAACGGAGAGGACGCCAGCCACGTCCTCTCCCTATCAATCTCAATGCACGTGTGAAAATGGCGGCGACGCGCGGCTCCTTATATAGAATCCGAGTCTCGCGATAGAATCCGAGCCTCGCGAGAATCCGACAGCGGGATGATGACGTTCGGGCGCGCTCGGGTTAACCGAGCAAGGCGGGAAGATCCGAGTCTGCCTCGGACCCGTGTAAAAAGCGTGAAGTTCGGGGGGGTTCGGTTTCCGAGAAACCGAACCCGCTCATCACTAGTTTCTACTAGTGATGAGCGGGTTCGGTTTCTCGGAAACCGAACCCCCCCGAACTTCACGCTTTTTACACGGGTCCGAGGCAGACTCGGATCTTCCCGCCTTGCTCGGTTAACCCGAGCGCGCCCGAACGTCATCATCCCGCTGTCGGATTCTCGCGAGGCTCGGATTCTATCGCGAGACTCGGATTCTATATAAGGAGCCGCGCGTCGCCGCCATTTTCACACGTGCATTGAGATTGATAGGGAGAGGACGTGGCTGGCGTCCTCTCCGTTTAGAATAGAAATAGATAGTGAGAGTGAGACACTTGATTTACTGGAGCTTAGGAGTACTCAGAGAGTGCAGAGTTTACTAGTGACTGACCAGTGACCACCAGTGCAGTTTTATTATTATTTAATATAATCCGTTCTCTGCCTGAAAAAAAACGATACACAGTGACACAGTATACCATATCTGTGCTCAGCCTCAGTGTGCTGCATCATCTATGTATATCTGACTGTGCTGAGTGCTCACTGCTCACACAGCTTAATTGTGGGGGAGACTGGGGAGCAGTTATAGCAGGAGTACATATATTTAACAGTGCACACTTTTGCTGCCAGAGTGCCACTGCCAGTGTGACTGACCAGTGACCAGTGACCACCAGTATATTGTGATTGTCTGCCTGAAAAAGTTAAACACTCGTCGTGTGGTGTTTTTATTCTATAAACGCATTCTGCTGACAGTGTCCAGCAGGTCCGTCATTATATAATATATACCTGTCCTGCAGTAGTGATATATATATATTTTTTATATCATTATCATCCAGTCTATACTAGCAGCAGACGCAGTACGGTAGTCCACGGCTGTAGCTACCTCTGTGTCGGCAGTCGCTCGTCCATAATTGTATACCTACCTGTGGTGGGTTTTTTTTTTTCTATCTTCTTCATACTAGTAGTTAACTTTAGGAGTCTGCAGTGCTGACAGTGTCCAGCAGGTCCGTCATTATATAATATATACCTGTCCGGCTGCAGTAGTGATATATATATATTTTTTATATCATTATCATCCAGTCTATATTAGCAGCAGACGCAGTACGGTAGTCCACGGCTGTAGCTACCTCTGTGTCGGCAGTCGCTCGTCCATCCATAATTGTATACCACCTACCTTTGTGGGGTTTTTTTTTTCTATCTTCTTGATACTAGTAGCTTACTTTAGGAGTCTGCAGTGCTGACAGTGTCCAGCAGGTCCGTCATTATATAATATATACCTGTCCGGCTGCAGTAGTGATATATATATATTTTTTATATCATTATCATCCAGTCTATATTAGCAGCAGACGCAGTACGGTAGTCCACGGCTGTAGCTACCTCTGTGTCGGCAGTCGCTCGTCCATCCATAAGTATACTAGTATCCATCCATCTCCATTGTTTACCTGAGGTGCCTTTTAGTTGTGCCTATTAAAATATGGAGAACAAAAATGTTGAGGTTCCAAAAATAGGGAAAGATCAAGATCGACTTCCACCTCATGCTGAAGCTGCTGCCACTAATCATGGCCGAGACGATGAAATGCCAGCAACGTCGTCTGCCAAGGCCGATGCCCAATGTCATAGTACAGAGCATGTAAAATCCAAAACACCAAATATCAGTAAAAAAAGGACTCAAAAATCTAAAATAAAATTGTCGTCGGAGAAGCGTAAACTTGCCAATATGCCATTTACCACACGGAGTGGCAAGGAACGGCTGAGGCCCTGGCCTATGTTCATGGCTAGTGGTTCAGCTTCACATGAGGATGGAAGCACTCAGCCTCTCGCTAGAAAAATGAAAAGACTCAAGCTGGCAAAAGCACAGCAAAGAACTGTGCGTTCTTCGAAATCACAAATCCACAAGGAGAGTCCAATTGTGTCGTTTGCGATGCCTGACCTTCCCAACACTGGACGTGAAGAGCATGCGCCTTCCACCATTTGCACGCCCCCTGCAAGTGCTGGAAGGAGCACCCGCAGTCCAGTTCCTGATAGTCAGATTGAAGATGTCAGTGTTGAAGTACACCAGGATGAGGAGGATATGGGTGTTGCTGGCGCTGGGGAGGAAATTGACCAGGAGGATTCTGATGGTGAGGTGGTTTGTTTAAGTCAGGCACCCGGGGAGACACCTGTTGTCCGTGGGAGGAATATGGCCATTGACATGCCTGGTGAAAATACCAAAAAAATCAGCTCTTCGGTGTGGAAGTATTTCAACAGAAATGCGGACAACATTTGTCAAGCCATGTGTTGCCTTTGTCAAGCTGTAATAAGTAGGGGTAAGGACGTTAACCACCTCGGAACATCCTCCCTTATACGTCACCTGCAGCGCATTCATCATAAGTCAGTGACAAGTTCAAAAACTTTGGGCGACAGCGGAAGCAGTCCACTGACCAGTAAATCCCTTCCTCTTGTAACCAAGCTCACGCAAACCACCCCACCAACTCCCTCAGTGTCAATTTCCTCCTTCCCCAGGAATGCCAATAGTCCTGCAGGCCATGTCACTGGCAATTCTGACGAGTCCTCTCCTGCCTGGGATTCCTCCGATGCATCCTTGCGTGTAACGCCTACTGCTGCTGGCGCTGCTGTTGTTGCTGCTGGGAGTCGATGGTCATCCCAGAGGAGAAGTCGTACTCGTAAGACCACTTTTACTACTTCCACCAAGCAATTGACTGTCCAACAGTCCTTTGCGAGGAAGATGAAATATCACAGCAGTCATCCTGCTGCAAAGCGGATAACTGAGGCCTTGGCATCCTGGGCGGTGAGAAACGTGGTTCCGGTATCCATCATTACTGCAGAGCCAACTAGAGACTTGTTGGAGGTACTGTGTCCCCGGTACCAAATACCATCTAGGTTCCATTTCTCTAGGCAGGCGATACCGAAAATGTACACAGACCTCAGAAAAAGACTCACCAGTGTCCTAAAAAATGCAGTTGTACCCAATGTCCACTTAACCACGGACATGTGGACAAGTGGAGCAGGGCAGGCTCAGGACTATATGACTGTGACAGCCCACTGGGTAGATGTATGGACTCCCGCCGCAAGAACAGCAGCGGCGGCACCAGTAGCAGCATCTCGCAAACGCCAACTCTTTCCTAGGCAGGCTACTCTTTGTATCACCGCTTTTCAGAATACGCACACAGCTAAAAACCTCTTACGGCAACTGAGGAAGATCATCGCAGAATGGCTTACCCCAATTGGACTCTCCTGTGGATTTGTGGCATCGGACAACGCCAGCAATATTGTGTGTGCATTAAATCTGGGCAAATTCCAGCACGTCCCATGTTTTGCACATACCTTGAATTTGGTGGTGCAGAATTATTTAAAAAACGAGAGGGGCGTGCAAGAGATGCTGTCGGTGGCCAGAAGAATTGCGGGACACTTTCGGCGTACAGGCACCACGTACAGAAGACTGGAGCACCACCAAAAACGCCTGAACCTGCCCTGCCATCATCTGAAGCAAGAAGTGGTAACGAGGTGGAATTCAACCCTCTATATGCTTCAGAGGTTGGAGGAGCAGCAAAAGGCCATTCAAGCCTATACAACTGAGCACGATATAGGAGGTGGAATGCACCTGTCTCAAGCGCAGTGGAGAATGATTTCAACGTTGTGCAAGGTTCTGCAACCTTTTGAACTTGCCACACGTGAAGTCAGTTCAGACACTGCCAGCCTGAGTCAGGTCATTTGCAGAAGAAGCTGGAGACATTGAAGGAGGAGCTAACACAGAGCGATTCCGCTAGGCATGTGGGACTTGTGGATGGAGCCCTTAATTCGCTTAACAAGGATTCACGGGTGGTCAATCTGTTGAAATCAGAGCACTACATTTTGTCCACCGTGCTCGATCCTAGATTTAAAACCTACCTTGGATCTCTCTTTCCGGCAGACACAAGTCTGCTGGGGTTCAAAGAACTGCTGGTGACAAAATTGTCAAGTCAAGCGGAACGCGACCTGTCAACATCTCCTCCTTCACATTCTCCCGCAACTGGGGGTGCGAGGAAAAGGCTCAGAATTCCGAGCCCACCCGCTGGCGGTGATGCAGGGCAGTCTGGAGCGACTGCTGATGCTGACATCTGGTCCGGACTGAAGGACCTGACAACGATTACGGACATGTCGTCTACTGTCACTGCATATGATTCTCTCCCCATTGAAAGAATGGTGGAGGATTATATGAGTGACCGCATCCAAGTAGGCACGTCAGACAGTCCGTACTTATAGTGGCAGGAAAAAGAGGCAATTTGGAGGCCCTTGCACAAACTGGCTTTATTCTACCTAAGTTGCCCTCCCACAAGTGTGTACTCCGAAAGAGTGTTTAGTGCCGCCGCTCACCTTGTCAGCAATCGGCGTACGAGGTTACATCCAGAAAATGTGGAGAAGATGATGTTCATTAAAATGAATTATAATCAATTCCTCCGTGGAGACATTGACCAGCAGCAATTGCCTCCACAAAGTACACAGGGAGCTGAGATGGTGGATTCCAGTGGGGACGAATTGATAATCTGTGAGGAGGGGGATGTACACGGTGATATATCGGAGGATGATGATGAGGTGGACATCTTGCCTCTGTAGAGCCAGTTTGTGCAAGGAGAGATTAATTGCTTCTTTTTTGGTGGGGGTCCAAACCAACCCGTCATTTCAGTCACAGTCGTGTGGCAGACCCTGTCACTGAAATGATGGGTTGGTTAAAGTGTGCATGTCCTGTTTATACAACATAAGGGTGGGTGGGAGGGCCCAAGGACAATTCCATCTTGCACCTCTTTTTTCTTTCATTTTTCTTTGCGTCATGTGCTGTTTGGGGAGTAGTTTTTGGAAGGGCCATCCTGCGTGACACTGCAGTGCCACTCCTAGATGGGCCAGGTGTTTGTGTCGGCCACTTGGGTCGCTTATCTTAGTCACACAGCTACCTCATTGCGCCTCTTTTTTTCTTTGCGTCATGTGCTGTTTGGGGGGTGTTTTTTGGAAGGGCCATCCTGCGTGACACTGCAGTGCCACTCCTAGATGGGCCAGGTGTTTGTGTCGGCCACTTGGGTCGCTTATCTTAGTCACACAGCTACCTCATTGCGCCTCTTTTTTTTCTTTGCGTCATGTGCTGTTTGGGGGGTGTTTTTTGGAAGGGCCATCCTGCGTGACACTGCAGTGCCACTCCTAGATGGGCCAGGTGTTTGTGTCGGCCACTTGGGTCGCTTATCTTAGTCACACAGCTACCTCATTGCGCCTCTTTTTTTCTTTGCGTCATGTGCTATTTGGGGGGTGTTTTTTGGAAGGGCCATCCTGCGTGACACTGCAGTGCCACTCCTAGATGGGCCAGGTGTTTGTGTCGGCCACTTGGGTCGCTTATCTTAGTCACACAGCTACCTCATTGCGCCTCTTTTTTTCTTTGCGTCATGTGCTGTTTGGGGGGTGTTTTTTGGAAGGGCCATCCTGCGTGACACTGCAGTGCCACTCCTAGATGGGCCAGGTGTTTGTGTCGGCCACTAGGGTCGCTTATCTTAGTCACACAGCTACCTCATTGCGCCTCTTTTTTTTCTTCTTTGCGTCATGTGCTGTTTGGGGAGTAGTTTTTTGAAGGGCCATCCTGCGTGACACTGCAGTGCCACTCCTAGATGGGCCAGGTGTTTGTGTCGGCCACTTGGGTCGCTGAGCTTAGTCATCCAGCGACCTCGGTGCAAATTTTAGGACTAAAAATAATATTGTGAGGTGTGAGGTGTTCAGAATAGACTGAAAATGAGTGGAAATTATGCTTATTGAAGTTAATAATACTTTGGGATCAAAATGACCCCCAAATTCTATGATTTAAGCTGTTTTTTAGGGTTTTTTGAAAAAAAACACCCGAATCCAAAACACACCCGAATCCGCCAAAAAAAATTCGGTGAGGTTTTGCCAAAACGCGTTCGAACCCAAAACACGGCCGCGGAACCGAACCCAAAACCAAAACACAAAACCCGAAAAATTTCCGGTGCTCATCACTAGTTTCTACCATTTCTGTGTCATCACAAAAAGCAAAGTTTGTCCTTCACTGGCGTTAGTAATTTTATCAGTAAATACATTACAAAGACACCAGTCAAAGCCCGATCCCTGAGATACTCACAGTCAAAGTCTTTCTTTCCTCCGAATACACCCAACGTACCACAACTCTCTGTTGTCTGTCCTTGAACCACGTTACCCCATCAACATCTTTTTAGAGACTTTGCCAACATCTAGCTATGCTTTGTGTATGGTTCCACCTCGGTCTAAAACCTTCGTCACCCAGTCAAAGAAAAAATCAAGACCATATTGTTGTGCCGGGGGTCTATGGTGCTGTACACTAAGGGGAGCCGTAGTTGAGCTGCCTGGGTCCTAAAATAGTTGTCCCTCGTGGCTTTTTTTTTTTACTTTGATCCCTGTAGGTTCCTGCACACTCAATACAATCTGCTTGTGATCACTTTGTTTTAAGTGGTTTATTCGTTGCTGCATAAAGAGGGCAGCAGGAGACACACCACTGATTGATTACATTGGGATTATAGATTTCCCTTCACCTCTAGGCCTTTCGATGGTTAATGACCGTAGTCATTAATGCTGAGTCATAGGGAAGAACTATGCAAAATTAGTTCATTATTTCCCCGGATTCCCTTTGGAGAAGTGTCAGATAATTAACCACTTCTGGACAATAAGAAAGCCGTGAAAGAAACATATTCACCTTCTTTATTGCGTCTTCTGTCCTTCCACCGCGGAATCGCAGCGGCTATATTCTGTCATTCTTGCCATTGATAGAGTTGGGCGCAGCTGCAAGCCAAATTGCAGGCGCAAAATGCATTTGGTAAAGAAAGCTGCAATTGCCGGCGTACGCAAGGGACTCCAACCTCAGTGTATGTCTTCCGGGATCCAATGGGGTAAATTTACTAAGAATCGTATTTTCCCGTTTGAGGTCAAAGTTTAATCACGAATGACATCGAAAGTGTAAATATGCAACTTTTTGAATTGATTACGACTAATTTACTAAGCTGCCGTATTCTGCATTTTCGTTTTTTCCGATGTCATTCGTTTTTTTAGGCAGTGTTTTACGTGAATGACTTGTAAAACACTGCCGACTTTAATACAATGAATCTCGGCCGGATTTGTGAGATCCGTGCTGGGCTTCATTGTGCACCTTGTAAAAAAAAAAAAAAAAAAAATTAAATTTAAAAAAAAAATTGCGTGGGGTCCCCCCTCCTAAGCCAAACCAGCCTCGGGCTCTTTGAGCCGGTCCTGGTTGCAAAAATATGGGGGGGAAATTGACAGGGGTTCCCCCATATTTAAACAACCAGCACCGGGCTCTGCGCCTGGTCCTGGTTCCAAAAATACGGGGGACAAAAAGCGTAGGGGTCCCCCGTATTTTTGAAACCAGCACCGGGCTCCACTAGCTGGACAGATAATGCCACAGCCGGGGGTCACTTTTATACAGTGCCTTGCGGCCGTGGCATCAAATATCCAACTAGTCACCCCTGGCCGGGGTACCCTGGGGGAGTGGGGACCCCTTCAATCAAGGGGTCCCCCCCCAGCCACCCAAGGGCCAGGGGTGAAGCCCGAGGCTGTCCCCCCCCCATCCAATGGGCTGCGGATGGGGGGCTGATAGCCTTTGTTGAAAGTAATGAGTATTGTTTTTAGTAGCAGTACTACAAGTCCCAGCAAGCCTCCCCCGCAAGCTGGTACTTGGAGAACCACAAGTACCAGCATGCGGCGGAAAACCGGGCCCGCTGGTACCTGTAGTACTACTACTAAAAAAAATACCCCAATAAAGACATTACACACACACCTTGAAAGTATAACTTTAATGCATACATACACACCACCATATACACATACTTACCTTATGTTCACACGAGGGTCGGTCCTCTTCTCCATGTAGAATCCAAGGTGTACCTGTTGAAAAAATCCTACTCACCAAATCCAGTGTAGAGGGCTCCTTGGATAATCCATTTGTAAACCACGTACTTGTAAAAATAAAAAAACGGGACACCGGACCACGAACTGAAAGGGGCCCCATGTTTTCACATGGGACCCCTTTCCCCGAATGCCAGAAACCCCCTCTGACTGATGTCTAAGTGGGTTTCTTCAGCCAATCAGGGAGCACCACGATGTGGCACCCTCCTGATCGGCTGTGTGCTCCTGTACTGTCTGACAGGCGGCACACGGCAGTGTTACAATGTAGCGCCTATGCGCTCCATTGTAACCAATGGTGGGAACTTTGTAGTCAGCGGTGAGGTCACTTTCGGTCAACCGCTGACCACAAAGTTCCCACCATTGGTTACAATGGAGCGCATAGGCGCTACATTGTAACACTGCCGTGTGCCGCCTGTCAGACAGTACAGGAGCACACAGCCGATCAGGAGGGTGCCACAACTTGGCGCTCCCTGATTGGCAGAAGAAACCCACTTAGACATCAGTCAGAGGGGGTTTCTAGCATTCGGGGAAAGGGGTCCCATGTGAAAACATGGGGCCCCTTTCAGTTCGTGGTCGGGTGTCCCGTTTTTTTATTTTTACAAGTACGTGGATTACAAATGGATTATCCGAGGAGCCCTCTACACTGGATTTGGTGAGTAGGATTTTTTCAACAGGTACACCTTGGATTCTACATGGAGAAGAGGACTGACCCTCGTGTGAACATAAGGTAAGTATGTGTATATGGTGGTGTGTATGTATGCATTAAAGTTATACTTTCAAGGTGTGTGTGTAATGTCTTTATTGGGGTATTTTTTTTAGTAGTAGTACTACAGGTACCAGCGGGCCCGGTTTTCTGCCGCATGCTGGTACTTGTGGTTCTCTAAGTACCAGCTTGCGGGGGAGGCTTGCTGGGACTTGTAGTACTGCTACTAAAAACAATATTCATTACTTTCAACAAAGGCTATCAGCCCCCCATCCGCAGCCCATTGGATGGGGGGGACAGCCTCGGGCTTCACCCCTGGCCCTTGGGGGGGGACCCCTTGATTGAAGGGGTCCCCACTCCCCCAGGGTACCCCGGCCAGGGGTGACTAGTTGGATATTTGATGCCACGCCGCAAGGCACTGTATAAAAGTGACCCCCGGCTGTGGCATTATCTGTCCAGCTAGTGGAGCCCGGTGCTGGTTTCAAAAATACGGGGGACCCCTACGCTTTTTGTCCCCCGTATTTTTGGAACCAGGACCAGGCGCAGAGCCCGGTGCTGGTTGTTTAAATATGGGGGAACCCCTGTCAATTTTTTTGCCATATTTTTGCAACCAGGGCCGGCTCAAAGAGCCCGAGGCTGGTTTGGTTTAGGAGGGGGGACCCCACGCATTTTTTTTTTTTTAATTAAAACATTTCCCACCCCTTCCCACTGAAAAACATGCACGGATCTCATGGATCCCTGCATGCCTATACAAACACGGGATAAAAAAGCAGGTCTGGTTTTTTTTAGCACCTTTTCACGATTTGCATTTCATCACGGCAGTGTTTGGCTATTGTCGGCAGTGTTTGTGTTTTGCACTTTTTAGTAAATTCCCGATTTCTTCCAAATTGCAGGCGTATTTGACCGATGGTGTATTGATTCGTGATTTTTTCCTAGGACTTCCAAAATATTACGAATGCCCTCATCACTGCCGTGATTTTTGCTTAGTAAATTACCGAGATGACACTTTGAAGAAAAAACGGCATCTCGGTCAAAATCGGGACCTTAGTAAATATACCCCAATGTTTCCACTCGGTGAGGTTTTCTTCAGAATCCATTCAGTGTCACGCCCAGAACAGGCTCCCAATAAATGTCGATTTTGTATATATTTTTGACGATTTGATGGTATTGGGCTATTTCCTGTAAATTTAGCAAATCAGAGATTTACTAAAGGTAAAATAGACAACAAATCACATGTGAAACACGATTCAACACTCCAATAGACAGAAATACACCATCAAGCAAACATTTTACCCTTCACATAGACAGATATAGAAATCCGGGATTTACTAAAAATCGCGTTTGTCAAATCGATCAAAGTTGGACAAAAATCGCAGCACAATTAATAACAATAAATAGAGCTGCCTGTGAGCGGCGACATTGTCCGAAGCGCTGTACACATCAGTATGATCCGTGTACGCTTTGGTGTATTCAAGTGTTAACAAAAAGGTTATATTTTACAAACAAAAATGTGTGGGGTCCCCCCAAAAAGACACAACAGCCCCGGACCTCTGAGCCTGGTCTGGTACTGGAAAATAGGGGGAAAACCGGCAATGGATGCCCCCCATTTTTCCAGTAACCAGCACCAGTCTGAAGCAGCCGGGGGGGAGCTTACGCCATAGTAGGGAGGCATACATTATGGGGTACCTCTGTAATTACATAAACCATCCCTAAACTGGTCAACCAAGGCCTGGAATTCCTGGGGAAATGGGTCCCCCCCTATTAAAGGGTTCCTGGGCTCAGCGCCGTAACTACGTGTGTGCCAGGTGTGCCTGGCACACAACGCAGTCGCCCTGAGGGTGCAACGGGCAGCGGCTTGTAATGAGTCAAATTGACTCATGACAAGCCGCCTCTGCTGTGTGCGCCGCGTTGGAGAAGCCGGAGGCAGGGGAGGAGAGCAGCAGCACCGTAGGCAGGGGAGGAGGACTGGAGCCGCAGCAGCGCTATGTAATTGGTAGCGTCGCCGCTGCAGCTGTCCCTCTCCTTCCGCATTGGCTGCCCGGCGCTGCTGTGAATGCTGGGATGCGCTTCCCTCATCCCAGCATTCACAGCGGCGGCCAGCCAATGCGGAAGCAGAGGGACAGCTGCAGCAGCGCCTCTACCAATTACATAGCGCTGCTGCGGCTCCAGTCCCCCTCCCTCCTTCTTCGCTGACCGGGATCTGCCCGCACGAGGAGCCTGACTGCCAGCGGGGAGAGATGGTAAGTATCTATCTGTCTCTCTCTCTCTATCTCTCTCTCTCTCTATCTATATATTCTGTCTGCCGCAATGTGTAAAAAGGGGGACGCTGTCTGCCGTAATGTGTAAAAAGGGGGACGCTGTCTGCCGTAATGTGTAAAAAGGGGGACACTGTCTGCCGTAATGTGTAAAAAGGGGGACGCTGTCTGCCGTAATGTGTAAAAAGGGGACGCTGTCTGCCGTAATGTGTAAAAAGGGGGACGCTGTCTGCCGTAATGTGTAAAAAGGGGGACACTGTCTGCCGTAATGTGTAAAAAGGGGGACGCTGTCTGCCGTAATGTGTAAAAAGGGGACGCTGTCTGCCATAATGTGTAAAAAGGGGACGCTGTCTGCCATAATGTGTAAAAAGGGGATGCTGTCTGCCGTAATGTGTAAAAAGGGGGATGCTGTCTGCCGTAATGTGTAAAAAGGGGGACGCTATCTGCCATAATGTGTAAAAAGGGGGACGCTGTCTGTCATAATGTGTAAAAAGGGGACGCTGTCTGCCATAATGTGTAAAAAGGGGACGCTGTCTGCCGTAATGTGTAAAAAGGGGACGCTGTCTGCCATAATGTGTAAAAAGGGGACGCTGTCTGCCATAATGTGTAAAAAGGGGATGCTGTCTGCCGTAATGTGTAAAAAGGGGGATGCTGTCTGCCGTAATGTGTAAAAAGGGGGACGCTATCTGCCATAATGTGTAAAAAGGGGGACGCTGTCTGTCATAATGTGTAAAAAGGGGACGCTGTCTGCCATAATGTGTAAAAAGGGGACGCTGTCTGCCATAATGTGTAAAAAGGGGATGCTGTCTGCCGTAATGTGTAAAAAGGGGGATGCTGTCTGCCGTAATGTGTAAAAAGGGGGACGCTATCTGCCATAATGTGTAAGAAGGGGGACGCTATCTGCCATAATGTGTAAAAAGGGGGACGCTGTCTGCCGTAATGTGTAAAAAGGGGGACGCTGTCTGCCGTAATGTGTAAAAAGGGGGACGCTGTCTGCCGTAATGTGTAAAAAGGGGACGCTGTCTGCCATAATGTGTAAAAAGGGGACGCTGTCTGCCATAATGTGTAAAAAGGGGACGCTGTCTGCCGTAATGTGTAAAAAGGGGGATGCTGTCTACCGTAATGTGTAAAAAGGGGGACGCTATCTGCCGTAATGTGTAAAAAGGGGGACGCTGTCTGTCATAATGTGTAAAAAGGGGGACTGTCTGCCATAATGTGTAAAAAGGGGACGCTGTCTGCCATAATGTGTAAAAAGGGGGACACTGTCTGCCGTAATGTGTAAAAAGGGAGACGCTATCTGCCGTAATGTGTAAAAAGGGGGACGCTGTTTGTCGTAATGTGTAAAAGGGGCTCTGCCTGGTATAGTGGCGCTACTGTGCAGCGTAATTTGAATAATGGAGACTACTGTGTACTGTAGTATGAATTGGTATTATTTTGTGGCCATGCTTCTTCTCCATGAAGCCACGCCCCTATATATTTTTTGCGCGCCTTAGGCGCGCACTGCCCCTATCTTGCATGGGGGGCGCCAATGCCGTTTCTTGCACACAGCGCTAAAATGTCTAGTTACGGCACTGCCTGGGCTGTTCCCCTCATCCCTGGTGGTGGTGGTGGCTGCAGATTCTTGGTGTAAAAAGTAGAGTAATGGTGGGGCAGATGCAGTGTCGGACTGGGGTATGAAGAGCCCACCGGGGGGATGCAGTGATAGGTGCCCATACTTAGGGGTATGACCAGACTACAAAGTGGGTGTGGCCAGCCTTCACAGAGGCTTGAAATGCACAATAGTCTTGTGCAGTGTAATGTAAGTGCACAGTCTGGAACCTGATCCCTCGAGGAAGGAGTGGACCCTCAGACAGTGGGGCCCTCCGGTGGTTTCCACTGTGGGCCAGTCCGACCCTGGGCAGATGTATTAAGCTTGGAGAAGCGATAAACCGGTGATAAGTGCAAGGTGATAACGCACCAGCCAATCATCTCCAGTATGTAAATTTACAGTTAGGAGCTGATTGGCTGGTGCGTTATCACCTTCCACTTATCACTGCTTTATCACTTCTCCAGGCATAATACATCTGCCCCCTTGTTCTTTACAGTGGAACTACAGGTCTCAGCAGGTATGCCGCCACTTGGAGAACCACAAGTGCCAACATGCCATGACATGAAGGGTCAGCTGGACCTGTAGTCCCACTGTAAACAAAATGTTACAATAATGACAGCAAATGATACACAAATCATTACTGTGTTTATTAATTTCGATAACCATTGAATTTGTTGCTCGCCAATCGTGTTACTTCTCTGTAAACAATTTGTATACAATATAATAATAGTGTACTGATGATTCTTTTTATACGTCTGGAACCGTGTAAGCAGTTAAAGGGTTAAGTGGTAAGAGGGTTACTTCATGTAATTAGTGCTACAGTCCGGTGTGTTCCTCATGTACAGAGATCAATGCAATGGCTGGTCGCTGGTCCACTCAGCGCAATCTGTAGCCATCCCAAGTCTGCATTAGAAGTTTCTGCATCACAGGGGAGAATGAGGACATGGAGTAAAACGCTGATTTATAATGAGAGTATGGATTCCTGTGCACTCCTCTATTTGGGCTCTATACCCGGCTGGCTAATGATCAAATTCATTATCTGCCAGACATTGAGGTGACTGTGTGAGATCAGTAATGACATTTGACTAATGGAGGATTAACTCGCTCAAGGTAAAACGTCCAATTACATGTCATTTATATCTATATCATACCTTACCCCATGACCCATGTCAGCCAGTGCCCAATGTTCTGCTCCTGGGTTCCTCATTTTCCCATTACAGGCACCTTGGCGAATTTATATGTAACCAGCTGACCCAGAAATCACACATAAAGTGTGAGGCCAGGTCATAGGAGATTATATGAGATGAGGAAGGTGGACTATACATCCCAGCATGCCCTTTTGAACAGCAGCCGTAGCCCCCAAAGGTCTGTATGGGGGCTACAAAGCTGTCACATTTGCCAAGCTCCAGAACGCGATGGCATTAGCCGCTGTCAGTGTCGGACTGGGGCATAAAGGGCCCACCAGGAAAATGCAACAGAAGGGGCCTGCTGAAAGGGCGTGACCAGACATTAGGTAGGTGTGGTCATCAACTGAATGGGTGTGGCCAGATAGAAAAATACATGATGAATGGAAGCCAGTTTGTTGCAGACGGATCTAACATTCCAGAAAGTGCAGAAGAATGGGGGAGAGGGAAATGGTGGGATGTGGCAGGCTTACTGGTGATCAGGAGAAGGAGTGGGGTTAGTAGGAGTAGTTACGGATCTGGGGAGGGGGGGGGGGATCAGGGCATCTTTTCCCAGCTGCGTTTTGCCCGTGACACAGACCCAGTTGGCAGCGGCTGGAGTGATGGAGCCATTGGAGGATGATTTATTATTGAAGGGTGCATTGTGTGCAAAAATTGGTGGGTGAGAAGATGTACAGTAGCTAAGGGTTGCATAATATGTCATAAGAAATGGGGTACCGGAGGGGATTATGGGTAGGCTGAGGCTCCATGGATCCACCTCCTTGTTGTTTTCCTTCCTCCTGGTGACAGACCTTGCTCCCCTGTGTCATGTGGTGTCTGTGTGCCCCTACAGCAGTCTGAACTGAAGCCTCATCCCCATGCAGCAGCCTGGTCTCCAACCTCCTCTCCCCATGCAGCAGCCTGGTCTCCAACCTCCTCTCCCCTGCAGCAGCCTGGGCTCTAACCTCCTCTCCCCTACAGCAGCCTGGTCTCCAACCTCCTCTCCCCATGCAGCAGCATGGTCTCCAACCTCCTCTCCCCATGCAGCAGCCTGGTCTCCAACCTCCTCTCCCCTGCAGCAGCCTGGGCTCTAACCTCCTCTCCCCTACAGCAGCCTGGTCTCCAACCTCCTCTCCCCTGCAGCAGCCTGGGCTCTAAACTCCTCTCCCCTACAGCAGCCTGGTCTCCAACCTCCTCTCCCCTGCAGCAGCCTGGTCTCCAACCTCCTCTCCCCTGCATCAGCCACCTCCTCTCCTGCAGCAGCCTGGTCTCCAACCTCCTCTCCCCTGCAGCAGCCTGGTCTCCAACCTCCTCTCCCCTGCAGCAGCCTGGGCTCCAACCTCCTCTCCCCTGCAGCAGACTGGTCACCAACCTCCTCTCACATGCAGCAGCCTGGACTCCAACCTCCTCTCCCCTGCAACAGCCTGGTCTCCAACCTCCTCTCCCCTGCAGCAGCCTGGTCTCCAACCTCCTCTCCCCTGCAGCAGCCTGGGCTCCAACCTTCTCCCCTCTGCATCAGCCTGGTCTACAACCTCCTCTCCCCTGCAGCAGCCTGGGTTCCAACCTCCTCTCCCCTGCAGCAGCCTGGTCTCCAACCTCCTCTCCCCTGCAGCAACCTGGGCTCCAACCTCCTCTCCACTGCAGCAGCCTGGTCTCCAACCTCCTCTCCCCTGCAGCAGCCTGGGTTCCAACCTCCTCTCCCCTGCAGCAACCTGGGCTCCAACCTCCTCTCCACTGCAGCAGCCTGGTCTCCAACCTTCTCCCCCCTGCATCAGCCTTTGCTCCAACCTCCTCCCCTCTGCATCAGTCGCCATGTTTTTTCATCCCTGTCCATGTGCGCCACACCCGCCACCAAACAGTATACATACAGCTCTGGCCCTCACACACAAAAAAACCCAGGCAATGTCCCAATGACCCCTCGGACTGTAAAATGATCTGTACGATTAGAAACTATTATACACATTCGTGAATGATTGTTCCAATCAGTATGACCAGAGGAATACACTCAATTTACTGCTATTAAAAATAAAATCGACTCATTGTTTTACAAGATGTCCTGTCTGTGGCCCAGATCAGAGGAGCCAATCAGGGTGCTGCGTACAGACTCTCAGATTCTCCGGGCGAACAGTCAGAAACGGCTGTTTGCTACATTATTGTATAGTGTGTACCCAGCTTCAAATGGAATAAAAGACAAGAGCCAATAATGAAAACAGACAAATAACAAGACTACAATAAGTAACAAGACAGCTCTCTACAGTCTGAGATAAAACCACTCTGCCATACATGCAATCCTGAGACCTAGCCCCTCCGTACCATAACAAAGTGGGAGGTCTTTTATAGGGCTACCATGGGGCGAGTCTCTAGGGCCCAACAGAATTCACCTGTGCAGAAATGAGCAATTAAAAAAAAAATATCTGCATTTTTAAAGAATAATCAAAATATTGCAAATGTTTGGTCAGACAGCCGGCGATCTGCAGTAATTCAAAATCAATGAAATTGCACTTTGGAAACGTCTTCCCCAATGGCTGTTTGACAAAATCCCACCGATCTTCAAATTTGGTCATGCTGGTATATGTAGTGCTTTATAATTAATAAAGACCAAAATTTCAATTTAGCTATCATTTGCTATTGCTGTATGTTTGTACAGGTCGAGTCTCTCTCCCATACCGAAAATCCAGTATCTGAAATCCAAAACTTTTTGAGTGCGACTTAGATAGTGACACCTTTGCTTTTCTGATGGTTTAGTGTACAGAATTACAAAAATATTGTATAAAAATACCCACAGGCAGTGTGTATATGGTGTACACATATATATATATATATATATATATATATATATATCTCCTATATAATAGCCCAGATCTGTGACTTTGTGATTCATTTGCTAACGCTGGGCGGAGTCACAACAGTGGGCGGAGTTAGTCAAATGAGTCACAGATCTGGCCAAATCTATAGGAGACTAGGAGCAGAAGCAGATGGTATGGGCATGGCACAGGCAGGGGTGCATACCTCCCAGCTTTCTGCAGGAGCTTTCTTCAGGCAGGAGGGACACACACACACACGGCAAAAAGGGGGCGTGGCTTCACGGGAGGGCCCCCGTTTTCGTCAGTGAGGGGGCTTGCCCAGCGCTCTGTGAGCTGCTGGCATGCCCCCATGGGCTGATTATGAGTCCATGGGGCCCAGGGCACTTGAGACAGGGGAGCCCTATCTCATTGCTGTGCCTGCTATGGGGTTGGGGGCGTGGCCTAATAGCGCCACGCGAGGCCACGCCCCTTATGCAAATTCCGGGATTATTTTTTTTTTTATGGAATTTTGGCCCCTCAGCTAGGGCTAAATCCAGAGGGGGTGGTCGCTCCCCCCTACACACCCGCACAGGCAGAAGAAAGCAGGGAGACTGCTGCCTCCCTGCAACACCACAGACCTGCCAATACGCAGCAGCGTGTGCTGACTGTAGCACAATGCTGCCACTGTTACTGGCAGGACGGGGGAGCTACTCGAGCCGGGGGCCCCCCTAAAACTGTGGGGCCAACGGTACATACCCCCTGCCCCCCCCTTAATTTGGCTCTGCTGCTGGAACCCCCGCCCCTTAATCCGTACCCCCTGATGCCCCCTCTCCCTCTGTCTCCACTATTCACCGCTGCTCTGCTAAGCAGAACAGCGAGTAACAGGAGCTTTCCAACTGACCCCCGGGTTGGACAGCGGGACAGACCCCAAAAAATGGGACTGTCCCGTGAAAATCGGGACAGTTGGGAGGTATGGGGGTGTGTGAGGGGGTATGCCGTACAGACAGACGGGCACCGGCTCACTGTGTGCTTGACCCCCCCACATCAGCATACTCAGCAGGATCTCTGGCGCTGAGGAGCGTCACTTTCTGGCACACTCCACGCTTCTTAGCTGCAGTTTTGTGGGGCACCTGCCACTGTGCACTTTCCGTACTGCCTCTGTTATCTCCAGCCCCGGCAACCCCACCGCTAGCTGCAGTGCTGCCACCCACAGTGAGGTGCGCCCAGCTCCTTCACACACTTTAGCCGGCGGGTAGCGCTGCAGAAATCCGAGCTGCTTGCAGGCTCTGACCCCCTCCTCCCTCCAGCCGCAGCGTCTCCTGGGAGCTAACCAGTCACTCCCAGTCTCCCCTTACCACAGTGCCCAGCAGCCGTGAGGTCCGCGCCACGTGCATGCTTTGACCCCCTCCTCCCTCCAGCCGCAGCGTCTCCTGGGACCTAACCAGTCACTCCCAGTCTCCCCTTACCACAGTGCCCAGCAGCCGTGAGGTCCGCGCCGCTGCATGCTATGACCCCCTCCTCCCTCCAGCCGCAGCATCTCCTGGGGGCTAACCAGTCACTCCCAGTCTCACCTTACCACAGTGCCCAGCAGCTGCGCGAGGTCTGCGGTGTGTGACTGAGGAGGGGGGGAGTGATGCGGACGGGCAGAGGAAGCAGGACTTCAGCCTAAGAGAATCAGCCATGCCAAGTCTCCACCAGCAGCAGATCCCAACAGGTTGGAGTGGAACAGCAGCAGCCAGCAGCAGTGACTCCGGTAAGACACATCTGTCTGTCACCACTGTTTTGTCCCTAATACCAATCTCTCCCGTGCCCGGTGTTCTGTCATGTCCCTGTCACCCCTGGCCTTGACCTGCCACCCTTATCCTGGCCCTTTCACCCTTATCCTGTCCCTTTCACCCTTATCCTGGCCCCGTCACCCTTATGCTGGCCCTGTTACCCCTATCCTGGCCCTGTCACCCCTGTGCTTGCCCTGTCAACCCTATACTGGCCCTGTCACCCCTGTCCTGGTCCTGTCGCCCCTACCCTGGCCCTGTCACCCCTATCCTGTCCCTGCCATTTCTGTCCTGGCCCCGTCGCCCCTGTCCTGGCCCCGTCACCCCTGTCCTGGCCCCGTCACCCCTGTTCTGACCCTGTCACCCCTGTCCTGGCCCCGTCAACCCTGTTCTGACCCTGTCACCCCTGTCCTGGCCCTGTTACTGCATACCCTCCAACTACCTTTTTGGCATGTACAGTACCCGCAGCACCTCCAGACCTCTCCCCAATGCACCACACCTCCGCACCTTCCCCTCCACCACATGCGGCACTCCACCCCTCCCCCACATGCTGTGCCTCCAGACCCCCTACACCACCCGCGGCTCCCACTCCTCCGCCCCTTCACCACCCCCAGCACCTCCAGGCCCCCTCTACCATTCACCCCCCTTATATGTCTCCCCCCACACCTGCCCCCCTCCACCCGCAGCATCTGCAGACACCCTCCTCCATCCGCGGTCCCCCCCTCACCCACCCCTCCCCCACCAATGGCACCCCCGCACCTGCCCCTCCACCACCTGCAGCACCTCCAGACCTCCTTCCCCATCCGCCGCAACACCCGTACCTGCCCCTCCCCTACCCATGGCGCCTGCGGACCCCTACCCCACCAGCGGCACTCCCGCCCCTTCCCATCCCACAGCACCTCCGGAACCCTTCACCCATCCACAACATCCCCACACCTGCCCCTCTCCACCCATGGCACCCCTGCCCCTCCCACACCTGCAGTGCCTCTGGACCCCTCCCCCATCTGCATCCCCCACTCCTCTGCCCCTCCCGCACCCGCAGCACCTCCCGACCCTTCCCCATCCGGGCCCCACCCCCACTTCCGCCCCCCCTCCACCTGCAGCATCTACAGACACCATCCGCAGTCCCCCCCGCACCCGCTACATTCTGTACATCGTGCCCTGCAGGTGCTGTTCACGCCGTCGCAAGGGGCTGCGCCTCCTTCACCATCGCACGCCCTTTCATTGTGCAATATTTAACCACTAACAAAGGAATGCAGGTAATACTCCATATAATACAAATATTGAACCCCAGAAAGGCATGCAAGGGTTAAGGGGGCGTAGCCCCTTGCGACGGTGTGAAGAGCGCCCGTAGGGCGCGATGAAGCACCTAGTATATATATATAAGTCCAAAATAAATCCGGCACACATGTTATGAAGGCTAGTGCTTTATGGTGATGTACATATACTTTCATTCTGTGTTTACATAAATACTTTTTTCATCAAGTCCTGGAGTACCGTGCTTGTTCTGAATGGGGACTGTTCTGAACTATTGCATATATATATATATATATATATATATATACAGTATGTGAAAGCCCTCACTCACTCACTGACTCATCACTAATTCTCTTACTTCCCGATATATTAGGAAGATGAAATGTATCACAGGTTTTTTAAAGTTGGAAATGCGAAAACAACGTAATTAGAATTTCAATAAACCTCCCCTAAGGGGATGACATAATGACATCATTACCGATGCGTGGCTTGTGTTGCGTGAACAATAACGCCCAAACGGACAATCGGATCAGAAGTTGGATTGCGACTCCAGTGTGTAGAATTTAATAAACTTCAAAAATGGTCGTGTTACTTTTTACTGTATCTGCTACGGGGGCTTCTCAGGTAACGCCAAGAACCATGGATTAATATTTACTTACATTAACGCGCCAGACATTTACATCTCTAGAGATTTACCACATTTTTAACACTCATTTATATAATCAGACACTCCCGTGCGAGGAACGGGTAGAACAGTTGGTTTAACCGGCGTACCAGTAGGAAATTCCCAGCCAGTACGCCGTACCGCCGGGCCCAGGGGCGGATCCAGAAGAAAATGATAGGGGGGGGGGGGGGGGCACCATGGAAGGGGCAAGTACATTTGCGTGCGGCTTCGGTGCATGTGAGGTGGCGTTTCTTATACAATGCCCACATTGTAGCGCTCATTATGCAATGTCCACTGTACTGGTAGTGCCCCTTATATAGACCCCATAGTAGTGGTGCCCCTTATGCAATGCCCGTATTGCCCCCAGTAGTAATGGTGCCTGTAGTAATGCCCCCAGTCATTTAGCGCCCTAGTAGTTATGCCCCCAGTGGTAATGCCCCTGCGGTTATGACCCCAGTAGTTTACCACCCCTTTAGTTTAGCCTCCTAGTGGTAATGCCCCCAGTAGTTTGCCTGCTTGTAGTTTAGTCACCAGTAGTAATGCCCCCCCGTAGTTTGCCCCATTGTAGTTTAGCCCCTGTAGTTATGCCCCCCTTGTAGTTTAGCCCCCAGTAGTAATGCCCCCAGTAGTTTGGCCCCTGTAGTTATTCCCCAGTAGTTTGCCCCCCCTGTAGTTTAGCCCCCAAGTAGTAATGCCCCTGTAGTTAAGCCGCCAGTAGTAATGCCCCTGTAGTTACGCCGCCAGTAGTAATGCCCCCCTGTAGTATGCCCCCAGTAGTTTGCCCCCAGTAGATGCCCCCAGTAATAATGTCCCCCAGTAGTTTGCCCCCAGTAACTGCCCCCCAGTAATAATGTCCCCCAGTAGTTTGCACCCAGTAATAATGTCCTCCAGTAGTTTGCCCCCCAGTAGTAATGCCCCCTAGGAGTTTTCCCCCAATAGATGACCCCCCCAGTAGTAATGCCCCCAGTAGATGCCCCCCAGTAATAATGCCCCCAGTAGATGGCCCCCAGTAAAAATGTCCCCCAGTAGCTGCCCCCAGTAGTAATGCCCCCAATAGATGACCCCCCAGTAGTAATGCCGGCGTATCTGAGCGAAACCTGACGTTTTCTGGGTGTGTCAGAAAAAATGCACGCAAGCCCAGGCGTTTTTGGGGAGGGTCTCTGACGTCAGCGCATACCACTTCCAGGCAGCCTCTGTCGCAGACTAGTGGCCGCCTCAGACCAACTCACAGAGCGCGCAGAGCAGCTTGATGAAATGCGAGGAGTTATTTACCGTCTCCCCAGCGGGCGACACACAAAGCTCTTACCGCAGGGCGCAGCTCTGTCTTTTCTGTAATTAGTATACAACAAATACATATTTGCTTTGTCATAAAATAACCTCTCAAACGTTTATGTGCAGAAGAAGACATGCTGAAGACTCTGCGACACATAATTGAGAGATTACATGTACCCTGCATTGCCCTAATTCACGCAGCATTCCGGGGAATAAGACTGTACTTCATCCTCTTCATAAATCCAAGGTTTTATAGATGACATTAATCCGGACAAGTCTGAATCATAGAGAGACGATGGTCAGGATCCGTGGAGCAGATGGAGGGGGATTGTGTACATGAATGAAGTCATAACCCGGGGAGAGATGACGTCATAGTCACAGACTGAATGTGTGTAGGCCTGGCCAGTCCTGGCAGGGGGGGTGGGGGTGTAATGAAACATCATCAGATACATAGGAGCATCTGCATGTGATATAGAGATATATCTGTAGGCCAGGGCACAGATCACCTGCGCATGGTGGGGTGATTCAGCATTACACGCATCTGCTAGTCAGTAAACTGGTGTGCAGTGCGTTGGCGAAACTAATACCATTTGGTTGTCGCCCGCATGTCCATGACTGCAGTACTGTTTACTCAGGCGTGCGATAGCCAGACCTCTGGCTGGCTGTGCCTCTGACTCCCCCCTTCCATTACCCATTTATGCACCCGACCCCCACATTACCTGGTCTGTGGCACAACAACAGAAACAATGCCATGCGCTAATTAGCCAATTAACATGACAGTGATATGATTCATACCCTATGTTACTCAGAGGATCCCAAGGAACATTTCAATGAAAACCTCATTAAAATAGGTTCAATAGTTCTTGAGTTTATTGCAAACATACATACAAAACAAAATTGTATTAATAGTATGTATATATATCTATAGCAATTATATACATTGGTATGGAGCGATACGTCAACATGGTCAATGTCAACGCAATAACTAAGGGCCTAATTCAGCATGGATCACTATTTAGAGAAATTGCAGTTGTCTGCGAGTAGAAAGGCGATGCCCCGACAGGAAGAAAATACGCCCCGTGCAAAATTACGAATACACAGATGCATACGCAATTCCCGGAACACCGAAGAATCATTGCCGTCTGAGAGCAACTGTGAGTTGGTCTGAGGCGGCCACTAGTCTGCGACAGAGGCTGCCTGGAAGTGGTATGCGCTGACGTCAGAGACCCTCCCCAAAAACGCCTGGGCTTGCGTGCATTTTTTCTGACACACCCAGAAAACGTCAGGTTTCGCTCAGATACGCCGGCTTCCTGTCAGTCACACATTGCGATTACGATCTGTATGCAATTTCTGTCACTATTACCCCCCACGCGTCATTCGATAATCGCTCAATTTGCAAATTCTCTGAATAGCGATCCATGATGCATTAGGCCCTATTTCCACATTCTCCCGTCGGCGTTATGAAATTAGACACGACGAATATCGAACTAACATGCCAGACCTTCAATAAGAATGGTCTTCTTACTACGGGAAACTGATGACATCATCTTTATAAAGCCACCATTGCGGAGTATTTCAAAGAAAGGAAAAGTGGTAACCTAAAAAAACAAACACCCAAATGTAGCTTTGCGATAACTGTTATTTGTATCAGTGGTATCTCAGCCATATGCCAGGCCAGTGTGTATCATTGTGCGCATACATGACGGTGCGATGGTTCACTTTCTGGTGGTCACACAGAGATTGCAAAAAAGGCAACTGGAAAAGGGGTGTGGCTTAGCAGGGAGGGCGTTGCCTCGTGGAACTCATTGTTTGTATCAGTCTGGGGGAGTGGCTTGCGCAGAGACCCCGTTTCCACTTTCCATCACAGCATTTTCGGCAGGGTAAATACTGGCTGCTTTATTTTACACTGCAATTTAGATTTCAGTTTGAAAACCCCACCCAAATCTATCTATCTCTGCACATGTTACCTCTGCCCCACCTGCAATGCACATCGTTTTGCCCAGTTGCTTGCTTTTTTGGTTTGCTAACAACTCTGAATAACCCCCCTGGGTGCGGGATGCGGTCAGGATGCCGCCGGACGGAATCCCGGCGGTCGAAATACCGACGCCGGAATCCCGACCGCCACAATCCCGACATATTCTCCCTCCGTGGGTGTCCACGACACCCATAGAGGGAGAATATAATAGTGTGCCGAGCGTAGCGAGGCACCGTGCCCGCAGCGTGGCGAGCGAAGCGAGCCCGCAAGGGGCTTCGTTCCGCTCACCACCCCTGTCGGGATTGTGTGGTCGGGATTCCGGCGTCGGTATTTCGACCGCCGGGATTCCGACCGGCGGCAATTAGTACTGATCCCCTGGGTGCGCTGCACCGTGGCCACCAGAATGGGTGCGGGAGGTTTTCACTAAAAACCTTCTTTTGTTCTTCCCCATTGTTGTAGCTCTGGGGTGACCATCACCGTGGCTCAAGCGTCATTTTCTGGTGTGACAATTTGGGAGTTGTCCAACGGTCAGCATACAACGTTATTACTGGTGTTGCGTTGGTTGTCCAGGCTTGCATTGCGTTATATGCCCTGCAATAGCCTCTTTCGGTCCAGACATGACCCAGGGGTGGATAATGCCGCCTCTGAAGGTAATACCTGTCCCTTTTATACATGGCAGGTTATCAGGCCGGCACGGAAGGATTAGAAGTGTGTTCGGTTGGAATGGGAGGAATTTCAAATGATGCACTATTTTATTTGGGGACTTTAAAATCAGCGTGAGAAGATCCTTAGCCGGGATCTCTTTCTTTTTCAAATTGCATGGGCAGCGCCACCTTACTAAAGCATTTCTCATTGCTAAGGCATTGCAAGGCTTGGCTAAGTTTTCCCAGTGCCGGCTCCTAAGCGCAGGTCTACCGATAGACAGCTGCTCCTTTTATTGTTATAATCTTTAATGTTTGCTTTTCCGGTTGTGAAATGACGCTTATTCAGTTGGCATTGGCAATGGCGTTACATGGGGCATTCATGGTTAGCGAGTTAGTGAAACATTTTCCAGTTCTCCCACTTTTAGTTGCACATTGGTTCTTGTTTTGCAGGCGCATAATAAGACCTTTCGTTTTAAATCAAGTAGTTGTTCAATATCCACTTCATTCCCATCCAGCTAGTCACAATGTTTCTGACCTCGAGATCAAGAGCTTTCCTACAAACACAAAGAGTAGTAGACGTGAGAACACTCCGGTATGCTTCAGTATCTGCCGGATAATGTTGCGGCAGTGCGGTGCCGATGCTTGTGGATTATTAATGTCCCTCGTGTTATTGATATTCTGAGATAGACGATTACTTTCACAAGGAGAAAGGACATGGCGGACAGAGGAGGTGATCTGCCGGCAATCCTCTGCGATTGTCATTAGCTATCATGCAACCCACCATGAACCTTTGCAATCTGGAGGACAACCATGCAGTAGATAGCACCTATCCTTGGGGGTAGTTCCAAGTTGATCGCAGCAGAATTTTTTTTAGCAGTTGGGCAAAACCATGTGCACTGCAGGGGAGGCAGATATAACATGTGCAGAGAGAGTTAGATTTTGGTGGGTTATTTTGTTTCTGTGCAGGGTAAATACTGGCTGCTTTATTTTTACATTGCAATTTAGATTGCAGATTGAACACACCACACCCAAATCTAACTCTCTCTGCACATGTTACATCTGCCCCCCCCCTGCAGTGCACATGGGCCCTCATTCCGAGTTGTTCGCTCGTTCTTTTTCATCGCATCGCAGTGAAAATCCGCTTAGTACGCATGCGCAAAGTTCGCACTGCGACTGCGCCAAGTAACTTTACTATGAAGAAAGTATTTTTACTCACGGCTTTTTCTTCGCTCCGGCGATCGTAATGTGATTGACAGGAAATGGGTGTTACTGGGCGGAAACACGGCGTTTCAGGGGCGTGTGGCTGAAAACGCTACCGTTTCCGGAAAAAACGCAGGAGTGGCCGGGGAAACGGTGGGAGTGCCTGGGCGAACGCTGGGTGTGTTTGTGACGTCAACCAGGAACGACAAGCACTGAACTGATCGCACAGGCAGAGTAAGTCTGGAGCTACTCTGAAACTGCTAAGTAGTTAGTAATCGCAATATTGCGAATACATCGGTCGCAATTTTAAGAAGCTAAGATTCACTCCCAGTAGGCGGCGGCTTAGCGTGTGTAACTCTGCTAAATTCGCCTTGCGACCGATCAACTCGGAATGAGGGCCATGGTTTTGGCCAACTGCTAAAAAATTTCCTGCTGCGATCAATTTGGAATTACCCCCCTTGTGTATAAATGCCTATTTCCCCATAGATTGTAAGCTTGCGAGCAGGGTCCTCCTACCTCTATGACTGTTTGTTTTTGTCTTCTAATTGTGTCCAGTAAAGCTCAACGGAATTTGCTGCGCTATATAAGAAATTGTTAATAATTAGCGTTGCGTCGGTCAGGTCGCACGATGCACTTTACACACTACAGGAAATATTAGGAGATACAAGAGCTCAACACAAAATGCCTCCAGGATGCCTCAAATATTTTACTTTGGTGCAGAAGAATGTCTGTGATAAGAAAGATGCGCCGGACATACTTTCGCTGAGCCTGGCTGCATTGGAATTAGAATTTATGATCCTTTCAAGTGGTACCTTTTCCAGTTACTCCAATCCTTTTCCACTCTATCACTGGAATCCTCCAGGCGCTGGTCTTCCTGAGGAAGCACAGCAACAGGCTCAGAACTGAAGTAGAAACACGTAACTCTGGGGGTCATTCCGAGTTGATCGCTCGCTAGCTGCTTTTAGCACCAGTGCTACCCCAGGCAATTAGGGGCTGTAAGACATGTTCTTGGAGGAATCATGGACAACCTGAACGCACCGGTCATGGAAAAATAATTTTTTGTGCCTGTCGCAATTATTAAATGTTGTTATTATTATTGTTCTTTATAATGTATTTTTATCAGTTTATATGTATTATATTATACTATATGTATTACTTTGCATATTTTAAATTAATTTTTCAGAATGTATCAAATAGGCATAGGAGATGTATTACACTGACAGGTGACTAGTGAGAAATCCAGACACATACACTCCGGATATACATCTCATTCTCTACACTCTGTTAGGTTGGATGTATCTTTAGGATAAATTAATATGAATACGGCAGACGTACTGTATCTCTGCACAGTATAATGAGTCTGACACATCTTAAGGTGCGTACACACTAGCCGATATATCGGCTGATCAATTGAACGGCTGATATATCGATGGTCCGTCATCTTATACTTACTATAAGTACACCCAGTGCGGCGTCGGGGGGGGGGGGGGGTTGGGGAGGGGGCGAGGCTTTGCTGAAAGGGGGTGAGGCTTTGCGGAGAGGAAGGATGTCTGTGAACGACATATCGCGTTGGCCCTGTAGCACAGCGCAACTGGACGGGCGCATGTAAATGCCCACCCAGTTTGTGACGTCAGTCACGACGGATCATGTAGTGTGTATGCACAACACAATACACAACACACTGCCCGATCCGTCTGTAGATATATCAAGACGTGTGTACCTGGCATTACAGTATGTACAAATCAAAATGCACACGGAATATGCACATTTGTACCATGTACTTTTGTGTCAACACGTAAGTTTACTTTAACTGCAACGCAGCACAATACTCAGGGGCGTAGGAACCGGCGGGGCAGATGGGGCAGTTGTGTGGGGCCCACCGAGGGGTTTCCCAGTACCCTGTGGGCCAGTCCAACCCTGGTAAAACCTTTTAGCCATGTCTGTAGCACAGTTGCTAATAGAGGGGGGTATACAATTATAATGCTTATTGCTATTTACCCCTCTGACCCATAGCTGGATCACACGGCCCACAAAGTACGTTTCCCATTGCTGTCTATCAACAATATGCAAGAAGTATTTATTTATCAACAGTTTCTTATATAGCGCAGCATATTCCCTTGCGCTTTACCATTGGAAACTATAATGATGAAACAAAACTGGGTCATAACAAACAGTCATAGAGGTAGGAGGGCCCTGCGCGCAAGCTTCTATTGGGAAATAGGTATTGAGACACAAGGATAGGCCCTATCTCTTGTATAATTGTCCTCCAGATTGGAAAGGTTCTTGGTGGGCTGTATGATATGGTCACACAGTGATGTTGGCCTGGGGTCAGGAGGATGGGAAAGTGATGGAAGAGAAAATATGTGGAGGATATGTGCGGACTGTACAGAGGGGATATAATCGGATAGGAAAGCTTATGAAGGTAATGTGAGCGGCTCTGGAATGTGATACGCTGCCTGATGAGAGGAGTTTTCAGGGAACACTTGAAGGTTTGGAGACTAGAGGAGAGTCTTATTATTTATTACCAGTTATTTATATAGCGCACACATATTCCGCAGCACTGTACAGAGAATATTTGCCCATTAACATCAGTACCTGCCCCAGTGGAGCTTATACTCTATATTTCCTACCACATGTACACACATTCACGCTAGGGTTAATTTTTTTTTGTTGGGAGCCAATTAACCTACCAGTATATTTTTGGCGTGTGGGAGGAAACCGGAGTACCCGTAGGAAACCCACGCAAGTACGGGGAGAATATACAAACTCCACACAGTTAGGGCCATGGTGGGAATAGAACCCCTGACCTCAGTGCTGTGAGGCAGTAATGCTAACCATTACACCATCCGTGCTGCCCATATTATTGTGCGTGGGAGGGCATTCCACAGAGTGGGTGCAGCCTGAAGAAAGTCCTGCAATCGTTAATGGAAGCGAATAATGAGTGTGGATGAGAGACGCAGATCTTGTGAAGAGCGGAGAGGTCGGGGTGGGAGAATGAATCAGAGTTTTTCCTGTGAAACTTTCTCATGATTGTGACGTCCTAAGTATCATATGCCTTTTGTAGACACAATCAGGCAACAATACTCATCTTTTCAACTGCGTGAGGCCTGTTTGATGTAAAATAGTGTCTAGAAACATTGCCTTAGGAACACATATTTTTAATGAAGATACACCCCTGATGAAGTCTATCTGACGAAAATGCGTTGGGTATTCTATTATATTTTGATGTAACCTCCAACCTGTATCATTGGAAGGAGGATCTCATGAAAGAAGCAATCTGTTCATCTATGAGAAATCAAACCTCCATGTTATGTGAGGGGGCTGTCATCTGTTGATGCATCTAAGGATATAAGGACATTATAGATATTTTAGCAATGTTTTAATAATAAATCTGTATATTGGAACTCACTGTGTATTTTATGCTCTCTGTAAGATATTTTGAAAGGGATACTAACAAAAGAGGGGTCAGGAGTATACCTCCCCTAGGACGCCAATTTCACTATTGTTGTGTATATACAGTGGGTCAAAAAAGTATTTTGACAGACACCAATTGTGCAAGTTGACCCACTTAAAAAGATGGGAGAGGTCTGTAATTTCCATCATAGACTTCACCTGTGAGAGACAGAATCTGGAAATCACATTGTATGATTTTTAAACAATTTATTTGTTTATTATTGTGGAAAATAAATATTTGGACAATCAAAAAGTTTAACTCAATACTTTGTAATATAACCTCAGTTGGCAATTACAGATGTTTCCTGTAGTTCTTGACCAGGTTTGCACTTCAACTGTGAGAGATAAAATCTGGAAGAAAAAAAAACAGGAAATCACATTGTATGATTTTTAAACAATTTACTTGTATATTCTTGTGGAAAATAAATATTTGGACACCTACCAAGCAGCAAGATTTCTGGCTCTCACAGACCTGTTTCTTCTTCTTTAAGAAGCTCTTCTATCCTCCACTCGTTACCTGTATTAATGACACCTGTTTGAACTGGTTATCTGTATAAAAGCCACCTGTCCACACCCTCAAACAGTCAGACTGCTACCTCTCCACCATGGCCAAGACCAGAGAGCTGTCTAAGGACACCAGGGACAAAATTGTAGAGCTGCACAAGGCTGGGATGAGCTACTCGACAATAGGCAAGCAGCTTGGTGAGAAGAGATCAACTGTTGGAGCAATCATTAAAAAATGGAAGAAATACAAGATCACTGACAATCTCCCTCGACCTGGGGCTCCATGCAAGATCTCACCCCGTGGGGTATCAATGATCTTGAGAATGGTGAGGAATCAGCCCATAACTACACGGGGGGACCTGGTCAATGACCTCAAGAGAGCTGGGACCACAGTCACAAAGGTTACCATTAGTAACACACTACGTCGTCATGGATTAAAATCCTGCAGCGCCCGAAAGGTCCCCCTGCTTAAGCCAGCACATGTCCAGGCCCGTCTAAAGTTTGCCAGTGACCATCTGGATGATCCAGAGGAGGATTGGGAGAATGTAATGTGGTCAGATGAGAGCAAAATTTAACTTTTTGGTATAAATTCCACTCGTCATGTTTGGAGGGGGAAGAATGATGAATGGCATCCCAAGAACACCATACCCACTGTGAAGCATGGGGGTTGAAGCATCATGCTTTGGAGCTGCTTTTCTGCAAAGGGGACAGGACGACTGATCCGTATTAAGGAGAGGATGAATGGGGCCATGTATCGTGAGATTTTGGGTAAAAACCTCCTTCCCTCAGTAAGAGCATTGAAGATGGAACGTGGCTGGGTCTTCCAGCATGACAATGACCCCAAACACACTGCCCGGGCAACTAAGGAGTGGCTCCGTAAGAAATATTTCAAGGTCCTGGAGTGGCCTAGTCAGTCTCCAGACCTCAACCCAATAGAAAATCTGTGGAGGGAGTTGAAAGTCAATGTTGCCCGGCGACAGCCCCAAAACATGACAGATCTAGAGAAGATCTGCATGGAAGAGTAGGCCAAAATACCTGCTACAGTGTGTGCAAACCTGGTCAAGAACTACAGGAAACGTTTGACCTCTGTAATTGCCAACCGAGGTTATATTACAAAGTATTGAGTTCAACTTTCTGATTGTCCAAATATTTATTTTCCACAAGAATAAACAAATAAATAGTGTAACAATCATACAATGTGATTTCCAGATTCTGTCTCCCACAGGTGAAGTCTATGATGGAAAGTACACACCTCTCTCATCTTTTCAAGTGGGTCAACTTGCACAATCGGTGGCTGTCCAAATACTTTTTTGCCCTACTGTGTATATGTATATATATATATATATATATATATATATGAAACAACTATTTATTTCCTTATTTATTGTATTCCACGGTTCCTGTGCTTTAGCAATGCCTTACGTCTTAGTATGGCAGCTACCGGAATCTGGGCCAGTGAGGAACGCCACGAAATTGCAGCTGTTGCTGATGACTTTTTCTTCAAATCAAAACAATACATAATGCTCAAAATCTTATTAAGGGGTTTAAATTATTCAACAAAACCTTTCACATCAAAATTATGTTTTCAGAATTGGAATCAGTGGCTGTTATGATCTTGCTGGAAACAAACTTTCTGTTTTAATGGAACCATCAATAAACAATCACAAATCTATATAGTGAAAACAAGTTGTGATAAAAGATTATTTCACCACATGGGTGCGATCAGTCTTCCCAGCAAGTTTACAAAAAAAAAGAAGAGAAAAATCCTTTACACCTCTATCTCCCCTTCCCTTACCCCAAACATCTATCAAATAACCACACTAGCAAAGTGTCCTTTCAATCCACTTCTGCGCACCAATGTGGTGACGATCTGGACAACTGTCCTGGATGAAAAAGGGGCTCACGGAGGAGGAGGAGGAGGTACTGTGTAAAGACTATAGATAATAGTAAGAGATAAGGGAGAAGAGCCGGAAACGGGGCAGGAGAGAAAGAGATGCAGACACTGAGGGGCAAGAGAGATACAGACACAGATATAGGGTGGCAGGGGAGAAACAGCCACAGGCACTGAAGGCAGGAGAGAAACAGACGCAGACATAGGGGGACAGGAGAAAAATAGACGCAGACACTGAGGGGCAGGGGAGAAACAGATGCAAACTCTGAGAGGCAGGAGAGAAACAGATGCAGACACTGAGAGGCAGGAGAGAAACAGACGCAGAGGGGCAGGGGAGAAACAGACGCAGAGGGGCAGGGGAGAAACAGACGCAGAGGGGCAGGGGAGAAACAGACGCAGACATAGGGGGGCAGGGGAAAAACAGTCACAGACACTGAGGGGCAGGAGAGAAAAACAGACGTAGACCCAGAGGGGCAGGAGAGAAACAGATGCAGACACTGAGGGGCAGGAGAGAAACAGACGCAGACACTGAGGGGCAGAAGAGAAAGAGATGCAGACACTGAGGGGCAGGAGAGAAAGAGAGGCAGACACTAAGGGGCAGGGCAGAAACAGCCACAGGCACTGAGGGGCAGGAGAGAAACAGATGCAGACACTGGGGCAGGAGAGAAACAGACGCAGACACTGAGGGGCAGGAGAGAAACAGACGCAGACACTGAGGGGCAGGAGAGAAAGAGATGCAGACACTGAGGGGCAGGGGAGAAACAGATGCAGACACTGAGGGGCAGGAGAGAAAGAGATGCAGACACTGAGGGGCAGGAGAGAAAGAGATGCAGACACTGAGGGGAAGGGGAGAAACAGATGCAGGCACTGAGAGGCAGGAGAGAAACAGACGCAGACATAGGGGGGCAGGAGAAAAACAGTCACAGGCACTGAGGGGCAGGGGAGAAACAGACGCAGACACTGAGGGGTAGGAGAGAAACAGATGCAGACACTGAGGGGCAGGAGAGAAACAGACGCAGACACAGAGGGGCAGGAGAGAAAGAGATGCAGACACTGAGGGGCAAGAGAGATACAGACATAGATATAGGGTGGCAGGGGAGAAACAGCTACAGGCACTGAGGGGCAGGAGAGAAACAGGCGCAGACACAGAGGGGTAGGAGAGAAACAGACGCAGACACTGAGGGGCAGGAGAGAAAGAGATGCAGACACTGAGGGGCAAGAGAGATACAGACACAGATATAGGGTGGCAGGGGAGAAACAGCCACAGGCACTGAGGGGCAGGAGAGAAACAGACGCAGACACAGAGGGGTAGGAGAGAAACAGACGCAGACACAGAGGGGCAGGAGAGAAAGAGATGCAGACACTGAGGGGCAAGAGAGATACAGACACAGATATAGGGTGGCAGGGGAGAAACAGCCACAGGCACTGAGGGGCAGGAGAGAAACAGACACAGAGGGGTAGGAGAGAAACAGACGCAGACACTGAGGGGCAGGAGAGAAAGAGATGCAGACACTGAGGGGCAAGAGAGATACAGACACAGATATAGTGTGGCAGGGGAGAAACAGCCACAGGCACTGAGGGGCAGGAGAGAAACAGACGCAGACACAGAGGGGTAGGAGAGAAACAGACGCAGACACAGAGGGGCAGGAGAGAAAGAGATGCAGACACTGAGGGGCAAAAGAGATACAGACACAGATATAGGGTGGCAGGGGAGAAACAGCCACAGGCACTGAGGGGCAGGAGAGAAACAGACGCAGACACAGAGGGGTAGGAGAGAAACAGACGCAGACACTGAGGGGCAGGAGAGAAACAGACGCAGACACTGAGGGGCAGGAGAGAAACAGATGCAGACACAGAGGGGCAGGAGAGAAAGAGATGCAGACACTGAGGGGCAAGAGAGATACAGACACAGATATAGGGTGGCAGGGGAGAAACAGCCACAGGCACTGAGGGGCAGGAGAGAAACAGACGCAGACATAGGGGGACAGGAGAAAAATAGACGCAGACACTGAGGGGCAGGGGAGAAACAGATGCAAACACTGAGAGGCAGGAGAGAAACAGATGCAGACACTGAGAGGCAGGAGAGAAACAGACGCAGAGGGGCAGGGGAGAAACAGATGCAGACACTGAGGGGCAGGAGAGAAACAGACGCAGACACTGAGGGGCAGGAGAGAAAGAGATGCAGACACTGAGGGGCAAGAGAGATACAGACACAGATATAGGGTGGCAGGGGAGAAACAGCCACAGGCACTGAGGGGCAGGAGAGAAACAGACGCAGACACAGAGGGGTAGGAGAGAAACAGACGCAGACACAGAGGGGCAGGAGAGAAAGAGATGCAGACACTGAGGGGCAAGAGAGATACAGACACAGATATAGGGTGGCAGGGGAGAAACAGCCACAGGCACTGAGGGGCAGGAGAGAAACAGACGCAGACACAGAGGGGTAGGAGAGAAACAGACGCAGACACTGAGGGGCAGGAGAGAAAGAGATGCAGACACTGAGGGGCAAGAGAGATACAGACACAGATATAGGGTGGCAGGGGAGAAACAGCCACAGGCACTGAGGGGCAGGAGAGAAACAGACGCAGACACAGAGGGGTAGGAGAGAAACAGACGCAGACACAGAGGGGCAGGAGAGAAAGAGATGCAGACACTGAGGGGCAAAAGAGATACAGACACAGATATAGGGTGGCAGGGGAGAAACAGCCACAGGCACTGAGGGGCAGGAGAGAAACAGACGCAGACACAGAGGGGTAGGAGAGAAACAGACGCAGACACTGAGGGGCAGGAGAGAAACAGACGCAGACACTGAGGGGCAGGAGAGAAACAGATGCAGACACAGAGGGGCAGGAGAGAAAGAGATGCAGACACTGAGGGGCAAGAGAGATACAGACACAGATATAGGGTGGCAGGGGAGAAACAGCCACAGGCACTGAGGGGCAGGAGAGAAACAGACGCAGACATAGGGGGACAGGAGAAAAATAGACGCAGACACTGAGGGGCAGGGGAGAAACAGATGCAAACACTGAGAGGCAGGAGAGAAACAGATGCAGACACTGAGAGGCAGGAGAGAAACAGACGCAGAGGGGCAGGGGAGAAACAGATGCAGACACTGAGGGGCAGGAGAGAAACAGACGCAGACACTGAGGGGCAGGAGAGAAAGAGATGCAGACACTGAGGGGCAAGAGAGATACAGACACAGATATAGGGTGGCAGGGGAGAAACAGGCACTGAGGGGCAGGAGAGAAACAGACGCAGACACAGAGGGGTAGGAGAGAAACAGACGCAGACACAGAGGGGTAGGAGAGAAACAGACGCAGACACTGAGGGGCAGGAGAGAAAGAGATGCAGACACTGAGGGGCAAGAGAGATACAGACACAGATATAGGGTGGCAGGGGAGAAACAGCCACAGGCACTGAGGGGCAGGAGAGAAACAGACGCAGACACAGAGGGGTAGGAGAGAAACAGACGCAGACACAGAGGGGCAGGAGAGAAAGAGATGCAGACACTGAGGGGCAAGAGAGATACAGACACAGATATAGGGTGGCAGGGGAGAAACAGCCACAGGCACTGAGGGGCAGGAGAGAAACAGACGCAGACACAGAGGGGTAGGATGAGAAACAGACGCAGACACTGAGGGGCAGGAGAGAAACAGACGCAGACACAGAGGGGCAGGAGAGAAAGAGATGCAGACACTGAGGGGCAAGAGAGATACAGACACAGATATAGGGTGGCAGGGGAGAAACAGCCACAGGCACTGAGGGGCAGGAGAGAAACAGACGCAGACACAGAGGGGTAGGAGAGAAACAGACGCAGACACAGAGGGGCAGGAGAGAAAGAGATGCAGACACTGAGGGGCAAGAGAGATACAGACACAGATATAGGGTGGCAGGGGAGAAACAGCCACAGGCACTGAGGGGCAGGAGAGAAACAGACACAGAGGGGTAGGAGAGAAACAGACGCAGACACTGAGGGGCAGGAGAGAAAGAGATGCAGACACTGAGGGGCAAGAGAGATACAGACACAGATATAGTGTGGCAGGGGAGAAACAGTCACAGGCACTGAGGGGCAGGAGAGAAACAGACGCAGACACAGAGGGGTAGGAGAGAAACAGACGCAGACACAGAGGGGCAGGAGAGAAAGAGATGCAGACACTGAGGGGCAAAAGAGATACAGACACAGATATAGGGTGGCAGGGGAGAAACAGCCACAGGCACTGAGGGGCAGGAGAGAAACAGACGCAGACACAGAGGGGTAGGAGAGAAACAGACGCAGACACTGAGGGGCAGGAGAGAAACAGACGCAGACACTGAGGGGCAGGAGAGAAACAGATGCAGACACAGAGGGGCAGGAGAGAAAGAGATGAAGACACTGAGGGGCAAGAGAGATACAGACACAGATATAGGGTGGCAGGGGAGAAACAGCCACAGGCACTGAGGGGCAGGAGAGAAACAGACGCAGACATAGGGGGACAGGAGAAAAATAGACGCAGACACTGAGGGGCAGGGGAGAAACAGATGCAAACACTGAGAGGCAGGAGAGAAACAGATGCAGACACTGAGAGGCAGGAGAGAAACAGACGCAGAGGGGCAGGGGAGAAACAGATGCAGACACTGAGGGGCAGGAGAGAAACAGACGCAGACACTGAGGGGCAGGAGAGAAAGAGATGCAGACACTGAGGGGCAAGAGAGATACAGACACAGATATAGGGTGGCAGGGGAGAAACAGCCACAGGCACTGAGGGGCAGGAGAGAAACAGACGCAGACACAGAGGGGTAGGAGAGAAACAGACGCAGACACAGAGGGGCAGGAGAGAAAGAGATGCAGACACTGAGGGGCAAGAGAGATACAGACACAGATATAGGGTGGCAGGGGAGAAACAGCCACAGGCACTGAGGGGCAGGAGAGAAACAGACGCAGACACAGAGGGGTAGGAGAGAAACAGACGCAGACACTGAGGGGCAGGAGAGAAAGAGATGCAGACACTGAGGGGCAAGAGAGATACAGACACAGATATAGGGTGGCAGGGGAGAAACAGCCACAGGCACTGAGGGGCAGGAGAGAAACAGACGCAGACACAGAGGGGTAGGAGAGAAACAGACGCAGACACAGAGGGGCAGGAGAGAAAGAGATGCAGACACTGAGGGGCAAAAGAGATACAGACACAGATATAGGGTGGCAGGGGAGAAACAGCCACAGGCACTGAGGGGCAGGAGAGAAACAGACGCAGACACAGAGGGGTAGGAGAGAAACAGACGCAGACACTGAGGGGCAGGAGAGAAAGAGATGCAGACACTGAGGGGCAAGAGAGATACAGACACAGATATAGGGTGGCAGGGGAGAAACAGCCACAGGCACTGAGGGGCAGGAGAGAAACAGACGCAGACACAGAGGGGTAGGAGAGAAACAGACGCAGACACAGAGGGGCAGGAGAGAAAGAGATGCAGACACTGAGGGGCAAGAGAGATACAGACACAGATATAGGGTGGCAGGGGAGAAACAGCCACAGGCACTGAGGGGCAGGAGAGAAACTGACGCAGACATAGGGGGACAGGAGAAAAATAGACGCAGACACTGAGGGGCAGGGGAGAAACAGATGCAGACACTGAGAGGCAGGAGAGAAACAGATGCAGACACTGAGAGGCAGGAGAGAAACAGATGCAGACACTGAGAGGCAGGAGAGAAACAGACGCAGAGGGGCAGGGGAGAAACAGATGCAGACACTGAGGGGCAGGAGAGAAACAGACGCAGACACTGAGGGGCAGGAGAGAAAGAGATGCAGACACTGAGGGGCAAGAGAGATACAGACACAGATATAGGGTGGCAGGGGAGAAACAGCCACAGGCACTGAGGGGCAGGAGAGAAACAGACGCAGACACAGAGGGGTAGGAGAGAAACAGACGCAGACACAGAGGGGCAGGAGAGAAACAGACGCAGACACTGAGGGGCAGGAGAGAAAGAGATGCAGACACTGAGGGGCAAGAGAGATACAGACACAGATATAGGGTGGCAGGGGAGAAACAGCCACAGGCACTGAGGGGCAGGAGAGAAACAGACGCAGACACAGAGGGGTAGGAGAGAAACAGACGCAGACACTGAGGGGCAGGAGAGAAAGAGATGCAGACACTGAGGGGCAAGAGAGATACAGACACAGATATAGGGTGGCAGGGGAGAAACAGCCACAGGCACTGAGGGGCAGGAGAGAAACAGACGCAGACACAGAGGGGTAGGAGAGAAACAGACGCAGACACTGAGGGGCAGGAGAGAAACAGATGCAGACACAGAGGGGCAGGAGAGAAAGAGATGCAGACACTGAGGGGCAAGAGAGGTACAGACACAGATATAGGGTGGCAGGGGAGAAACAGCCACAGGCACTGAGGGGCAGGAGAGAAACAGACGCAGACATAGGGGGACAGGAGAAAAATAGACGCAGACACTGAGGGGCAGGGGAGAAACAGATGCAGACACTGAGAGGCAGGAGAGAAACAGATGCAGACACTGAGAGGCAGGAGAGAAACAGACGCAGAGGGGCAGGGGAGAAACAGACGCAGAGGGGCAGAGGAGAAACAGATGCAGACACTGAGAGGCAGGAGAGAAACAGATGCAGACACTGAGGGGCAGGAGAGAAAGAGATGCAGACACTGAGGGGCAAGAGAGATACAGACACAGATATAGGGTGGCAGGGGAGAAACAGCCACAGGCACTGAGGGGCAGGAGAGAAACAGACGCAGACACAGAGGGGTAGGAGAGAAACAGACGCAGACACAGAGGGGTAGGAGAGAAACAGACGCAGACACTGAGGGGCAGGAGAGAAAGAGATGCAGACACTGAGGGGCAAGAGAGATACAGACACAGATATAGGGTGGCAGGGGTGAAACAGCCACAGGCACTGAGGGGCAGGAGAGAAACAGATGCAGACACTGAGAGGCAGGAGAGAAACAGACGCAGAGGGGCAGGGGAGAAACAGACGCAGAGGGGCAGGGGAGAAACAGACGCAGAGGGGCAGGGGAGAAACAGACGCAGAGGGGCAGGGGAGAAACAGATGCAGACACTGAGAGGCAGGAGAGAAACAGACGCAGAGGGGCAAGGGAGAAATAGACGCAGAGGGGCAGGGGAGAAACAGATGCAGACACTGAGAGGCAGGAGAGAAACAGACGCAGAGGGGCAGGGGAGAAACAGACGCAGAGGGGCAGGGGAGAAACAGATGCAGACACTGAGAGGCAGGAGAGAAACAGACGCATAGGGGCAGGGGAGAAACAGACGCAGACACAGAGGGGCAGGAGAGAAAGAGATGCAGACACTGAGGGGCAAGAGAGATACAGACACAGATATAGGGTGGCAGGGGAGAAACAGCCACAGGCACTGAGGGGCAGGAGAGAAACAGACGCAGACACAGAGGGGTAGGAGAGAAACAGACGCAGACACTGAGGGGCAGAAGAGAAAGAGATGCAGACACTGAGGGGCAGGAGAGAAACAGACGCAGACACTGAGGGGCAGGAGAGAAAGAGATGCAGACACTGAGGGGCAGGAGAGAAAGAGAGGCAGACACTAAGGGGCATGGCAGAAACAGCCACAGGCACTGAGGGGCAGGAGAGAAACAGATGCAGACAATGAGGGGCAGGAGAGAAAGAGAGGCAGACACTAAGGGGCAGGGCAGAAACAGCCACAGGCACTGAGGGGCAGGAGAGAAACAGATGCAGACACTGGGGCAGGAGAGAAACAGACGCAGACACTGAGGGGCAGGAGAGAAACAGACGCAGACACTGAGGGGCAGGAGAGAAAGAGATGCAGACACTGAGGGGCAGGAGAGAAACAGACGCAGACACTGAGGGGCAGGAGAGAAAGAGATGCAGACACTGAGGGGCAGGAGAGAAAGAGATGCAGACACTGAGGGGAAGGGGAGAAACAGATGCAGGCACTGAGAGGCAGGAGAGAAACAGACGCAGACATAGGGGGGCAGGAGAAAAACAGTCACAGGCACTGAGGGGCAGGGGAGAAACAGACGCAGACACAGAGGGGTAGGAGAGAAACAGATGCAGACACTGAGGGGCAGGAGAGAAACAGACGCAGACACAGAGGGGCAGGAGAGAAAGAGATGCAGACACTGAGGGGCAAGAGAGATACAGACACAGATATAGGGTGGCAGGGGAGAAACAGCCACAGGCACTGAGGGGCAGGAGAGAAACAGACGCAGACACAGAGGGGTAGGAGAGAAACAGACGCAGACACAGAGGGGCAGGAGAGAAAGAGATGCAGACACTGAGGGGCAAGAGAGATACAGACACAGATATAGGGTGGCAGGGGAGAAACAGCCACAGGCACTGAGGGGCAGGAGAGAAACAGACGCAGACACAGAGGGGTAGGAGAGAAACAGACGCAGACACTGAGGGGCAGGAGAGAAAGAGATGCAGACACTGAGGGGCAAGAGAGATACAGACACAGATATAGGGTGGCAGGGGAGAAACAGCCACAGGCACTGAGGGGCAGGAGAGAAACAGACGCAGACACAGAGGGGTAGGAGAGAAACAGACGCAGACACAGAGGGGCAGGAGAGAAAGAGATGCAGACACTGAGGGGCAAAAGAGATACAGACACAGATATAGGGTGGCAGGGGAGAAACAGCCACAGGCACTGAGGGGCAGGAGAGAAACAGACGCAGACACAGAGGGGTAGGAGAGAAACAGACGCAGACACTGAGGGGCAGGAGAGAAACAGACGCAGACACTGAGGGGCAGGAGAGAAACAGATGCAGACACAGAGGGGCAGGAGAGAAAGAGATGCAGACACTGAGGGGCAAGAGAGATACAGACACAGATATAGGGTGGCAGGGGAGAAACAGCCACAGGCACTGAGGGGCAGGAGAGAAACAGACGCTGACATAGGGGGACAGGAGAAAAATAGACGCAGACACTGAGGGGCAGGGGAGAAACAGATGCAAACACTGAGAGGCAGGAGAGAAACAGATGCAGACACTGAGAGGCAGGAGAGAAACAGACGCAGAGGGGCAGGGGAGAAACAGATGCAGACACTGAGGGGCAGGAGAGAAACAGACGCAGACACTGAGGGGCAGGAGAGAAAGAGATGCAGACACTGAGGGGCAAGAGAGATACAGACACAGATATAGGGTGGCAGGGGAGAAACAGCCACAGGCACTGAGGGGCAGGAGAGAAACAGACGCAGACACAGAGGGGTAGGAGAGAAACAGACGCAGACACAGAGGGGTAGGAGAGAAACAGACGCAGACACTGAGGGGCAGGAGAGAAACAGACGCAGAGGGGCAGGGGAGAAACAGACGCAGAGGGGCAGGGGAGAAACAGATGCAGACACTGAGAGGCAGGAGAGAAACAGACGCAGAGGGGCAGGGGAGAAACAGACGCAGAGGGGCAGGGGAGAAACAGATGCAGACACTGAGAGGCAGGAGAGAAACAGATGCAGAGGGGCAGGGGAGAAACAGACGCAGAGGGGCAGGGGAGAAACAGATGCAGACACTGAGAGGCAGGAGAGAAACAGACGCATAGGGGCAGGGGAGAAACAGACGCAGACACAGAGGGGCAGGAGAGAAAGAGATGCAGACACTGAGGGGCAAGAGAGATACAGACACAGATATAGGGTGGCAGGGGAGAAACAGCCACAGGCACTGAGGGGCAGGAGAGAAGCAGACACAGAGGGGTAGGAGAGAAACAGACGCAGACACTGAGGGGCAGGAGAGAAACAGACGCAGACACAGAGGGGCAGGAGAGAAAGAGATGCAGACACTGAGGGGCAAGAGAGATACAGACACAGATATAGGGTGGCAGGGGAGAAACAGCCACAGGCACTGAGGGGCAGGAGAGAAACTGACGCAGACATAGGGGGACAGGAGAAAAATAGACGCAGACACTGAGGGGCAGGGGAGAAACAGATGCAGACACTGAGAGGCAGGAGAGAAACAGATGCAGACACTGAGAGGCAGGAGAGAAACAGATGCAGACACTGAGAGGCAGGAGAGAAACAGACGCAGAGGGGCAGGGGAGAAACAGATGCAGACACTGAGGGGCAGGAGAGAAACAGACGCAGACACTGAGGGGCAGGAGAGAAAGAGATGCAGACACTGAGGGGCAAGAGAGATACAGACACAGATATAGGGTGGCAGGGGAGAAACAGCCACAGGCACTGAGGGGCAGGAGAGAAACAGACGCAGACACAGAGGGGTAGGAGAGAAACAGACGCAGACACAGAGGGGTAGGAGAGAAACAGACGCAGACACTGAGGGGCAGGAGAGAAAGAGATGCAGACACTGAGGGGCAAGAGAGATACAGACACAGATATAGGGTGGCAGGGGAGAAACAGCCACAGGCACTGAGGGGCAGGAGAGAAACAGACGCAGACACAGAGGGGTAGGAGAGAAACAGACGCAGACACTGAGGGGCAGGAGAGAAAGAGATGCAGACACTGAGGGGCAAGAGAGATACAGACACAGATATAGGGTGGCAGGGGAGAAACAGCCACAGGCACTGAGGGGCAGGAGAGAAACAGACGCAGACACAGAGGGGTAGGAGAGAAACAGACGCAGACACTGAGGGGCAGGAGAGAAACAGATGCAGACACAGAGGGGCAGGAGAGAAAGAGATGCAGACACTGAGGGGCAAGAGAGGTACAGACACAGATATAGGGTGGCAGGGGAGAAACAGCCACAGGCACTGAGGGGCAGGAGAGAAACAGACGCAGACATAGGGGGACAGGAGAAAAATAGACGCAGACACTGAGGGGCAGGGGAGAAACAGATGCAGACACTGAGAGGCAGGAGAGAAACAGATGCAGACACTGAGAGGCAGGAGAGAAACAGACGCAGAGGGGCAGGGGAGAAACAGACGCAGAGGGGCAGAGGAGAAACAGATGCAGACACTGAGAGGCAGGAGAGAAACAGATGCAGACACTGAGGGGCAGGAGAGAAAGAGATGCAGACACTGAGGGGCAAGAGAGATACAGACACAGATATAGGGTGGCAGGGGAGAAACAGCCACAGGCACTGAGGGGCAGGAGAGAAACAGACGCAGACACAGAGGGGTAGGAGAGAAACAGACGCAGACACAGAGGGGTAGGAGAGAAACAGACGCAGACACTGAGGGGCAGGAGAGAAAGAGATGCAGACACTGAGGGGCAAGAGAGATACAGACACAGATATAGGGTGGCAGGGGTGAAACAGCCACAGGCACTGAGGGGCAGGAGAGAAACAGATGCAGACACTGAGAGGCAGGAGAGAAACAGACGCAGAGGGGCAGGGGAGAAACAGACGCAGAGGGGCAGGGGAGAAACAGACGCAGAGGGGCAGGGGAGAAACAGATGCAGACACTGAGAGGCAGGAGAGAAACAGACGCAGAGGGGCAAGGGAGAAATAGACGCAGAGGGGCAGGGGAGAAACAGATGCAGACACTGAGAGGCAGGAGAGAAACAGACGCAGAGGGGCAGGGGAGAAACAGACACAGAGGGGCAGGGGAGAAACAGATGCAGACACTGAGAGGCAGGAGAGAAACAGACGCATAGGGGCAGGGGAGAAACAGACGCAGACACAGAGGGGCAGGAGAGAAAGAGATGCAGACACTGAGGGGCAAGAGAGATACAGACACAGATATAGGGTGGCAGGGGAGAAACAGCCACAGGCACTGAGGGGCAGGAGAGAAACAGACGCAGACACTGAGGGGCAGGAGAGAAACAGACGCAGACACTGAGGGGCAGGAGAGAAACAGATGCAGACACAGAGGGGCAGGAGAGAAAGAGATGCAGACACTGAGGGGCAAGAGAGATACAGACACAGATATAGGGTGGCAGGGGAGAAACAGCCACAGGCACTGAGGGGCAGGAGAGAAACAGACGCAGACATAGGGGGACAGGAGAAAAATAGACGCAGACACTGAGGGGCAGGGGAGAAACAGATGCAAACACTGAGAGGCAGGAGAGAAACAGATGCAGACACTGAGAGGCAGGAGAGAAACAGACGCAGAGGGGCAGGGGAGAAACAGATGCAGACACTGAGGGGCAGGAGAGAAACAGACGCAGACACTGAGGGGCAGGAGAGAAAGAGATGCAGACACTGAGGGGCAAGAGAGATACAGACACAGATATAGGGTGGCAGGGGAGAAACAGCCACAGGCACTGAGGGGCAGGAGAGAAACAGACGCAGACACAGAGGGGTAGGAGAGAAACAGACGCAGACACAGAGGGGCAGGAGAGAAAGAGATGCAGACACTGAGGGGCAAGAGAGATACAGACACAGATATAGGGTGGCAGGGGAGAAACAGCCACAGGCACTGAGGGGCAGGAGAGAAACAGACGCAGACACAGAGGGGTAGGAGAGAAACAGACGCAGACACTGAGGGGCAGGAGAGAAAGAGATGCAGACACTGAGGGGCAAGAGAGATACAGACACAGATATAGGGTGGCAGGGGAGAAACAGCCACAGGCACTGAGGGGCAGGAGAGAAACAGACGCAGACACAGAGGGGTAGGAGAGAAACAGACGCAGACACAGAGGGGCAGGAGAGAAAGAGATGCAGACACTGAGGGGCAAAAGAGATACAGACACAGATATAGGGTGGCAGGGGAGAAACAGCCACAGGCACTGAGGGGCAGGAGAGAAACAGACGCAGACACAGAGGGGTAGGAGAGAAACAGACGCAGACACTGAGGGGCAGGAGAGAAACAGACGCAGACACTGAGGGGCAGGAGAGAAACAGATGCAGACACAGAGGGGCAGGAGAGAAAGAGATGCAGACACTGAGGGGCAAGAGAGATACAGACACAGATATAGGGTGGCAGGGGAGAAACAGCCACAGGCACTGAGGGGCAGGAGAGAAACAGACGCAGACATAGGGGGACAGGAGAAAAATAGACGCAGACACTGAGGGGCAGGGGAGAAACAGATGCAAACACTGAGAGGCAGGAGAGAAACAGATGCAGACACTGAGAGGCAGGAGAGAAACAGACGCAGAGGGGCAGGGGAGAAACAGATGCAGACACTGAGGGGCAGGAGAGAAACAGACGCAGACACTGAGGGGCAGGAGAGAAAGAGATGCAGACACTGAGGGGCAAGAGAGATACAGACACAGATATAGGGTGGCAGGGGAGAAACAGCCACAGGCACTGAGGGGCAGGAGAGAAACAGACGCAGACACAGAGGGGTAGGAGAGAAACAGACGCAGACACTGAGGGGCAGGAGAGAAAGAGATGCAGACACTGAGGGGCAAGAGAGATACAGACACAGATATAGGGTGGCAGGGGAGAAACAGCCACAGGCACTGAGGGGCAGGAGAGAAACAGACGCAGACACAGAGGGGTAGGAGAGAAACAGACGCAGACACAGAGGGGCAGGAGAGAAAGAGATGCAGACACTGAGGGGCAAAAGAGATACAGACACAGATATAGGGTGGCAGGGGAGAAACAGCCACAGGCACTGAGGGGCAGGAGAGAAACAGACGCAGACACAGAGGGGTAGGAGAGAAACAGACGCAGACACTGAGGGGCAGGAGAGAAACAGACGCAGACACTGAGGGGCAGGAGAGAAACAGATGCAGACACAGAGGGGCAGGAGAGAAAGAGATGCAGACACTGAGGGGCAAGAGAGATACAGACACAGATATAGGGTGGCAGGGGAGAAACAGCCACAGGCACTGAGGGGCAGGAGAGAAACAGACGCAGACATAGGGGGACAGGAGAAAAATAGACGCAGACACTGAGGGGCAGGGGAGAAACAGATGCAAACACTGAGAGGCAGGAGAGAAACAGATGCAGACACTGAGAGGCAGGAGAGAAACAGACGCAGAGGGGCAGGGGAGAAACAGATGCAGACACTGAGGGGCAGGAGAGAAACAGACGCAGACACTGAGGGGCAGGAGAGAAAGAGATGCAGACACTGAGGGGCAAGAGAGATACAGACACAGATATAGGGTGGCAGGGGAGAAACAGGCACTGAGGGGCAGGAGAGAAACAGACGCAGACACAGAGGGGTAGGAGAGAAACAGACGCAGACACAGAGGGGTAGGAGAGAAACAGACGCAGACACTGAGGGGCAGGAGAGAAAGAGATGCAGACACTGAGGGGCAAGAGAGATACAGACACAGATATAGGGTGGCAGGGGAGAAACAGCCACAGGCACTGAGGGGCAGGAGAGAAACAGACGCAGACACAGAGGGGTAGGAGAGAAACAGACGCAGACACAGAGGGGCAGGAGAGAAAGAGATGCAGACACTGAGGGGCAAGAGAGATACAGACACAGATATAGGGTGGCAGGGGAGAAACAGCCACAGGCACTGAGGGGCAGGAGAGAAACAGACGCAGACACAGAGGGGTAGGATGAGAAACAGACGCAGACACTGAGGGGCAGGAGAGAAACAGACGCAGACACAGAGGGGCAGGAGAGAAAGAGATGCAGACACTGAGGGGCAAGAGAGATACAGACACAGATATAGGGTGGCAGGGGAGAAACAGCCACAGGCACTGAGGGGCAGGAGAGAAACAGACGCAGACACAGAGGGGTAGGAGAGAAACAGACGCAGACACAGAGGGGCAGGAGAGAAAGAGATGCAGACACTGAGGGGCAAGAGAGATACAGACACAGATATAGGGTGGCAGGGGAGAAACAGCCACAGGCACTGAGGGGCAGGAGAGAAACAGACACAGAGGGGTAGGAGAGAAACAGACGCAGACACTGAGGGGCAGGAGAGAAAGAGATGCAGACACTGAGGGGCAAGAGAGATACAGACACAGATATAGTGTGGCAGGGGAGAAACAGTCACAGGCACTGAGGGGCAGGAGAGAAACAGACGCAGACACAGAGGGGTAGGAGAGAAACAGACGCAGACACAGAGGGGCAGGAGAGAAAGAGATGCAGACACTGAGGGGCAAAAGAGATACAGACACAGATATAGGGTGGCAGGGGAGAAACAGCCACAGGCACTGAGGGGCAGGAGAGAAACAGACGCAGACACAGAGGGGTAGGAGAGAAACAGACGCAGACACTGAGGGGCAGGAGAGAAACAGACGCAGACACTGAGGGGCAGGAGAGAAACAGATGCAGACACAGAGGGGCAGGAGAGAAAGAGATGAAGACACTGAGGGGCAAGAGAGATACAGACACAGATATAGGGTGGCAGGGGAGAAACAGCCACAGGCACTGAGGGGCAGGAGAGAAACAGACGCAGACATAGGGGGACAGGAGAAAAATAGACGCAGACACTGAGGGGCAGGGGAGAAACAGATGCAAACACTGAGAGGCAGGAGAGAAACAGATGCAGACACTGAGAGGCAGGAGAGAAACAGACGCAGAGGGGCAGGGGAGAAACAGATGCAGACACTGAGGGGCAGGAGAGAAACAGACGCAGACACTGAGGGGCAGGAGAGAAAGAGATGCAGACACTGAGGGGCAAGAGAGATACAGACACAGATATAGGGTGGCAGGGGAGAAACAGCCACAGGCACTGAGGGGCAGGAGAGAAACAGACGCAGACACAGAGGGGTAGGAGAGAAACAGACGCAGACACAGAGGGGCAGGAGAGAAAGAGATGCAGACACTGAGGGGCAAGAGAGATACAGACACAGATATAGGGTGGCAGGGGAGAAACAGCCACAGGCACTGAGGGGCAGGAGAGAAACAGACGCAGACACAGAGGGGTAGGAGAGAAACAGACGCAGACACTGAGGGGCAGGAGAGAAAGAGATGCAGACACTGAGGGGCAAGAGAGATACAGACACAGATATAGGGTGGCAGGGGAGAAACAGCCACAGGCACTGAGGGGCAGGAGAGAAACAGACGCAGACACAGAGGGGTAGGAGAGAAACAGACGCAGACACAGAGGGGCAGGAGAGAAAGAGATGCAGACACTGAGGGGCAAAAGAGATACAGACACAGATATAGGGTGGCAGGGGAGAAACAGCCACAGGCACTGAGGGGCAGGAGAGAAACAGACGCAGACACAGAGGGGTAGGAGAGAAACAGACGCAGACACTGAGGGGCAGGAGAGAAAGAGATGCAGACACTGAGGGGCAAGAGAGATACAGACACAGATATAGGGTGGCAGGGGAGAAACAGCCACAGGCACTGAGGGGCAGGAGAGAAACAGACGCAGACACAGAGGGGTAGGAGAGAAACAGACGCAGACACAGAGGGGCAGGAGAGAAAGAGATGCAGACACTGAGGGGCAAGAGAGATACAGACACAGATATAGGGTGGCAGGGGAGAAACAGCCACAGGCACTGAGGGGCAGGAGAGAAACTGACGCAGACATAGGGGGACAGGAGAAAAATAGACGCAGACACTGAGGGGCAGGGGAGAAACAGATGCAGACACTGAGAGGCAGGAGAGAAACAGATGCAGACACTGAGAGGCAGGAGAGAAACAGATGCAGACACTGAGAGGCAGGAGAGAAACAGACGCAGAGGGGCAGGGGAGAAACAGATGCAGACACTGAGGGGCAGGAGAGAAACAGACGCAGACACTGAGGGGCAGGAGAGAAAGAGATGCAGACACTGAGGGGCAAGAGAGATACAGACACAGATATAGGGTGGCAGGGGAGAAACAGCCACAGGCACTGAGGGGCAGGAGAGAAACAGACGCAGACACAGAGGGGTAGGAGAGAAACAGACGCAGACACAGAGGGGCAGGAGAGAAACAGACGCAGACACTGAGGGGCAGGAGAGAAAGAGATGCAGACACTGAGGGGCAAGAGAGATACAGACACAGATATAGGGTGGCAGGGGAGAAACAGCCACAGGCACTGAGGGGCAGGAGAGAAACAGACGCAGACACAGAGGGGTAGGAGAGAAACAGACGCAGACACTGAGGGGCAGGAGAGAAAGAGATGCAGACACTGAGGGGCAAGAGAGATACAGACACAGATATAGGGTGGCAGGGGAGAAACAGCCACAGGCACTGAGGGGCAGGAGAGAAACAGACGCAGACACAGAGGGGTAGGAGAGAAACAGACGCAGACACTGAGGGGCAGGAGAGAAACAGATGCAGACACAGAGGGGCAGGAGAGAAAGAGATGCAGACACTGAGGGGCAAGAGAGGTACAGACACAGATATAGGGTGGCAGGGGAGAAACAGCCACAGGCACTGAGGGGCAGGAGAGAAACAGACGCAGACATAGGGGGACAGGAGAAAAATAGACGCAGACACTGAGGGGCAGGGGAGAAACAGATGCAGACACTGAGAGGCAGGAGAGAAACAGATGCAGACACTGAGAGGCAGGAGAGAAACAGACGCAGAGGGGCAGGGGAGAAACAGACGCAGAGGGGCAGAGGAGAAACAGATGCAGACACTGAGAGGCAGGAGAGAAACAGATGCAGACACTGAGGGGCAGGAGAGAAAGAGATGCAGACACTGAGGGGCAAGAGAGATACAGACACAGATATAGGGTGGCAGGGGAGAAACAGCCACAGGCACTGAGGGGCAGGAGAGAAACAGACGCAGACACAGAGGGGTAGGAGAGAAACAGACGCAGACACAGAGGGGTAGGAGAGAAACAGACGCAGACACTGAGGGGCAGGAGAGAAAGAGATGCAGACACTGAGGGGCAAGAGAGATACAGACACAGATATAGGGTGGCAGGGGTGAAACAGCCACAGGCACTGAGGGGCAGGAGAGAAACAGATGCAGACACTGAGAGGCAGGAGAGAAACAGACGCAGAGGGGCAGGGGAGAAACAGACGCAGAGGGGCAGGGGAGAAACAGACGCAGAGGGGCAGGGGAGAAACAGACGCAGAGGGGCAGGGGAGAAACAGATGCAGACACTGAGAGGCAGGAGAGAAACAGACGCAGAGGGGCAAGGGAGAAATAGACGCAGAGGGGCAGGGGAGAAACAGATGCAGACACTGAGAGGCAGGAGAGAAACAGACGCAGAGGGGCAGGGGAGAAACAGACGCAGAGGGGCAGGGGAGAAACAGATGCAGACACTGAGAGGCAGGAGAGAAACAGACGCATAGGGGCAGGGGAGAAACAGACGCAGACACAGAGGGGCAGGAGAGAAAGAGATGCAGACACTGAGGGGCAAGAGAGATACAGACACAGATATAGGGTGGCAGGGGAGAAACAGCCACAGGCACTGAGGGGCAGGAGAGAAACAGACGCAGACACAGAGGGGTAGGAGAGAAACAGACGCAGACACTGAGGGGCAGAAGAGAAAGAGATGCAGACACTGAGGGGCAGGAGAGAAACAGACGCAGACACTGAGGGGCAGGAGAGAAAGAGATGCAGACACTGAGGGGCAGGAGAGAAAGAGAGGCAGACACTAAGGGGCATGGCAGAAACAGCCACAGGCACTGAGGGGCAGGAGAGAAACAGATGCAGACAATGAGGGGCAGGAGAGAAAGAGAGGCAGACACTAAGGGGCAGGGCAGAAACAGCCACAGGCACTGAGGGGCAGGAGAGAAACAGATGCAGACACTGGGGCAGGAGAGAAACAGACGCAGACACTGAGGGGCAGGAGAGAAACAGACGCAGACACTGAGGGGCAGGAGAGAAAGAGATGCAGACACTGAGGGGCAGGAGAGAAACAGACGCAGACACTGAGGGGCAGGAGAGAAAGAGATGCAGACACTGAGGGGCAGGAGAGAAAGAGATGCAGACACTGAGGGGAAGGGGAGAAACAGATGCAGGCACTGAGAGGCAGGAGAGAAACAGACGCAGACATAGGGGGGCAGGAGAAAAACAGTCACAGGCACTGAGGGGCAGGGGAGAAACAGACGCAGACACAGAGGGGTAGGAGAGAAACAGATGCAGACACTGAGGGGCAGGAGAGAAACAGACGCAGACACAGAGGGGCAGGAGAGAAAGAGATGCAGACACTGAGGGGCAAGAGAGATACAGACACAGATATAGGGTGGCAGGGGAGAAACAGCCACAGGCACTGAGGGGCAGGAGAGAAACAGACGCAGACACAGAGGGGTAGGAGAGAAACAGACGCAGACACAGAGGGGCAGGAGAGAAAGAGATGCAGACACTGAGGGGCAAGAGAGATACAGACACAGATATAGGGTGGCAGGGGAGAAACAGCCACAGGCACTGAGGGGCAGGAGAGAAACAGACGCAGACACAGAGGGGTAGGAGAGAAACAGACGCAGACACTGAGGGGCAGGAGAGAAAGAGATGCAGACACTGAGGGGCAAGAGAGATACAGACACAGATATAGGGTGGCAGGGGAGAAACAGCCACAGGCACTGAGGGGCAGGAGAGAAACAGACGCAGACACAGAGGGGTAGGAGAGAAACAGACGCAGACACAGAGGGGCAGGAGAGAAAGAGATGCAGACACTGAGGGGCAAAAGAGATACAGACACAGATATAGGGTGGCAGGGGAGAAACAGCCACAGGCACTGAGGGGCAGGAGAGAAACAGACGCAGACACAGAGGGGTAGGAGAGAAACAGACGCAGACACTGAGGGGCAGGAGAGAAACAGACGCAGACACTGAGGGGCAGGAGAGAAACAGATGCAGACACAGAGGGGCAGGAGAGAAAGAGATGCAGACACTGAGGGGCAAGAGAGATACAGACACAGATATAGGGTGGCAGGGGAGAAACAGCCACAGGCACTGAGGGGCAGGAGAGAAACAGACGCTGACATAGGGGGACAGGAGAAAAATAGACGCAGACACTGAGGGGCAGGGGAGAAACAGATGCAAACACTGAGAGGCAGGAGAGAAACAGATGCAGACACTGAGAGGCAGGAGAGAAACAGACGCAGAGGGGCAGGGGAGAAACAGATGCAGACACTGAGGGGCAGGAGAGAAACAGACGCAGACACTGAGGGGCAGGAGAGAAAGAGATGCAGACACTGAGGGGCAAGAGAGATACAGACACAGATATAGGGTGGCAGGGGAGAAACAGCCACAGGCACTGAGGGGCAGGAGAGAAACAGACGCAGACACAGAGGGGTAGGAGAGAAACAGACGCAGACACAGAGGGGTAGGAGAGAAACAGACGCAGACACTGAGGGGCAGGAGAGAAACAGACGCAGAGGGGCAGGGGAGAAACAGACGCAGAGGGGCAGGGGAGAAACAGATGCAGACACTGAGAGGCAGGAGAGAAACAGACGCAGAGGGGCAGGGGAGAAACAGACGCAGAGGGGCAGGGGAGAAACAGATGCAGACACTGAGAGGCAGGAGAGAAACAGATGCAGAGGGGCAGGGGAGAAACAGACGCAGAGGGGCAGGGGAGAAACAGATGCAGACACTGAGAGGCAGGAGAGAAACAGACGCATAGGGGCAGGGGAGAAACAGACGCAGACACAGAGGGGCAGGAGAGAAAGAGATGCAGACACTGAGGGGCAAGAGAGATACAGACACAGATATAGGGTGGCAGGGGAGAAACAGCCACAGGCACTGAGGGGCAGGAGAGAAGCAGACACAGAGGGGTAGGAGAGAAACAGACGCAGACACTGAGGGGCAGGAGAGAAACAGACGCAGACACAGAGGGGCAGGAGAGAAAGAGATGCAGACACTGAGGGGCAAGAGAGATACAGACACAGATATAGGGTGGCAGGGGAGAAACAGCCACAGGCACTGAGGGGCAGGAGAGAAACTGACGCAGACATAGGGGGACAGGAGAAAAATAGACGCAGACACTGAGGGGCAGGGGAGAAACAGATGCAGACACTGAGAGGCAGGAGAGAAACAGATGCAGACACTGAGAGGCAGGAGAGAAACAGATGCAGACACTGAGAGGCAGGAGAGAAACAGACGCAGAGGGGCAGGGGAGAAACAGATGCAGACACTGAGGGGCAGGAGAGAAACAGACGCAGACACTGAGGGGCAGGAGAGAAAGAGATGCAGACACTGAGGGGCAAGAGAGATACAGACACAGATATAGGGTGGCAGGGGAGAAACAGCCACAGGCACTGAGGGGCAGGAGAGAAACAGACGCAGACACAGAGGGGTAGGAGAGAAACAGACGCAGACACAGAGGGGTAGGAGAGAAACAGACGCAGACACTGAGGGGCAGGAGAGAAAGAGATGCAGACACTGAGGGGCAAGAGAGATACAGACACAGATATAGGGTGGCAGGGGAGAAACAGCCACAGGCACTGAGGGGCAGGAGAGAAACAGACGCAGACACAGAGGGGTAGGAGAGAAACAGACGCAGACACTGAGGGGCAGGAGAGAAAGAGATGCAGACACTGAGGGGCAAGAGAGATACAGACACAGATATAGGGTGGCAGGGGAGAAACAGCCACAGGCACTGAGGGGCAGGAGAGAAACAGACGCAGACACAGAGGGGTAGGAGAGAAACAGACGCAGACACTGAGGGGCAGGAGAGAAACAGATGCAGACACAGAGGGGCAGGAGAGAAAGAGATGCAGACACTGAGGGGCAAGAGAGGTACAGACACAGATATAGGGTGGCAGGGGAGAAACAGCCACAGGCACTGAGGGGCAGGAGAGAAACAGACGCAGACATAGGGGGACAGGAGAAAAATAGACGCAGACACTGAGGGGCAGGGGAGAAACAGATGCAGACACTGAGAGGCAGGAGAGAAACAGATGCAGACACTGAGAGGCAGGAGAGAAACAGACGCAGAGGGGCAGGGGAGAAACAGACGCAGAGGGGCAGAGGAGAAACAGATGCAGACACTGAGAGGCAGGAGAGAAACAGATGCAGACACTGAGGGGCAGGAGAGAAAGAGATGCAGACACTGAGGGGCAAGAGAGATACAGACACAGATATAGGGTGGCAGGGGAGAAACAGCCACAGGCACTGAGGGGCAGGAGAGAAACAGACGCAGACACAGAGGGGTAGGAGAGAAACAGACGCAGACACAGAGGGGTAGGAGAGAAACAGACGCAGACACTGAGGGGCAGGAGAGAAAGAGATGCAGACACTGAGGGGCAAGAGAGATACAGACACAGATATAGGGTGGCAGGGGTGAAACAGCCACAGGCACTGAGGGGCAGGAGAGAAACAGATGCAGACACTGAGAGGCAGGAGAGAAACAGACGCAGAGGGGCAGGGGAGAAACAGACGCAGAGGGGCAGGGGAGAAACAGACGCAGAGGGGCAGGGGAGAAACAGATGCAGACACTGAGAGGCAGGAGAGAAACAGACGCAGAGGGGCAAGGGAGAAATAGACGCAGAGGGGCAGGGGAGAAACAGATGCAGACACTGAGAGGCAGGAGAGAAACAGACGCAGAGGGGCAGGGGAGAAACAGACACAGAGGGGCAGGGGAGAAACAGATGCAGACACTGAGAGGCAGGAGAGAAACAGACGCATAGGGGCAGGGGAGAAACAGACGCAGACACAGAGGGGCAGGAGAGAAAGAGATGCAGACACTGAGGGGCAAGAGAGATACAGACACAGATATAGGGTGGCAGGGGAGAAACAGCCACAGGCACTGAGGGGCAGGAGAGAAACAGACGCAGACACAGAGGGGTAGGAGAGAAACAGACGCAGACACTGAGGGGCAGAAGAGAAAGAGATGCAGACACTGAGGGGCAGGAGAGAAACAGACGCAGACACTGAGGGGCAGGAGAGAAAGAGATGCAGACACTGAGGGGCAGGAGAGAAACAGACGCAGGCACTGAGGGGCAGGAGAGAAAGAGATGCAGACACTGAGGGGCAGGAGAGAAAGAGAGGCAGACACTAAGGGGCATGGCAGAAACAGCCACAGGCACTGAGGGGCAGGAGAGAAACAGATGCAGACAATGAGGGGCAGGAGAGAAAGAGAGGCAGACACTAAGGGGCAGGGCAGAAACAGCCACAGGCACTGAGGGGCAGGAGAGAAACAGATGCAGACACTGAGGGGCAGGAGAGAAAGAGATGCAGACACTGAGGGGCAGGAGAGAAACAGACGCAGACACTGAGGGGCAGGAGAGAAAGAGATGCAGACACTGAGGGGCAGGAGAGAAAGAGATGCAGACACTGAGGGGAAGGGGAGAAACAGATGCAGGCACTGAGAGGCAGGAGAGAAACAGACGCAGACATAGGGGGGCAGGAGAAAAACAGTCACAGGCACTGAGGGGCAGGGGAGAAACAGACGCAGACACAGAGGGGTAGGAGAGAAACAGATGCAGACACTGAGGGGCAGGAGAGAAACAGACGCAGACACAGAGGGGCAGGAGAGAAAGAGATGCAGACACTGAGGGGCAAGAGAGATACAGACATAGATATAGGGTGGCAGGGGAGAAACAGCTACAGGCACTGAGGGGCAGGAGAGAAACAGGCGCAGACACAGAGGGGTAGGAGAGAAACAGACGCAGACACTGAGGGGCAGGAGAGAAAGAGATGCAGACACTGAGGGGCAAGAGAGATACAGACACAGATATAGGGTGGCAGGGGAGAAACAGCCACAGGCACTGAGGGGCAGGAGAGAAGCAGACACAGAGGGGTAGGAGAGAAACAGACGCAGACACTGAGGGGCAGGAGAGAAACAGACGCAGACACTGAGGGGCAGGAGAGAAACAGACGCAGACACAGAGGGGCAGGAGAGAAAGAGATGCAGACACTGAGGGGCAAGAGAGATACAGACACAGATATAGGGTGGCAGGGGAGAAACAGCCACAGGCACTGAGGGGCAGGAGAGAAACTGACGCAGACATAGGGGGACAGGAGAAAAATAGACGCAGACACTGAGGGGCAGGGGAGAAACAGATGCAGACACTGAGAGGCAGGAGAGAAACAGATGCAGACACTGAGAGGCAGGAGAGAAACAGATGCAGACACTGAGAGGCAGGAGAGAAACAGACGCAGAGGGGCAGGGGAGAAACAGATGCAGACACTGAGGGGCAGGAGAGAAACAGACGCAGACACTGAGGGGCAGGAGAGAAAGAGATGCAGACACTGAGGGGCAAGAGAGATACAGACACAGATATAGGGTGGCAGGGGAGAAACAGCCACAGGCACTGAGGGGCAGGAGAGAAACAGACGCAGACACAGAGGGGTAGGAGAGAAACAGACGCAGACACAGAGGGGTAGGAGAGAAACAGACGCAGACACTGAGGGGCAGGAGAGAAAGAGATGCAGACACTGAGGGGCAAGAGAGATACAGACACAGATATAGGGTGGCAGGGGAGAAACAGCCACAGGCACTGAGGGGCAGGAGAGAAACAGACGCAGACACAGAGGGGTAGGAGAGAAACAGACGCAGACACTGAGGGGCAGGAGAGAAAGAGATGCAGACACTGAGGGGCAAGAGAGATACAGACACAGATATAGGGTGGCAGGGGAGAAACAGCCACAGGCACTGAGGGGCAGGAGAGAAACAGACGCAGACACAGAGGGGTAGGAGAGAAACAGACGCAGACACTGAGGGGCAGGAGAGAAACAGATGCAGACACAGAGGGGCAGGAGAGAAAGAGATGCAGACACTGAGGGGCAAGAGAGGTACAGACACAGATATAGGGTGGCAGGGGAGAAACAGCCACAGGCACTGAGGGGCAGGAGAGAAACAGACGCAGACATAGGGGGACAGGAGAAAAATAGACGCAGACACTGAGGGGCAGGGGAGAAACAGATGCAGACACTGAGAGGCAGGAGAGAAACAGATGCAGACACTGAGAGGCAGGAGAGAAACAGACGCAGAGGGGCAGGGGAGAAACAGACGCAGAGGGGCAGAGGAGAAACAGATGCAGACACTGAGAGGCAGGAGAGAAACAGATGCAGACACTGAGGGGCAGGAGAGAAAGAGATGCAGACACTGAGGGGCAAGAGAGATACAGACACAGATATAGGGTGGCAGGGGAGAAACAGCCACAGGCACTGAGGGGCAGGAGAGAAACAGACGCAGACACAGAGGGGTAGGAGAGAAACAGACGCAGACACAGAGGGGTAGGAGAGAAACAGACGCAGACACTGAGGGGCAGGAGAGAAAGAGATGCAGACACTGAGGGGCAAGAGAGATACAGACACAGATATAGGGTGGCAGGGGTGAAACAGCCACAGGCACTGAGGGGCAGGAGAGAAACAGATGCAGACACTGAGAGGCAGGAGAGAAACAGACGCAGAGGGGCAGGGGAGAAACAGACGCAGAGGGGCAGGGGAGAAACAGACGCAGAGGGGCAGGGGAGAAACAGATGCAGACACTGAGAGGCAGGAGAGAAACAGACGCAGAGGGGCAAGGGAGAAATAGACGCAGAGGGGCAGGGGAGAAACAGATGCAGACACTGAGAGGCAGGAGAGAAACAGACGCAGAGGGGCAGGGGAGAAACAGACACAGAGGGGCAGGGGAGAAACAGATGCAGACACTGAGAGGCAGGAGAGAAACAGACGCATAGGGGCAGGGGAGAAACAGACGCAGACACAGAGGGGCAGGAGAGAAAGAGATGCAGACACTGAGGGGCAAGAGAGATACAGACACAGATATAGGGTGGCAGGGGAGAAACAGCCACAGGCACTGAGGGGCAGGAGAGAAACAGACGCAGACACAGAGGGGTAGGAGAGAAACAGACGCAGACACTGAGGGGCAGAAGAGAAAGAGATGCAGACACTGAGGGGCAGGAGAGAAACAGACGCAGACACTGAGGGGCAGGAGAGAAAGAGATGCAGACACTGAGGGGCAGGAGAGAAACAGACGCAGGCACTGAGGGGCAGGAGAGAAAGAGATGCAGACACTGAGGGGCAGGAGAGAAAGAGAGGCAGACACTAAGGGGCATGGCAGAAACAGCCACAGGCACTGAGGGGCAGGAGAGAAACAGATGCAGACAATGAGGGGCAGGAGAGAAAGAGAGGCAGACACTAAGGGGCAGGGCAGAAACAGCCACAGGCACTGAGGGGCAGGAGAGAAACAGATGCAGACACTGGGGCAGGAGAGAAACAGACGCAGACACTGAGGGGCAGGAGAGAAACAGACGCAGACACTGAGGGGCAGGAGAGAAAGAGATGCAGACACTGAGGGGCAGGAGAGAAACAGACGCAGACACTGAGGGGCAGGAGAGAAAGAGATGCAGACACTGAGGGGCAGGAGAGAAAGAGATGCAGACACTGAGGGGAAGGGGAGAAACAGATGCAGGCACTGAGAGGCAGGAGAGAAACAGACGCAGACATAGGGGGGCAGGAGAAAAACAGTCACAGGCACTGAGGGGCAGGGGAGAAACAGACGCAGACACAGAGGGGTAGGAGAGAAACAGATGCAGACACTGAGGGGCAGGAGAGAAACAGACGCAGACACAGAGGGGCAGGAGAGAAAGAGATGCAGACACTGAGGGGCAAGAGAGATACAGACATAGATATAGGGTGGCAGGGGAGAAACAGCTACAGGCACTGAGGGGCAGGAGAGAAACAGGCGCAGACACAGAGGGGTAGGAGAGAAACAGACGCAGACACTGAGGGGCAGGAGAGAAAGAGATGCAGACACTGAGGGGCAAGAGAGATACAGACACAGATATAGGGTGGCAGGGGAGAAACAGCCACAGACACTAAGGGGCAGGGCAGAAACAGACGCAGACACTGAGGGGCAGGAGAGAAACAGCCACAGGCACTGAGGGGCAGGAGAGAAACAGACGCAGACATAGGGGGACAGGAGAAAAATAGACGCAGACACTGAGGGGCAGGGGAGAAACAGATGCAGACACTGAGAGGCAGGAGAGAAACAGATGCAGACACTGAGAGGCAGGAGAGAAACAGACGCAGAGGGGCAGGGGAGAAACAGATGCAGACACTGAGGGGCAGGAGAGAAACAGACGCAGACACTGAGGGGCAGGAGGGAAAGAGATGCAGACACTGAGGGGCAAGAGAGATACAGACACAGATATAGGGTGGCAGGGGAGAAACAGCCACAGGCACTGAGGGGCAGGAGAGAAACAGACGCAGACACAGAGGGGTAGGAGAGAAACAGACGCAGACACAGAGGGGCAGGAGAGAAAGAGATGCAGACACTGAGGGGCAAGAGAGATACAGACACAGATATAGGGTGGCAGGGGAGAAACAGCCACAGGCACTGAGGGGCAGGAGAGAAACAGACGCAGACACAGAGGGGTAGGAGAGAAACAGATGCAGACACTGAGGGGCAGGAGAGAAACAGACGCAGACACAGAGGGGCAGGAGAGAAAGAGATGCAGACACTGAGGGGCAAGAGAGATACAGACACAGATATAGGGTGGCAGGGGAGAAACAGCCACAGGCACTGAGGGGCAGGAGAGAAACAGACGCAGACATAGGGGGACAGGAGAAAAATAGACGCAGACACTGAGGGGCAGGGGAGAAACAGATGCAGACACTGAGAGGCAGGAGAGAAACAGATGCAGACACTGAGAGGCAGGAGAGAAACAGACGCAGAGGGGCAGGGGAGAAACAGACGCAGAGGGGCAGAGGAGAAACAGATGCAGACACTGAGAGGCAGGAGAGAAACAGACGCAGACACTGAGGGGCAGGAGAGAAAGAGATGCAGACACTGAGGGGCAAGAGAGATACAGACACAGATATAGGGTGGCAGGGGAGAAACAGCCACAGGCACTGAGGGGCAGGAGAGAAACAGACGCAGAAACAGAGGGGTAGGAGAGAAACAGACGCAGACACAGAGGGGTAGGAGAGAAACAGACGCAGACACTGAGGGGCAGGAGAGAAAGAGATGCAGACACTGAGGGGCAAGAGAGATACAGACACAGATATAGGGTGGCAGGGGAGAAACAGCCACAGGCACTGAGGGGCAGGAGAGAAACAGACGCAGACACTGAGAGGCAGGAGAGAAACAGACGCAGAGGGGCAGGGGAGAAACAGACGCAGAGGGGCAGGGGAGAAACAGACGCAGAGGGGCAGGGGAGAAACAGATGCAGACACTGAGAGGCAGGAGAGAAACAGATGCAGAGGGGCAGGGGAGAAACAGACGCAGAGGGGCAGGGGAGAAACAGATGCAGACACTGAGAGGCAGGAGAGAAACAGACGCAGAGGGGCAGGGGAGAAACAGACGCAGAGGGGCAGGGGAGAAACAGATGCAGACACTGAGAGGCAGGAGAGAAACAGAAGCATAGGGGCAGGGGAGAAACAGACGCAGACACAGAGGGGCAGGAGAGAAAGAGATGCAGACACTGAGGGGCAAGAGAGATACAGACACAGATATAGGGTGGCAGGGGAGAAACAGCCACAGGCACTGAGGGGCAGGAGAGAAACAGATGCAGACACAGAGGGGTAGGAGAGAAACAGACGCAGACACTGAGGGGCAGGAGAGAAACAGACGCAGACACTGAGGGGTAGGAGAGAAACAGACGCAGACACTGAGGGGCAGGAGAGAAAGAGATGCAGACACTGAGGGGCAAGAGAGATACGGACACAGATATAGGGTGGCAGGGGAGAAACAGCCACAGGCACTGAGGGGCAGGAGAGAAACAGACGCAGACACAGAGGGGTAGGAGAGAAACAGACGCAGACACAGAGGGGCAGGAGAGAAAGAGATGCAGACACTGAGGGGCAAGAGAGATACAGACACAGATATAGGGTGGCAGGGGAGAAACAGCCACAGGCACTGAGGGGCAGGAGAGAAACAGACGCAGACACAGAGGGGTAGCAGAGAAACAGACGCAGACACTGAGGGGCAGGAGAGAAACAGATGCAGACACAGAGGGGCAGGAGAGAAAGAGATGCAGACACTGAGGGGCAAGAGAGATACAGACACAGATATAGGGTGGCAGGGGAGAAACAGCCACAGGCACTGAGGGGCAGGAGAGAAACAGACGCAGACATAGGGGGACAGGAGAAAAATAGACGCAGACACTGAGGGGCAGGGGAGAAACAGATGCAGACACTGAGAGGCAGGAGAGAAACAGATGCAGACACTGAGAGGCAGGAGAGAAACAGACGCAGACACTGAGGGGCAGGAGAGAAAGAGATGCAGACACTGAGGGGCAAGAGAGATACAGACACAGATATAGGGTGGCAGGGGAGAAACAGCCACAGGCACTGAGGGGCAGGAGAGAAACAGACGCAGACACAGAGAGGTAGGAGAGAAACAGACGCAGACACAGAGGGGCAGGAGAGAAAGAGATGCAGACACTGAGGGGCAAGAGAGATACAGACACAGATATAGGGTGGCAGGGGAGAAACAGCCACAGGCACTGAGGGGCAGGAGAGAAACAGACGCAGACACAGAGGGGTAGGAGAAAAACAGACGCAGACACTGAGGGGCAGGAGAGAAACAGATGCAGACACAGAGGGGCAGGAGAGAAAGAGATGCAGACACTGAGGGGCAAGAGAGATACAGACACAGATATAGGGTGGCAGGGGAGAAACAGCCACAGGCACTGAGGGGCAGGAGAGAAACAGATGCAGACACAGAGGGGTAGGAGAGAAACAGACGCAGACACTGAGGGGCAGGAGAGAAACAGACGCAGACACTGAGGGATAGGAGAGAAACAGACGCAGACACTGAGGGGCAGGAGAGAAAGAGATGCAGACACTGAGGGGCAAGAGAGATACAGACACAGATATAGGGTGGCAGGGGAGAAACAGCCACAGGCACTGAGGGGCAGGAGAGAAACAGACGCAGACACAGAGGGGTAGGAGAGAAACAGACGCAGACACAGAGGGGCAGGAGAGAAAGAGATGCAGACACTGAGGGGCAAGAGAGATACAGACACAGATATAGGGTGGCAGGGGAGAAACAGCCACAGGCACTGAGGGGCAGGAGAGAAACAGACGCAGACACAGAGGGGTAGCAGAGAAACAGACGCAGACACTGAGGGGCAGGAGAGAAACAGATGCAGACACAGAGGGGCAGGAGAGAAAGAGATGCAGACACTGAGGGGCAAGAGAGATACAGACACAGATATAGGGTGGCAGGGGAGAAACAGCCACAGGCACTGAGGGGCAGGAGAGAAACAGACGCAGACATAGGGGGACAGGAGAAAAATAGACGCAGACACTGAGGGGCAGGGGAGAAACAGATGCAGACACTGAGAGGCAGGAGAGAAACAGATGCAGACACTGAGAGGCAGGAGAGAAACAGACGCAGACACTGAGGGGCAGGAGAGAAAGAGATGCAGACACTGAGGGGCAAGAGAGATACAGACACAGATATAGGGTGGCAGGGGAGAAACAGCCACAGGCACTGAGGGGCAGGAGAGAAACAGACGCAGACACAGAGAGGTAGGAGAGAAACAGACGCAGACACAGGGGGGCAGGAGAGAAAGAGATGCAGACACTGAGGGGCAAGAGAGATACAGACACAGATATAGGGTGGCAGGGGAGAAACAGCCACAGGCACTGAGGGGCAGGAGAGAAACAGACGCAGACACAGAGGGGTAGGAGAAAAACAGACGCAGACACTGAGGGGCAGGAGAGAAACAGATGCAGACACAGAGGGGCAGGAGAGAAAAAGATGCAGACACTGAGGGGCAAGAGAGATACAGACACAGATATAGGGTGGCAGGGGAGAAACAGCCACAGGCACTGAGGGGCAGGAGAGAAACAGACGCAGACATAGGGGGACAGGAGAAAAATAGACGCAGACACTGAGGGGCAGGGGAGAAACAGATGCAGACACTGAGAGGCAGGAGAGAAACAGATGCAGACACTGAGAGGCAGGAGAGAAACAGACGCAGACACTGAGGGGCAGGAGAGAAAGAGATGCAGACACTGAGGGGCAAGAGAGATACAGACACAGATATAGGGTGGCAGGGGAGAAACAGCCACAGGCACTGAGGGGCAGGAGAGAAACAGACGCAGACACAGAGAGGTAGGAGAGAAACAGACGCAGACACAGAGGGGCAGGAGAGAAAGAGATGCAGACACTGAGGGGCAAGAGAGATACAGACACAGATATAGGGTGGCAGGGGAGAAACAGCCACAGGCACTGAGGGGCAGGAGAGAAACAGACGCAGACATAGGGGGACAGGAGAAAAATAGATGCAGACACTGAGGGGCAGGGGAGAAACAGATGCAGACACTGAGAGGCAGGAGAGAAACAGATGCAGACACTGAGAGGCAGGAGAGAAACAGACGCAGACACTGAGGGGCAGGAGAGAAAGAGATGCAGACACTGAGGGGCAAGAGAGATACAGACACAGATATAGGGTGGCAGGGGAGAAACAGCCACAGGCACTGAGGGGCAGGAGAGAAACAGATGCAGACACTGAGAGGCAGGAGAGAAACAGACGCAGAGGGGCAGGGGAGAAACAGACGCAGAGGGGCAGGGGAGAAACAGACGCAGAGGGGCAGGGGAGAAACAGATGCAGACACTGAGAGGCAGGAAAGAAACAGACGCATAGGGGCAGGGGAGAAACAGACGCAGACACAGAGGGGCAGGAGAGAAAGAGATGCAGACACTGAGGGGCAAGAGAGATACAGACACAGATATAGGGTGGCAGGGGAGAAACAGCCACAGGCACTGAGGGGCAGGAGAGAAACAGACGCAGACACAGAGGGGTAGGAGAGAAACAGACGCAGACACAGAGGGGTAGGAGAGAAACAGACGCAGACACTGAGGGGCAGGAGAGAAAGAGATGCAGACACTGAGGGGCAAGAGAGATACAGACACAGATATAGGGTGGCAGGGGAGAAACAGCCACAGGCACTGAGGGGCAGGAGAGAAATAGATGCAGACACTGAGAGGCAGGAGAGAAACAGACGCAGAGGGGCAGGGGAGAAACAGACGCAGAGGGGCAGGGGAGAAACAGACGCAGAGGGGCAGGGGAGAAACAGATGCAGACACTGAGAGGCAGGAGAGAAACAGACGCATAGGGGCAGGGGAGAAACAGACGCAGACACAGAGGGGCAGGAGAGAAAGAGATGCAGACACTGAGGGGCAAGAGAGATACAGACACAGATATAGGGTGGCAGGGGAGAAACAGCCACAGGCACTGAGGGGCAGGAGAGAAACAGACGCAGACACAGAGGGGTAGGAGAGAAACAGACGCAGACACTGAGGGGCAGGAGAGAAACAGACGCAGACACTGAGGGGCAGGAGAGAAACAGACGCAGACACAGAGGGGCAGGAGAGAAAGAGATGCAGACACTGAGGGGCAAGAGAGATACAGACACAGATATAGGGTGGCAGGGGAGAAACAGCCACAGGCACTGAGGGGCAGGAGAGAAACAGACGCAGACATAGGGGGACAGGAGAAAAATAGACGCAGACACTGAGGGGCAGGGGAGAAACAGATGCAGACACTGAGAGGCAGGAGAGAAACAGATGCAGACACTGAGAGGCAGGAGAGAAACAGATGCAGACACTGAGAGGCAGGAGAGAAACAGACGCAGAGGGGCAGGGGAGAAACAGATGCAGACACTGAGGGGCAGGAGAGAAACAGACGCAGACACTGAGGGGCAGGAGAGAAAGAGATGCAGACACTGAGGGGCAAGAGAGATACAGACACAGATATAGGGTGGCAGGGGAGAAACAGCCACAGGCACTGAGGGGCAGGAGAGAAACAGACGCAGACACAGAGGGGTAGGAGAGAAACAGACGCAGATACTGAGAGGCAGGAGAGAAACAGATGCAGACACTGAGAGGCAGTAGAGAAACAGACGCAGAGGGGCAGGGGAGAAACAGATGCAGACACTGAGGGGCAGGAGAGAAACAGACGCAGACACTGAGGGGCAGGAGAGAAAGAGATGCAGACACTGAGGGGCAAGAGAGATACAGACACAGATATAGGGTGGCAGGGGAGAAACAGCCACAGGCACTGAGGGGCAGGAGAGAAACAGACGCAGACACAGAGGGGTAGGAGAGAAACAGACGCAGACCGTGAGGGGCAGGAGAGAAAGAGATGCAGACACTGAGGGGCAAGAGAGATACAGACACAGATATAGGGTGGCAGGGGAGAAACAGCCACAGGCACTGAGGGGCAGGAGAGAAACAGACGCAGACACAGAGGGGTAGGAGAGAAACAGACGCAGACACTGAGGGGCAGGAGAGAAACAGATGCAGACACAGAGGGGCAGGAGAGAAAGAGATGCAGACACTGAGGGGCAAGAGAGGTACAGACACAGATATAGGGTGGCAGGGGAGAAACAGCCACAGGCACTGAGGGGCAGGAGAGAAACAGACGCAGACATAGGGGGACAGGAGAAAAATAGACGCAGACACTGAGGGGCAGGGGAGAAACAGATGCAGACACTGAGAGGCAGGAGAGAAACAGATGCAGACACTGAGAGGCAGGAGAGAAACAGACGCAGAGGGGCAGGGGAGAAACAGACGCAGAGGGGCAGAGGAGAAACAGATGCAGACACTGAGAGGCAGGAGAGAAACAGATGCAGACACTGAGGGGCAGGAGAGAAAGAGATGCAGACACTGAGGGGCAAGAGAGATACAGACACAGATATAGGGTGGCAGGGGAGAAACAGCCACAGGCACTGAGGGGCAGGAGAGAAACAGACGCAGACACAGAGGGGTAGGAGAGAAACAGACGCAGACACAGAGGGGTAGGAGTGAAACAGACGCAGACACTGAGGGGCAGGAGAGAAAGAGATGCAGACACTGAGGGGCAAGAGAGATACAGACACAGATATAGGGTGGCAGGGGTGAAACAGCCACAGGCACTGAGGGGCAGGAGAGAAACAGATGCAGACACTGAGAGGCAGGAGAGAAACAGACGCAGAGGGGCAGGGGAGAAACAGACGCAGAGGGGCAGGGGAGAAACAGACGCAGAGGGGCAGGGGAGAAACAGACGCAGAGGGGCAGGGGAGAAACAGATGCAGACACTGAGAGGCAGGAGAGAAACAGACGCAGAGGGGCAAGGGAGAAACAGACGCAGAGGGGCAGGGGAGAAACAGATGCAGACACTGAGAGGCAGGAGAGAAACAGACGCAGAGGGGCAGGGGAGAAACAGACGCAGAGGGGCAGGGGAGAAACAGATGCAGACACTGAGAGGCAGGAGAGAAACAGACGCATAGGGGCAGGGGAGAAACAGACGCAGACACAGAGGGGCAGGAGAGAAAGAGATGCAGACACTGAGGGGCAAGAGAGATACAGACACAGATATAGGGTGGCAGGGGAGAAACAGCCACAGGCACTGAGGGGCAGGAGAGAAACAGACGCAGACACAGAGGGGTAGGAGAGAAACAGACGCAGACACTGAGGGGCAGAAGAGAAAGAGATGCAGACACTGAGGGGCAGGAGAGAAACAGACGCAGACACTGAGGGGCAGGAGAGAAAGAGATGCAGACACTGAGGGGCAGGAGAGAAACAGACGCAGGCACTGAGGGGCAGGAGAGAAAGAGATGCAGACACTGAGGGGCAGGAGAGAAAGAGAGGCAGACACTAAGGGGCAGGGCAGAAACAGCCACAGGCACTGAGGGGCAGGAGAGAAACAGATGCAGACAATGAGGGGCAGGAGAGAAAGAGAGGCAGACACTAAGGGGCAGGGCAGAAACAGCCACAGGCACTGAGGGGCAGGAGAGAAACAGATGCAGACACTGGGGCAGGAGAGAAACAGACGCAGACACTGAGGGGCAGGAGAGAAACAGACGCAGACACTGAGGGGCAGGAGAGAAAGAGATGCAGACACTGAGGGGCAGGAGAGAAACAGACGCAGACACTGAGGGGCAGGAGAGAAAGAGATGCAGACACTGAGGGGCAGGAGAGAAAGAGATGCAGACACTGAGGGGAAGGGGAGAAACAGATGCAGGCACTGAGAGGCAGGAGAGAAACAGACGCAGACATAGGGGGGCAGGAGAAAAACAGTCACAGGCACTGAGGGGCAGGGGAGAAACAGACGCAGACACAGAGGGGTAGGAGAGAAACAGATGCAGACACTGAGGGGCAGGAGAGAAACAGACGCAGACACAGAGGGGCAGGAGAGAAAGAGATGCAGACACTGAGGGGCAAGAGAGATACAGACATAGATATAGGGTGGCAGGGGAGAAACAGCTACAGGCACTGAGGGGCAGGAGAGAAACAGGCGCAGACACAGAGGGGTAGGAGAGAAACAGACGCAGACACTGAGGGGCAGGAGAGAAAGAGATGCAGACACTGAGGGGCAAGAGAGATACAGACACAGATATAGGGTGGCAGGGGAGAAACAGCCACAGACACTAAGGGGCAGGGCAGAAACAGACGCAGACACTGAGGGGCAGGAGAGAAACAGCCACAGGCACTGAGGGGCAGGAGAGAAACAGACGCAGACATAGGGGGACAGGAGAAAAATAGACGCAGACACTGAGGGGCAGGGGAGAAACAGATGCAGACACTGAGAGGCAGGAGAGAAACAGATGCAGACACTGAGAGGCAGGAGAGAAACAGACGCAGAGGGGCAGGGGAGAAACAGATGCAGACACTGAGGGGCAGGAGAGAAACAGACGCAGACACTGAGGGGCAGGAGGGAAAGAGATGCAGACACTGAGGGGCAAGAGAGATACAGACACAGATATAGGGTGGCAGGGGAGAAACAGCCACAGGCACTGAGGGGCAGGAGAGAAACAGACGCAGACACAGAGGGGTAGGAGAGAAACAGACGCAGACACAGAGGGGCAGGAGAGAAAGAGATGCAGACACTGAGGGGCAAGAGAGATACAGACACAGATATAGGGTGGCAGGGGAGAAACAGCCACAGGCACTGAGGGGCAGGAGAGAAACAGATGCAGACACAGAGGGGTAGGAGAGAAACAGACGCAGACACTGAGGGGCAGGAGAGAAACAGACGCAGACACAGAGGGGCAGGAGAGAAAGAGATGCAGACACTGAGGGGCAAGAGAGATACAGACACAGATATAGGGTGGCAGGGGAGAAACAGCCACAGGCACTGAGGGGCAGGAGAGAAACAGACGCAGACATAGGGGGACAGGAGAAAAATAGACGCAGACACTGAGGGGCAGGGGAGAAACAGATGCAGACACTGAGAGGCAGGAGAGAAACAGATGCAGACACTGAGAGGCAGGAGAGAAACAGACGCAGAGGGGCAGGGGAGAAACAGACGCAGAGGGGCAGAGGAGAAACAGATGCAGACACTGAGAGTCAGGAGAGAAACAGACGCAGACACTGAGGGGCAGGAGAGAAAGAGATGCAGACACTGAGGGGCAAGAGAGATACAGACACAGATATAGGGTGGCAGGGGAGAAACAGCCACAGGCACTGAGGGGCAGGAGAGAAACAGACGCAGAAACAGAGGGGTAGGAGAGAAACAGACGCAGACACAGAGGGGTAGGAGAGAAACAGACGCAGACACTGAGGGGCAGGAGAGAAAGAGATGCAGACACTGAGGGGCAAGAGAGATACAGACACAGATATAGGGTGGCAGGGGAGAAACAGCCACAGGCACTGAGGGGCAGGAGAGAAACAGACGCAGACACTGAGAGGCAGGAGAGAAACAGACGCAGAGGGGCAGGGGAGAAACAGACGCAGAGGGGCAGGGGAGAAACAGACGCAGAGGGGCAGGGGAGAAACAGATGCAGACACTGAGAGGCAGGAGAGAAACAGATGCAGAGGGGCAGGGGAGAAACAGACGCAGAGGGGCAGGGGAGAAACAGATGCAGACACTGAGAGGCAGGAGAGAAACAGACGCAGAGGGGCAGGGGAGAAACAGACGCAGAGGGGCAGGGGAGAAACAGATGCAGACACTGAGAGGCAGGAGAGAAACAGAAGCATAGGGGCAGGGGAGAAACAGACGCAGACACAGAGGGGCAGGAGAGAAAGAGATGCAGACACTGAGGGGCAAGAGAGATACAGACACAGATATAGGGTGGCAGGGGAGAAACAGCCACAGGCACTGAGGGGCAGGAGAGAAACAGATGCAGACACAGAGGGGTAGGAGAGAAACAGACGCAGACACTGAGGGGCAGGAGAGAAACAGACGCAGACACTGAGGGGTAGGAGAGAAACAGACGCAGACACTGAGGGGCAGGAGAGAAAGAGATGCAGACACTGAGAGGCAGGAGAGAAACAGACGCAGAGGGGCAGGGGAGAAACAGACGCAGAGGGGCAGGGGAGAAACAGACGCAGAGGGGCAGGGGAGAAACAGACGCAGAGGGGCAGGGGAGAAACAGATGCAGACACTGAGAGGCAGGAGAGAAACAGACGCAGAGGGGCAAGGGAGAAACAGACGCAGAGGGGCAGGGGAGAAACAGATGCAGACACTGAGAGGCAGGAGAGAAACAGACGCAGAGGGGCAGGGGAGAAACAGACGCAGAGGGGCAGGGGAGAAACAGATGCAGACACTGAGAGGCAGGAGAGAAACAGACGCATAGGGGCAGGGGAGAAACAGACGCAGACACAGAGGGGCAGGAGAGAAAGAGATGCAGACACTGAGGGGCAAGAGAGATACAGACACAGATATAGGGTGGCAGGGGAGAAACAGCCACAGGCACTGAGGGGCAGGAGAGAAACAGACGCAGACACAGAGGGGTAGGAGAGAAACAGACGCAGACACTGAGGGGCAGAAGAGAAAGAGATGCAGACACTGAGGGGCAGGAGAGAAACAGACGCAGACACTGAGGGGCAGGAGAGAAAGAGATGCAGACACTGAGGGGCAGGAGAGAAACAGACGCAGGCACTGAGGGGCAGGAGAGAAAGAGATGCAGACACTGAGGGGCAGGAGAGAAAGAGAGGCAGACACTAAGGGGCAGGGCAGAAACAGCCACAGGCACTGAGGGGCAGGAGAGAAACAGATGCAGACAATGAGGGGCAGGAGAGAAAGAGAGGCAGACACTAAGGGGCAGGGCAGAAACAGCCACAGGCACTGAGGGGCAGGAGAGAAACAGATGCAGACACTGGGGCAGGAGAGAAACAGACGCAGACACTGAGGGGCAGGAGAGAAACAGACGCAGACACTGAGGGGCAGGAGAGAAAGAGATGCAGACACTGAGGGGCAGGAGAGAAACAGACGCAGACACTGAGGGGCAGGAGAGAAAGAGATGCAGACACTGAGGGGCAGGAGAGAAAGAGATGCAGACACTGAGGGGAAGGGGAGAAACAGATGCAGGCACTGAGAGGCAGGAGAGAAACAGACGCAGACATAGGGGGGCAGGAGAAAAACAGTCACAGGCACTGAGGGGCAGGGGAGAAACAGACGCAGACACAGAGGGGTAGGAGAGAAACAGATGCAGACACTGAGGGGCAGGAGAGAAACAGACGCAGACACAGAGGGGCAGGAGAGAAAGAGATGCAGACACTGAGGGGCAAGAGAGATACAGACATAGATATAGGGTGGCAGGGGAGAAACAGCTACAGGCACTGAGGGGCAGGAGAGAAACAGGCGCAGACACAGAGGGGTAGGAGAGAAACAGACGCAGACACTGAGGGGCAGGAGAGAAAGAGATGCAGACACTGAGGGGCAAGAGAGATACAGACACAGATATAGGGTGGCAGGGGAGAAACAGCCACAGACACTAAGGGGCAGGGCAGAAACAGACGCAGACACTGAGGGGCAGGAGAGAAACAGCCACAGGCACTGAGGGGCAGGAGAGAAACAGACGCAGACATAGGGGGACAGGAGAAAAATAGACGCAGACACTGAGGGGCAGGGGAGAAACAGATGCAGACACTGAGAGGCAGGAGAGAAACAGATGCAGACACTGAGAGGCAGGAGAGAAACAGACGCAGAGGGGCAGGGGAGAAACAGATGCAGACACTGAGGGGCAGGAGAGAAACAGACGCAGACACTGAGGGGCAGGAGGGAAAGAGATGCAGACACTGAGGGGCAAGAGAGATACAGACACAGATATAGGGTGGCAGGGGAGAAACAGCCACAGGCACTGAGGGGCAGGAGAGAAACAGACGCAGACACAGAGGGGTAGGAGAGAAACAGACGCAGACACAGAGGGGCAGGAGAGAAAGAGATGCAGACACTGAGGGGCAAGAGAGATACAGACACAGATATAGGGTGGCAGGGGAGAAACAGCCACAGGCACTGAGGGGCAGGAGAGAAACAGATGCAGACACAGAGGGGTAGGAGAGAAACAGACGCAGACACTGAGGGGCAGGAGAGAAACAGACGCAGACACAGAGGGGCAGGAGAGAAAGAGATGCAGACACTGAGGGGCAAGAGAGATACAGACACAGATATAGGGTGGCAGGGGAGAAACAGCCACAGGCACTGAGGGGCAGGAGAGAAACAGACGCAGACATAGGGGACAGGAGAAAAATAGACGCAGACACTGAGGGGCAGGGGAGAAACAGATGCAGACACTGAGAGGCAGGAGAGAAACAGATGCAGACACTGAGAGGCAGGAGAGAAACAGACGCAGAGGGGCAGGGGAGAAACAGACGCAGAGGGGCAGAGGAGAAACAGATGCAGACACTGAGAGTCAGGAGAGAAACAGACGCAGACACTGAGGGGCAGGAGAGAAAGAGATGCAGACACTGAGGGGCAAGAGAGATACAGACACAGATATAGGGTGGCAGGGGAGAAACAGCCACAGGCACTGAGGGGCAGGAGAGAAACAGACGCAGAAACAGAGGGGTAGGAGAGAAACAGACGCAGACACAGAGGGGTAGGAGAGAAACAGACGCAGACACTGAGGGGCAGGAGAGAAAGAGATGCAGACACTGAGGGGCAAGAGAGATACAGACACAGATATAGGGTGGCAGGGGAGAAACAGCCACAGGCACTGAGGGGCAGGAGAGAAACAGACGCAGACACTGAGAGGCAGGAGAGAAACAGACGCAGAGGGGCAGGGGAGAAACAGACGCAGAGGGGCAGGAGAGAAACAGACGCAGAGGGGCAGGGGAGAAACAGATGCAGACACTGAGGGGCAGGAGAGAAACAGACGCAGACACTGAGGGGCAGGAGGGAAAGAGATGCAGACACTGAGGGGCAAGAGAGATACAGACACAGATATAGGGTGGCAGGGGAGAAACAGCCACAGGCACTGAGGGGCAGGAGAGAAACAGACGCAGACACAGAGGGGTAGGAGAGAAACAGACGCAGACACAGAGGGGCAGGAGAGAAAGAGATGCAGACACTGAGGGGCAAGAGAGATACAGACACAGATATAGGGTGGCAGGGGAGAAACAGCCACAGGCACTGAGGGGCAGGAGAGAAACAGATGCAGACACAGAGGGGTAGGAGAGAAACAGACGCAGACACTGAGGGGCAGGAGAGAAACAGACGCAGACACAGAGGGGCAGGAGAGAAAGAGATGCAGACACTGAGGGGCAAGAGAGATACAGACACAGATATAGGGTGGCAGGGGAGAAACAGCCACAGGCACTGAGGGGCAGGAGAGAAACAGACGCAGACATAGGGGGACAGGAGAAAAATAGACGCAGACACTGAGGGGCAGGGGAGAAACAGATGCAGACACTGAGAGGCAGGAGAGAAACAGATGCAGACACTGAGAGGCAGGAGAGAAACAGACGCAGAGGGGCAGGGGAGAAACAGACGCAGAGGGGCAGAGGAGAAACAGATGCAGACACTGAGAGTCAGGAGAGAAACAGACGCAGACACTGAGGGGCAGGAGAGAAAGAGATGCAGACACTGAGGGGCAAGAGAGATACAGACACAGATATAGGGTGGCAGGGGAGAAACAGCCACAGGCACTGAGGGGCAGGAGAGAAACAGACGCAGAAACAGAGGGGTAGGAGAGAAACAGACGCAGACACAGAGGGGTAGGAGAGAAACAGACGCAGACACTGAGGGGCAGGAGAGAAAGAGATGCAGACACTGAGGGGCAAGAGAGATACAGACACAGATATAGGGTGGCAGGGGAGAAACAGCCACAGGCACTGAGGGGCAGGAGAGAAACAGACGCAGACACTGAGAGGCAGGAGAGAAACAGACGCAGAGGGGCAGGGGAGAAACAGACGCAGAGGGGCAGGGGAGAAACAGACGCAGAGGGGCAGGGGAGAAACAGATGCAGACACTGAGAGGCAGGAGAGAAACAGATGCAGAGGGGCAGGGGAGAAACAGACGCAGAGGGGCAGGGGAGAAACAGATGCAGACACTGAGAGGCAGGAGAGAAACAGACGCAGAGGGGCAGGGGAGAAACAGACGCAGAGGGGCAGGGGAGAAACAGATGCAGACACTGAGAGGCAGGAGAGAAACAGAAGCATAGGGGCAGGGGAGAAACAGACGCAGACACAGAGGGGCAGGAGAGAAAGAGATGCAGACACTGAGGGGCAAGAGAGATACAGACACAGATATAGGGTGGCAGGGGAGAAACAGCCACAGGCACTGAGGGGCAGGAGAGAAACAGATGCAGACACAGAGGGGTAGGAGAGAAACAGACGCAGACACTGAGGGGCAGGAGAGAAACAGACGCAGACACTGAGGGGTAGGAGAGAAACAGACGCAGACACTGAGGGGCAGGAGAGAAAGAGATGCAGACACTGAGAGGCAGGAGAGAAACAGACGCAGAGGGGCAGGGGAGAAACAGACGCAGAGGGGCAGGGGAGAAACAGACGCAGAGGGGCAGGGGAGAAACAGACGCAGAGGGGCAGGGGAGAAACAGATGCAGACACTGAGAGGCAGGAGAGAAACAGACGCAGAGGGGCAAGGGAGAAACAGACGCAGAGGGGCAGGGGAGAAACAGATGCAGACACTGAGAGGCAGGAGAGAAACAGACGCAGAGGGGCAGGGGAGAAACAGACGCAGAGGGGCAGGGGAGAAACAGATGCAGACACTGAGAGGCAGGAGAGAAACAGACGCATAGGGGCAGGGGAGAAACAGACGCAGACACAGAGGGGCAGGAGAGAAAGAGATGCAGACACTGAGGGGCAAGAGAGATACAGACACAGATATAGGGTGGCAGGGGAGAAACAGCCACAGGCACTGAGGGGCAGGAGAGAAACAGACGCAGACACAGAGGGGTAGGAGAGAAACAGACGCAGACACTGAGGGGCAGAAGAGAAAGAGATGCAGACACTGAGGGGCAGGAGAGAAACAGACGCAGACACTGAGGGGCAGGAGAGAAAGAGATGCAGACACTGAGGGGCAGGAGAGAAACAGACGCAGGCACTGAGGGGCAGGAGAGAAAGAGATGCAGACACTGAGGGGCAGGAGAGAAAGAGAGGCAGACACTAAGGGGCAGGGCAGAAACAGCCACAGGCACTGAGGGGCAGGAGAGAAACAGATGCAGACAATGAGGGGCAGGAGAGAAAGAGAGGCAGACACTAAGGGGCAGGGCAGAAACAGCCACAGGCACTGAGGGGCAGGAGAGAAACAGATGCAGACACTGGGGCAGGAGAGAAACAGACGCAGACACTGAGGGGCAGGAGAGAAACAGACGCAGACACTGAGGGGCAGGAGAGAAAGAGATGCAGACACTGAGGGGCAGGAGAGAAACAGACGCAGACACTGAGGGGCAGGAGAGAAAGAGATGCAGACACTGAGGGGCAGGAGAGAAAGAGATGCAGACACTGAGGGGAAGGGGAGAAACAGATGCAGGCACTGAGAGGCAGGAGAGAAACAGACGCAGACATAGGGGGGCAGGAGAAAAACAGTCACAGGCACTGAGGGGCAGGGGAGAAACAGACGCAGACACAGAGGGGTAGGAGAGAAACAGATGCAGACACTGAGGGGCAGGAGAGAAACAGACGCAGACACAGAGGGGCAGGAGAGAAAGAGATGCAGACACTGAGGGGCAAGAGAGATACAGACATAGATATAGGGTGGCAGGGGAGAAACAGCTACAGGCACTGAGGGGCAGGAGAGAAACAGGCGCAGACACAGAGGGGTAGGAGAGAAACAGACGCAGACACTGAGGGGCAGGAGAGAAAGAGATGCAGACACTGAGGGGCAAGAGAGATACAGACACAGATATAGGGTGGCAGGGGAGAAACAGCCACAGACACTAAGGGGCAGGGCAGAAACAGACGCAGACACTGAGGGGCAGGAGAGAAACAGCCACAGGCACTGAGGGGCAGGAGAGAAACAGACGCAGACATAGGGGGACAGGAGAAAAATAGACGCAGACACTGAGGGGCAGGGGAGAAACAGATGCAGACACTGAGAGGCAGGAGAGAAACAGATGCAGACACTGAGAGGCAGGAGAGAAACAGACGCAGAGGGGCAGGGGAGAAACAGATGCAGACACTGAGGGGCAGGAGAGAAACAGACGCAGACACTGAGGGGCAGGAGGGAAAGAGATGCAGACACTGAGGGGCAAGAGAGATACAGACACAGATATAGGGTGGCAGGGGAGAAACAGCCACAGGCACTGAGGGGCAGGAGAGAAACAGACGCAGACACAGAGGGGTAGGAGAGAAACAGACGCAGACACAGAGGGGCAGGAGAGAAAGAGATGCAGACACTGAGGGGCAAGAGAGATACAGACACAGATATAGGGTGGCAGGGGAGAAACAGCCACAGGCACTGAGGGGCAGGAGAGAAACAGATGCAGACACAGAGGGGTAGGAGAGAAACAGACGCAGACACTGAGGGGCAGGAGAGAAACAGACGCAGACACAGAGGGGCAGGAGAGAAAGAGATGCAGACACTGAGGGGCAAGAGAGATACAGACACAGATATAGGGTGGCAGGGGAGAAACAGCCACAGGCACTGAGGGGCAGGAGAGAAACAGACGCAGACATAGGGGGACAGGAGAAAAATAGACGCAGACACTGAGGGGCAGGGGAGAAACAGATGCAGACACTGAGAGGCAGGAGAGAAACAGATGCAGACACTGAGAGGCAGGAGAGAAACAGACGCAGAGGGGCAGGGGAGAAACAGACGCAGAGGGGCAGAGGAGAAACAGATGCAGACACTGAGAGTCAGGAGAGAAACAGACGCAGACACTGAGGGGCAGGAGAGAAAGAGATGCAGACACTGAGGGGCAAGAGAGATACAGACACAGATATAGGGTGGCAGGGGAGAAACAGCCACAGGCACTGAGGGGCAGGAGAGAAACAGACGCAGAAACAGAGGGGTAGGAGAGAAACAGACGCATACACAGAGGGGTAGGAGAGAAACAGACGCAGACACTGAGGGGCAGGAGAGAAAGAGATGCAGACACTGAGGGGCAAGAGAGATACAGACACAGATATAGGGTGGCAGGGGAGAAACAGCCACAGGCACTGAGGGGCAGGAGAGAAACAGACGCAGACACTGAGAGGCAGGAGAGAAACAGACGCAGAGGGGCAGGGGAGAAACAGACGCAGAGGGGCAGGGGAGAAACAGACGCAGAGGGGCAGGGGAGAAACAGATGCAGACACTGAGAGGCAGGAGAGAAACAGATGCAGAGGGGCAGGGGAGAAACAGACGCAGAGGGGCAGGGGAGAAACAGATGCAGACACTGAGAGGCAGGAGAGAAACAGACGCAGAGGGGCAGGGGAGAAACAGACGCAGAGGGGCAGGGGAGAAACAGATGCAGACACTGAGAGGCAGGAGAGAAACAGAAGCATAGGGGCAGGGGAGAAACAGACGCAGACACAGAGGGGCAGGAGAGAAAGAGATGCAGACACTGAGGGGCAAGAGAGATACAGACACAGATATAGGGTGGCAGGGGAGAAACAGCCACAGGCACTGAGGGGCAGGAGAGAAACAGATGCAGACACAGAGGGGTAGGAGAGAAACAGACGCAGACACTGAGGGGCAGGAGAGAAACAGACGCAGACACTGAGGGGTAGGAGAGAAACAGACGCAGACACTGAGGGGCAGGAGAGAAAGAGATGCAGACACTGAGGGGCAAGAGAGATACAGACACAGATATAGGGTGGCAGGGGAGAAACAGCCACAGGCACTGAGGGGCAGGAGAGAAACAGACGCAGACACAGAGGGGTAGGAGAGAAACAGACGCAGACACAGAGGGGCAGGAGAGAAAGAGATGCAGACACTGAGGGGCAAGAGAGATACAGACACAGATATAGGGTGGCAGGGGAGAAACAGCCACAGGCACTGAGGGGCAGGAGAGAAACAGACGCAGACACAGAGGGGTAGCAGAGAAACAGACGCAGACACTGAGGGGCAGGAGAGAAACAGATGCAGACACAGAGGGGCAGGAGAGAAAGAGATGCAGACACTGAGGGGCAAGAGAGATACAGACACAGATATAGGGTGGCAGGGGAGAAACAGCCACAGGCACTGAGGGGCAGGAGAGAAACAGACGCAGACATAGGGGGACAGGAGAAAAATAGACGCAGACACTGAGGGGCAGGGGAGAAACAGATGCAGACACTGAGAGGCAGGAGAGAAACAGATGCAGACACTGAGAGGCAGGAGAGAAACAGACGCAGACACTGAGGGGCAGGAGAGAAAGAGATGCAGACACTGAGGGGCAAGAGAGATACAGACACAGATATAGGGTGGCAGGGGAGAAACAGCCACAGGCACTGAGGGGCAGGAGAGAAACAGACGCAGACACAGAGAGGTAGGAGAGAAACAGACGCAGACACAGAGGGGCAGGAGAGAAAGAGATGCAGACACTGAGGGGCAAGAGAGATACAGACACAGATATAGGGTGGCAGGGGAGAAACAGCCACAGGCACTGAGGGGCAGGAGAGAAACAGACGCAGACACAGAGGGGTAGGAGAGAAACAGACGCAGAGGGGCAGGAGAGAAACAGATGCAGACACAGAGGGGCAGGAGAGAAAGAGATGCAGACACTGAGGGGCAAGAGAGATACAGACACAGATATAGGGTGGCAGGGGAGAAACAGCCACAGGCACTGAGGGGCAGGAGAGAAACAGACGCAGACATAGGGGGACAGGAGAAAAATAGACGCAGACACTGAGGGGCAGGGGAGAAACAGATGCAGACACTGAGAGGCAGGAGAGAAACAGATGCAGACACTGAGAGGCAGGAGAGAAACAGACGCAGACACTGAGGGGCAGGAGAGAAAGAGATGCAGACACTGAGGGGCAAGAGAGATACAGACACAGATATAGGGTGGCAGGGGAGAAACAGCCACAGGCACTGAGGGGCAGGAGAGAAACAGATGCAGACACTGAGAGGCAGGAGAGAAACAGACGCAGAGGGGCAGGGGAGAAACAGACGCAGAGGGGCAGGGGAGAAACAGACGCAGAGGGGCAGGGGAGAAACAGATGCAGACACTGAGAGGCAGGAGAGAAACAGACGCATAGGGGCAGGGGAGAAACAGACGCAGACACAGAGGGGCAGGAGAGAAAGAGATGCAGACACTGAGGGGCAAGAGAGATACAGACACAGATATAGGGTGGCAGGGGAGAAACAGCCACAGGCACTGAGGGGCAGGAGAGAAACAGACGCAGACACAGAGGGGTAGGAGAGAAACAGACGCAGACACAGAGGGGTAGGAGAGAAACAGACGCAGACACTGAGGGGCAGGAGAGAAAGAGATGCAGACACTGAGGGGCAAGAGAGATACAGACACAGATAGAGGGTGGCAGGGGAGAAACAGCCACAGGCACTGAGGGGCAGGAGAGAAATAGATGCAGACACTGAGAGGCAGGAGAGAAACAGACGCAGAGGGGCAGGGGAGAAACAGACGCAGAGGGGCAGGGGAGAAACAGACGCAGAGGGGCAGGGGAGAAACAGATGCAGACACTGAGAGGCAGGAGAGAAACAGACGCATAGGGGCAGGGGAGAAACAGACGCAGACACAGAGGGGCAGGAGAGAAAGAGATGCAGACACTGAGGGGCAAGAGAGATACAGACACAGATATAGGGTGGCAGGGGAGAAACAGCCACAGGCACTGAGGGGCAGGAGAGAAACAGACGCAGACACAGAGGGGTAGGAGAGAAACAGACGCAGACACTGAGGGGCAGGAGAGAAACAGACGCAGACACTGAGGGGCAGGAGAGAAACAGACGCAGACACAGAGGGGCAGGAGAGAAAGAGATGCAGACACTGAGGGGCAAGAGAGATACAGACACAGATATAGGGTGGCAGGGGAGAAACAGCCACAGGCACTGAGGGGCAGGAGAGAAACAGACGCAGACATAGGGGGACAGGAGAAAAATAGACGCAGACACTGAGGGGCAGGGGAGAAACAGATGCAGACACTGAGAGGCAGGAGAGAAACAGATGCAGACACTGAGGGGCAGGAGAGAAACAGACGCAGAGGGGCAGGGGAGAAACAGATGCAGATACTGAGGGGCAGGAGAGAAACAGACGCAGACACTGAGGGGCAGGAGAGAAAGAGATGCAGACACTGAGGGGCAAGAGAGATACAGACACAGATATAGGGTGGCAGGGGAGAAACAGCCACAGGCACTGAGGGGCAGGAGAGAAACAGACGCAGACACAGAGGGGTAGGAGAGAAACAGACGCAGACACAGAGGGGCAGGAGAGAAACAGACGCAGACACTGAGGGGCAGGAGAGAAAGAGATGCAGACACTGAGGGGCAAGAGAGATACAGACACAGATATAGGGTGGCAGGGGAGAAACAGCCACAGGCACTGAGGGGCAGGAGAGAAACAGACGCAGACACAGAGGGGTAGGAGAGAAACAGACGCAGACACAGAGGGGCAGGAGAGAAAGAGATGCAGACACTGAGGGGCAAGAGAGATACAGACACAGATATAGGGTGGCAGGGGAGAAACAGCCACAGGCACTGAGGGGCAGGAGAGAAACAGACGCAGACACAGAGGGGTAGGAGAGAAACAGACGCAGACACTGAGGGGTAGGAGAGAAACAGACGCAGACACTGAGGGGCAGGAGAGAAAGAGATGCAGACACTGAGGGGCAAGAGAGATACAGACACAGATATAGGGTGGCAGGGGAGAAACAGCCACAGGCACTGAGGGGCAGGAGAGAAACAGACGCAGACATAGGGGGACAGGAGAAAAATAGACGCAGACACTGAGGGGCAGGGGAGAAACAGATGCAGACACTGAGAGGCAGGAGAGAAACAGATGCAGACACTGAGGGGCAGGAGAGAAACAGACGCAGAGGGGCAGGGGAGAAACAGACGCAGAGGGGCAGAGGAGAAACAGATGCAGACACTGAGAGGCAGGAGAGAAACAGACGCAGACACTGAGGGGCAGGAGAGAAAGAGATGCAGACACTGAGGGGCAAGAGAGATACAGACACAGATATAGGGTGGCAGGGGAGAAACAGCCACAGGCACTAAGGGGCAGGAGAGAAACAGACGCAGACACAGAGGGGTAGGAGAGAAACAGACGCAGACACAGAGGGGTAGGAGAGAAACAGACGCAGACACTGAGGGGCAGGAGAGAAAGAGATGCAGACACTGAGGGGCAAGAGAGATACAGACACAGATATAGGGTGGCAGGGGAGAAACAGCCACAGGCACTGAGGGGCAGGAGAGAAACAGATGCAGACACTGAGAGGCAGGAGAGAAACAGACGCAGAGGGGCAGGGGAGAAACAGACGCAGAGGGGCAGGGGAGAAACAGACGCAGAGGGGCAGGGGAGAAACAGATGCAGACACTGAGAGGCAGGAGAGAAACAGACGCAGAGGGGCAGGGGAGAAATAGACGCAGAGGGGCAGGGGAGAAACAGATGCAGACACTGAGAGGCAGGAGAGAAACAGACGCATATGGGCAGGGGAGAAACAGACGCAGACACAGAGGGGCAGGAGAGAAAGAGATGCAGACACTGAGGGGCAAGAGAGATACAGACACAGATATAGGGTGGCAGGGGAGAAACAGCCACAGGCACTGAGGGGCAGGAGAGAAACAGACGCAGACACAGAGGGGTAGGAGAGAAACAGACGCAGATACTGAGGGGCAGGAAAGAAACAGACGCAGACACTGAGGGGCAGGAGAGAAACAGACGCAGACACAGAGGGGCAGGAGAGAAAGAGATGCAGACACTGAGGGGCAAGAGAGATACAGACACAGATATAGGGTGGCAGGGGAGAAACAGCCACAGGCACTGAGGGGCAGGAGAGAAACAGACGCAGACATAGGGGGACAGGAGAAAAATAGACGCAGACACTGAGGGGCAGGGGAGAAACAGATGCAGACACTGAGAGGCAGGAGAGAAACAGATGCAGACACTGAGAGGCAGGAGAGAAACAGACGCAGAGGGGCAGGGGAGAAACAGATGCAGACACTGAGGGGCAGGAGAGAAACAGACGCAGACACTGAGGGGCAGGAGAGAAAGAGATGCAGACACTGAGGGGCAAGAGAGATACAGACACAGATATAGGGTGGCAGGGGAGAAACAGCCACAGGCACTGAGGGGCAGGAGAGAAACAGACGCAGACACATAGGGGTAGGAGAGAAACAGACGCAGACACAGAGGGGTAGGAGAGAAACAGACGCAGACACTGAGGGGCAGGAGAGAAAGAGATGCAGACACTGAGGGGCAAGAGAGATATAGACACAGATATAGGGTGGCAGGGGAGAAACAGCCACAGGCACTGAGGGGCAGGAGAGAAACAGACGCAGACACAGAGGGGTAGGAGAGAAACAGACGCAGACACAGAGGGGCAGGAGAGAAAGAGATGCAGACACTGAGGGGCAAGAGAGATACAGACACAGATATAGGGTGGCAGGGGAGAAACAGCCACAGGCACTGAGGGGCAGGAGAGAAACAGACGCAGACACAGAGGGGTAGGAGAGAAACAGACGCAGACACTGAGGGGCAGGAGAGAAACAGACGCAGACACAGAGGGGCAGGAGAGAAAGAGATGCAGACACTGAGGGGCAAGAGAGATACAGACACAGATATAGGGTGGCAGGGGAGAAACAGCCACAGGCACTGAGGGGCAGGAGAGAAACAGACGCAGACATAGGGGGACAGGAGAAAAATAGACGCAGACACTGAGGGGCAGGGGAGAAACAGATGCAGACACTGAGAGGCAGGAGAGAAACAGATGCAGACACTGAGAGGCAGGAGAGAAACAGACGCAGAGGGGCAGGGGAGAAACAGACGCAGAGGGGCAGAGGAGAAACAGATGCAGACACTGAGAGGCAGGAGAGAAACAGACGCAGACACTGAGGGGCAGGAGAGAAAGAGATGCAGACACTGAGGGGCAAGAGAGATACAGACACAGATATAGGGTGGCAGGGGAGAAACAGCCACAGGCACTGAGGTGCAGGAGAGAAACAGACGCAGACACAGAGGGGTAGGAGAGAAACAGACGCAGACACAGAGGGGTAGGAGAGAAACAGACGCAGACACTGAGGGGCAGGAGAGAAAGAGATGCAGACACTGAGGGGCAAGAGAGATACAGACACAGATATAGGGTGGCAGGGGAGAAACAGCCACAGGCACTGAGGGGCAGGAGAGAAACAGACGCAGACACTGAGAGGCAGGAGAGAAACAGACGCAGAGGGGCAGGGAAGAAACAGACGCAGAGGGGCAGGGGAGAAACAGACGCAGAGGGGCAGGGGAGAAACAGATGCAGACACTGAGAGGCAGGAGAGAAACAGATGCAGAGGGGCAGGGGAGAAACAGACGCAGAGGGGCAGGGGAGAAACAGATGCAGACACTGAGAGGCAGGAGAGAAACAGACGCAGAGGGGCAGGGGAGAAACAGACGCAGAGGGGCAGGGGAGAAACAGATGCAGACACTGAGAGGCAGGAGAGAAACAGACGCATAGGGGCAGGGGAGAAACAGACGCAGACACAGAGGGGCAGGAGAGAAAGAGATGCAGACACTGAGGGGCAAGAGAGATACAGACACAGATATAGGGTGGCAGGGGAGAAACAGCCACAGGCACTGAGGGGCAGGAGAGAAACAGACGCAGACACAGAGGGGTAGGAGAGAAACAGACGCAGACACTGAGGGGCAGGAGAGAAACAGACGCAGACACTGAGGGGCAGGAGAGAAACAGACGCAGACACAGAGGGGCAGGAGAGAAAGAGATGCAGACACTGAGGGGCAAGAGAGATACAGATATAGGGTGGCAGGGGAGAAACAGCCACAGGCACTGAGGGGCAGGAGAGAAACAGACGCAGACATAGGGGGACAGGAGAAAAATAGACGCAGACACTGAGGGGCAGGGGAGAAACAGATGCAGACACTGAGAGGCAGTAGAGAAACAGATGCAGACACTGAGAGGCAGGAGAGAAACAGACGCAGAGGGGCAGGGGAGAAACAGACGCAGAGGGGCAGAGGAGAAACAGACGCAGACACTGAGAGGCAGGAGAGAAACAGACGCAGACACTGAGGGGCAGGAGAGAAAGAGATGCAGACACTGAGGGGCAAGAGAGATACAGACACAGATATAGGGTGGCAGGGGAGAAACAGCCACAGGCACTGAGGGGCAGGAGAGAAACAGACGCAGAGACAGAGGGGTAGGAGAGAAACAGACGCAGACACAGAGGGGTAGGAGAGAAACAGACGCAGACACTGAGGGGCAGGAGAGAAAGAGATGCAGACACTGAGGGGCAAGAGAGATACAGACACAGATATAGGGTGGCAGGGGAGAAACAGCCACAGGCACTGAGGGGCAGGAGAGAAACAGACGCAGAGGGGCAGGGGAGAAACAGACGCAGAAGGGCAGGGGAGAAACAGATGCAGACACTGAGAGGCAGGAGAGAAACAGACGCAGAGGGGCAGGGGAGAAACAGACGCAGAGGGGCAGGGGAGAAACAGATGCAGACACTGAGAGGCAGGAGAGAAACAGACGCAGAGGGGCAGGGGAGAAACAGACGCAGAGGGGCAGTGGAGAAACAGATGCAGACACTGAGAGGCAGGAGAGAAACAGACGCATAGGGGCATGGGAGAAACAGAGGCAGACATAGGGGGCATGGGAGAAACAGACACTGAGAGGCAGGAGAGAAACAGACGCAGACATAGGGGGGCAGGAGAGAAACAGTCACAGACACTGAGGGGTAGGAGAGAAACAGATGCAGACACTGAGTGGCAGGAGAGTGAGAGGGGGGAAGCAAGAGAAGAGGGACATAGTAGCGTGAGCAAAAGACGGGGGGTTAGAAAAAAAGAAAAGGGGGAGAGAACGAGGGGGAAGACTGTAGAGGGAGAAATAAATAGATGAAGGAGGAGAGAGATGGGCATGAGGAAATGGAGTAAGAGGGGGAGAGAGGAGGAAATAAAGAAGAGGGGGGAATGCCGTAAAGAGACAAGAGGAAAGTATAACAAGCAGCACCAGGGCAACAGCTGGTATAAGCAATATTTGCATACAATGACCCAGCAGCTGTAGTGGTGCAGTCCCTGCAATTAGTACCTACCTCATGTTAGCAGTTAAGATATTCATATCAAAACATATGATCCAGAATCTAGGTAAGTGAAAGGAGGGTTTGTGTAAATTTGGGTGAGTAAAAGGGGTAGAATGGAGTGCATATGCTTATAATTAAAGCCTCACAAAATGCAATTGTCGTGGTAGAGTGTTTGATTTCCTTGCCCTATGAAATGCTAAAAAATAATCTACAGATCTGTATGAGCTGAGCTATTCGCCTGGAAAATAGAATTATCTAAAAAATGGAATTTGCCATTAATTTGTATATATCACATTTATATAAGGACTTCCTACTTTCCTTGATATAGACGGGCCTAATCCAAGAGACACAGGGTGAGACCCTACAGGGTAGATGGTATTACAGTACATTTGTCTCAGCAGTGGTTGCGTAGTGCACCGTAACCTAACGATTCACTTCCGCTCAGTGTAATAATGTGGCATCCTGCTGCAGCCTCCGGGCACAATCAGGATTTGGGACTTCTGATACCCCACTGGTGTCACTTGTTTTAGACCTAGAGAAATTTGTTTGTTTACGTATTAATATTTATATCGCTAGAGCCAACATGTTACGCAGCATAAAAAAACACAGTAATAAAACAAATGTCATGGATCGGTTGCTTAGCACTACATTCCGCACTGGGCTCTGTCATATCATAACTGTCCACAAATCCCTGTGTCCGCCGCAACATCCCCATTTTCTCCAAGCATTTTTGTAGACAAACTGGCTGCATGGGAGCGGCCATTTTAGATTTCCCTGTGTGACTCTCTAAACCAATCTCTGCACTACAGCCGCACTCACATGATACCAACAGCCTATGGACTTCTACTACTGCTTATTTAAACCTGCTCCTGTCTGCTGCATATTGCCAGAGTAACGCCTTCCTTCTGGGATAGTCACTGGTTCCCAGGGCTTGGCTACTCTGTACCTTTTACCTGTTCCTGTATACCCGCTGTTGGTACTGTATTCTACAAACCATCTCCTGCTGATTATCCTCAAATTAGCATTCCTGTGTTCCTGCTGGCTTATCCTGTTCACAATTCTGTCCCCATTGCACTAGTTAGCCAGACCAAGTTCCTGCTGTTTATTATCTGCTCACTACCAGCATCACAGCATCCATTCAGTTTGTGACAATATTCTGCCTTCCTGCTGCCCTGAGCTGCACCTGCGCCCCACCATCATCTATTACTGTCATCTGCTGGTGGGCGCTGCATACCATCTACTCAGGGCCGGTTCCGGGGCTTCTGGCGCCCCGGGCGGCATTAGGGGGTGTGGCTTCATACAGGGGGCGTGGTCAGTTACGCCCCCTGTACTGTTGTAGGATGTGCGGTGCACGATGATGTCATCGCGCACCGCACAGCTAAGGTCCTCTCCACGAAGGTAAACTAGTTCCCTTCGTGGAGAGGACCTTTGCTGTGCGGTGCGCGATGACGTCAACGTGCACCACTCATCATTACAGTGAAGGTCCTCTCCAGGAAGGGAAATTAGACGCGTAGCGTCTAGTTTCCCTTCACAGCGGGCAGCCCACGAAGGGAAACTAGATGCGTAGCGTCTAGTTTCCCTTCACAACGGACAGCGGGCCGCGGCAGCGGGGGGCACCACAGCAGCAGCGGATCTTGCCATGGTGCGGCGCCCTCCGGATGGCGGCGCTTTGGGCAAAAGTCCTGCTTGCCCGTGGCAAGATCCGCTGCTGCATATACTGCAGATATCCTAAGCAGTGTCTCCTGCAGCTTATGCTTATATTAACTCATGTTCTTTCCTTCTGGCTAACTCCACAGGCTGGTGCTATTGGTGACTCCCCTATTTTGATATCTATATTAAGGGCTGTTGCTGAGTTTCAGGGGTCTGTGGCGGTCTTCAGTTCACTGGTCTTTCCAGCTGGGTCAGCCGGTGGTCCTAGATATCATATCTCCGCTCTCAGCTCTGAGTCTCGGATTCCACAGTTCCAGGCTATTTGCAGTGGTGTGAGTTTAAGGGTGATACAGCTCTTGTGATTGGTTATCCTATGATTCCCATTCTTAACATCAGTTGTGAGCTCTGTGTTCCAGATTCCAGGTTCGGTACTCTGCGGCACTGAGTTCCCCAGTAAGCTTCCTTGATCCCAGTAGTATGTTCCAGCCTTGAGCACCTTTGGCCTTCAGCTGAGGTTCCTCACGGCTTGGATTCCAGTCCTGTATCCTGGTTCTGAGCTTCAGTCTGGAATGTCACTTGGTATTGCCAGGATTGCCTAGGCTAGGACACCCCAAGCACCCCAGCTTCTAGTCTATCTTCTTCACGAGCAGACAACTCATCAGATTCCTAGCTTCACTCACACTTCTACTTCAGCTGGCCCCCAAGGGTCTTAAAACGGGTCTCAAACATTCTAAACTCATGACAACAAGACTAAAGACTATGGTCTCCATTCATGATGGAGTCACAACATATTGAGCACTTGCTAAAGGTGTTTTGACATCTGTTGGATATTTAGAAAACACCGGTCCGCTCAGCTTACCGCTGTTTATGACTTTACTGCTTACGCTAACTTTATCTCTAAATTAGCCCCTAAACCTGATGTGATTCCATTGCTTAGATTTCAGAAGAAAAAAATGTTCCTTCAAACTTGAGGTTATACCAAAAGCAGAGCTCTTCTTGGCGACCACCTAGTATCTATTACTGATTGATATTCATCATTTCATCGAACATCACACATTGCTATAATTTAATTATACACTGTGACCATTTAGTTATATGCCATAAGATAAGGCTATTTTATTTACACACCTCCCCACCACACATGCACACCATAATGTCTAATCACAGTGATATATACTTTTATTTAGTTTTCACAATCACTTTAAAATGTTAAAACTACTTCAATGTCCTGACCTTGGAAATGTGGATGCAATTTATAAGTCTGCTCAACCCCACCTGGGAAAGCAGAGTAAATATGTCCAAACACTGATAAGATAAGGTGATGGATGGGAAGCAGCATGGGCCAGGGCGTAGGAATGCAGCAGAGGGCGCCTTAATAAAAACCTGATACAGAACCAGTTTCTGAATCCTATTTCTCCACATACAGTATGGCACAGATGTTTCGTGAGAGCTGACATCCAGCTGATACTGAGAAGTTAAATAAAGGAAATATTTCTTTCTTACGTGTTGGGTCAGATTGGTACATAGGAGATATTTTCCATCTTATTGCATCTGTGACTACAGTATTTTTTACTTTTTTAGCACTTTTTTGGGCGCCTCTGTAATGCATGTTATACTTTTCAATCATTTTCTACATCATGACTTGAGATCAAAGTCAGAGCTGCAGACATAATCTGCCTATTTACCAATAATACCTGAAGAACGCTTAAATAAAACGTATATCTTCGCAAAAAAAAGCCAAAACTAATTTTAGTTCGGCACATGAAACCATTCTTACGGATCCATTATTTTCAATTACATCTAAAATTGGGGTCTTTCATTTTAACAAGGATGTGGAAGTTTCCCAACTTTTAAGATTTCTTTTTACTAAACTGACTTCACTTTTTCAACTATATTTGAATTTTTACATTTTAAAACTTTTAATCTTTGTTCTACTGAGACGCCTCATCCTGCGGCACAATGAGGTGCACTCAGGTGTGGCTGTTCCTTCTGCTGCCATCTTTTGCCGTGCACAATTGCGATTATATGCTAATATCTGCAGAAACTGACACAAGCAATTATACGCCGAACGACCAGCCACGCCTGCGTTTTTTTTGGACACGCCTGCGTTTTTGCAAACACTCCCTGAAAACGGTCAGCTGACACCCAGGAATGCCCCCTTTCTGTCAATCTTCTTGCGGCCGCCAGTGCGAAGGAAATCTTCGCTAGAACCTGAGCACAAGCACAACGGGCTTTGTACCTGTACGACGCATGTGCGCATTGCGGGGCAAACACATGCGCAGAAATAGCATTTTTTCACCTGATAGCTGCGCTGCAAAAATCGGCAGCGAGCGATCAACTCGGAATGACCCCCTATAGCCACAGAGTTCTGCATTTTCAAGTGAAAACATTTTCAATATTGCACAGAACCGTAAGTAGACATTTTGGTGTCCTGCACCAGGAAGAGCATCGATGCCCCGTATTTAAGTTAGGGACAGTGCGTGCTGTAGGTGCTCCAAAAAGTGGGTATGGTCTCATGTGGAAGGGCCATGGTCACACAATAGTATCTCCAATTCTCCAATTCAAATAACAGGGATAGAGTGCTACTGGCTCCCCTGAGCAGGCAGAGACTGAGGGAATAATGGTGCCCTCTCAGCGTTGTAGCGCCAGCTGCAAAGGCTGCGCATGTCCCCCCTATGAGGAGCTGTGGGTGCCGGGCCTCAACCGGGTTGAAGTCACTGTGACAGGCCACTTCCCCTCCCCACACCCAGTGCAGACATGGGGGGTCATTCCGAGTTGATCGCTCGCTGCTGATTTTTGCAGTGCAGTTAAAAAAAATTGCAAAACTGCACATGCGTATGCACCGCAATGCGCACATGCGTCATACGGGTACAAACAGCATTGTTGCTGTGCAATGCTTCTAGCAAAGAATCCATTCGCACAACCGATCGCAAGGACAGTTACAGGAAGAAGGCGTTTGTGGGTGGCAACTGGCCGTTTTCTGGGAATGGTAGGGAAAACGCAGGTGTGTCCAGGCGTTTGCAGGGCGGGTTTCTGACATCAATTCCAGGGACCAGACAGGCTGAAGTGATCGCAGCGGCTGAGTAAGTCCTGGGCTACTCAGAAACTGCAAGAAATTTTTTCGTACCGCTCGGCTGCACATGCGTTCGCACACTTGCTAGGTGAAAATACACTCCCCCGTGGGCGGCGACTATGCGTTTGCACGGCTGCAAAAAGCTAGCGAGTGATCAACTCGGAATGAGGGCCATGTAGACTACATCCTGGGGGCCTAACGTCCAGGGCCTCATATCCGGACTTTCCTGAGCCACCCGCATGGCTCCTCCCTCGATTCCCTCTACCAGGTGTCCTGCAGACCAGCCCCTGGCGCTTACCATCAACTTCACTTCCTCCGGCACCCAGTGAGTGAGCGAAGAGACCTCTTCCTCCCGGCCAGACCTCTTCCTCCCGGCCAGACACAGAGCAGCACCCGTTACAGCAAAGTCGCTTCCTCAGGCCAGGAACCAAGGTGGAGGTGCAGAGATTGCAGGTTAGAAGACGGGCGCAACGCTGGTAACATCTCAGCAAGTGCCCGGCAAATGAAGATGGCAGCTCCGCCCCCAGGACATTTGCGCTATGTGCAGTGCACACTCAGCACCACCCTAGTTACGGCCCTGGTATGTGTTGTGTGACAGGACGATACCGTACGGAAGCACTCGCAGCTTCCGCGTCCCGTTGACTGCGCACAGAATGGAAGGTCAAGCCGCACGAGGCCTGACCACATAGGGGATTCCCGCTTACCGTCAGTAACCGCCTGTTACTGACTCCACCCACTGCGCTGTGGGCGGGTTCTCGCTGCCACCACCAAACTCCTAACCTGCCGTGGCGTTTGGAACCACGGTTCTGCTCTGTATGTGCCGACGCACTGCTTTACCACACCTGTGTGGTGTCGACGAATCCCCACTAGCCACTTGCTAGGCCTCTACCGGTAGCTGGCGGAAGGCGGAGCTTGGAGACGTCAGGTGCTTCCCTGGACAGCCGGAGAACGGGGCTAGGTTTGGCCTAACCCTGTTGGTCACAAGATGAAGCAGTCTTCTTGAGGCAAAGGTGTTTATTGCTCAAATAACCTTTAAAAAGGCTCCTCCCTATTGCTAGGGGCAACAGCATACAATCAAGATCTTTTCAGCAGAAGAAGATGTTACAATACACACTCCTATGGGCCAACTGCCCTTCTTTTATCCCTCTCCAAGACCCCTTACCACAGGGGGTAAGCCCGCCCTGTGGTGTACAACCAATCAATGTTTACCCATGAGCTGTGCATGCTCTGGTCTCATGCACACCTAACATTGTTCCCTATGGACAGTGGGGAGTGGTCGGTCTCCTTTGACGCTCCTACCTTGGAGAATCAGGATACTCCCCGGTGCCGTCCAGTCTGGCTGGGGGGAAGTTTTCCCTACTAAATCTGACTTCCAGAAACCTGCCCGGGACCCCTCTCACTGCCTGCAGCCTGGATTTGGGCTCCAGAGCTGGGCAGCCGGGCTCCCCGGTCCAGGTTTCTTGGCACTACGGCTGATCTCCATGGAGCTCCAAGAAACCACTCAGCTTGTTTTATAGCTAAGCTGCTTCTCTTTCTCCCTGTGCCCATTGGAACTGTGAGGCTGGATGGGAAAGCATTCCGTTTTTAGGGAAAAGGTCTGGGAGAATCCATCAGCCTGCACAGCTATGGATTCCCCCCTCCTGGGACACACAATCAAGTAAGTGCATTTTATCTTTAAATACATTACATTTTAAATCACACTGTACATTTCCCTGTAACTATACACTGAGCCTGTGCCCTGCACAGACTCTACATACTCAGGCACTGCAGTGCCTTCCCTAGCCCTGCAGCCTGGCTGCTAGGGCTCTCTGTGTGCTGGAGGTATGGGGCTGGCTTCCCCCACCCTCCAGCCTGTCTGCCTGCCACTGGGGTCCAGGGAGCTGGCTCTCCCTGTCCCCCCAGTGTGGCACTACCTTTGTGGCCTCGCCGCACGCAGCGGCGCACCCCCCTGTACCTAAGCCCGGCGGCCCGGGACACTTGTCCCGGCCGCCGTGACTCTGGCTTTGTTTCAGCGCTGAGGCGCCGGGAGCGTAGCTCCCGGACCCCAGCGCTCACCATCCTGCTGGGCAGCCTAATTTCAGCCACGTCGCTAGGGAGCCGGCTAGCCCGGTCCCCCATGAGCGGCGCCTGTCTGGTAGCCTCGCTGCAGCGTCCGGCGGGGAGCCGGGCTGCAGCGCACCCCCCTCGCCGGCTAGCAGCCCAGGACGTCCGTCCCGGCTGCTGCGGCTGGCCACCCGTGCTGGGCTGAGGCGCCGGGAGCAGAGCTCCCGGCCCCCAGCGGCGGCTCTCACATAGAGCACTGCAGCGGGAGCCGAGCTCCCAGCCGCAGCGCTCACCCTTCTCCCCGGCGCGCACACTCCAGTGCGCCCGGGGCTACACTGACCGCTGCCGGGAGCGGAGCTCCCGGACTCCGGCGGTCAGCGGCTGCCTCCTCTCCCCCGGCGTGCACACTCTGCTGAGCGCGCCGGGGGGCTGTCCTCACTGCCGTGGTCTCCGGAGGGGTCCGGGACCACGGCACATCTTAAAATACATGCCTAAAACAGTTTATAACACACGGCGCCTAGCGCCCCCATACATTTTTAAATCTGGCGCCAAGCGCCCATTGTCTCTGCAAATGGCGCCGGGCACTAGGGGTTAACCCCTTCAGTGCCAAAGCGGCCATTTGCCTCGTGGCTGGGGCTCTCCGGCCACATGTTGTTATGTGTGTACTATGTTGTGCTGTACATATGACCTAATTCATGTCTGTAAGCACTGGCCGATGTTCACACAACGTAACGATTATAAGCAGACTGCGCATGCGTTACACATATGGTATTAGAAATGTGACATAAAAGTGCTGGGTGTTTCCTGGGCTACGATTGGGAAGTGGCTAGTAGTGCACACAAAAATGGTCTGTTTAATGGGCATATTATGGGAGTATCGCAGATGTGCCAATGCACATTATGTGGCCTCTCCTCACCTCTGCCATGAGAACACCAGGACCAATGCCTACTACTTCTGTGTCCAAGAACATCATGACTGCCCCCGGGACTACCCCTCAAGCTCAGCAGGGAACTGAGGGACGTGCGCATCAGGACCAGACTTTGCTGGGTCAGTTCCATTGGACATTAGTGTGCACCCCACATTCTCACACCCACCCGCACTGCTCTCATGAGACCAGGACATTTATCTTTTTCACAAAATAATGTTAGTACAGTTTTCCTGCAAATGTGTCTTTCTCTTCTCTTTCTTCTTACACTGTACTTCCACCCCACTGTGTGCTATTCCCGTAATGTGTACCTCCATTGGTTGCACACCCTGCCAGCAGTAACCTATGCAGTGCGCCCCACATGGCTGCCTCGGATGGTTCCCCTGTGGGCGGGGTGTGCTTCATTTGGATCTTTCCATGCAGGGTATAGCATACGCCTACACACGTGTGAGTTCTCCCATACATGCATCTGGCCCCTGTATGGCTCATCTCCCACTGTGTAACCGTGTAGTGCGCCCAACATGGCTGCCTTATCTGGTGCGCTTGTGGATGGGATGAAAAATGCGTGGACCTGATGTTTCTATTGGAACCCTACTCTGATCTTAAGGACTCTGCAATCTCCCCGTTTTGTGTTCTCTTCTAGGGGTGGACTATTCCACCGTGGGTAATCCTACGCAGTGCGCCTAAGATGGCTGCCGCACCTGGTGCCTTGTGATGGTGGAATACACAACCCCTGAAGGTTATTACTCAAAATGCTTACACCAACCCTGCATTATTCTTTCTGTGTCTTTGTCTGTGTGGTTTATCTTTTGATGTAATGCTTAAATCTTCTGTATTATGTGCATTGTGTGAGTTCTAGTTGGCGCCGCGGATGGCTGCCTCGGTGCTGCTCTGCCAAGCAGCCTTAGTTTTTAGTCTTAAATGTATAATATGTCTACTGTACAGTTGCATATGTGCAGTATGAACTCATATGTGTAATGTTTGTAATGTATGCTACGTTTTTTCCTTCATGTTGCTGCTTGGCGATGCATTGTACCACAAAGAATTCCTAGTGTACGTGAGTACACCTGGCCAATAAAGCTGATTCTGATTCTGAAGTGGCTGCTCACGGCCCCTGCATCTGGATTAGCAGTTTGTCTGGAACAACACCCTGCAGCCAGATCCCTCTGCACCTTGCATCCCCAGAAGCATCCTAAGAATGGTCCAGGCAGTGCCGTAATTCCCAGCGCTGACAGCTCCGCCCCCTCTGCAAGATGTCATTCACTCATGGGGGCGTGGCTGGCACACGGCGCAGGTAAGCTCCGTTACAGCTGTTAGCCCCTTATTGTCACAGTCACCCCAGAGACTTTGCATGCAACTCAGAATTTGGGCGGGATGTACTGAAGGGGAAATGCAGCCAAATATTATAAATCTGCCGTTTTCGGAAGTTGGCCACATTTCCCATATGTACCAAGCTCCAGAAAGAGAGGGGATCCAGTCTGAAGATCGACAGTCAGGGCCGGTTCTAAGACTTGTGGCGCCCCGGGCAAAATATGGGGCGTGGCTTCAATTGGGGGCGTGGTCACGACGCTGCAAGAAAATAAATAAAAAGAATACTTACCATCCCCGTTCCTGATCCAGACCCCCTCCGCCGGCGGCACCGCTCTTCTCCCCTCTCTCTTCTCTTCGATCTATGGGAGAGACGTTATTACGTCTCTCCCATAGAACAGCATAGACACTAGAGGTCAATTATGACCCCTAGTGTCTGTGCCACTATGCTGTGCGGTGCGCGATGACGTCATCGCGCATCGCACAGCAAAGGTCCTCTACACGAAGGGAAACTAGACCGTAGCGTCTAGTTTCCCTTCATGGAGAGGACCTTTGCTGTGCGGTGCGCGATGACGTCATCGTGCACCGCACAACTAAGGTCCTCTCAATGAAGGGAAACTAGACGCTACGCGTCTGGTTCCCTTCAAAGCGGGGGGGCACAGCAGGGCACTGCGTGGGGCACAGTGGCGGATCTTGCCCTGGTGCGGCGCCCTCCGGATGGCGCCGGCGCCCTTCGGAAGGCGGCGCCCCGGGCAAAAGTACCGCTTGCCCGTGGCAAGAACCGCCACTGTCGATAGTGTCTAGGTCGACAATGTTTAGGTCGACCACTATAGGTCGACAGTCACTAGGTCGACATGGATGGAAGGTCGACAGGGTTTCTAGGTCGACATGTGCTAGGTCGACAGGTCTAAAGGTCGACATGAATTTTTTTTAAAATTTTCTTTTTTTGAATTTTTTCATACTTAACGATCCACGTGGACTACGATTGGAACGGTAAAGTGTGCCGAGCGAAGCGGTAGCGGAGCGAAGGCACCATGCCCGAAGCATGGCGAGCGAAGCGAGCCATGCGAGGGGACGCGGTGCACTAATTTGGGATCCCGGTCACTCTACGAAGAAAACGACAGCAAAAATAAATAAATCCTCATGTCGACCTTTAGACCTGTCGACCTAGCACATGTCGACCTAGAAACCCTGTCGACCTTCCATCCATGTCGACCTAGTGACTGTCGACCTATAGTGGTCGACCTAAACATTGTCGACCTAGACAGTACTGTCGATTTGTTGAACCACACCCAAAGAGAGTGAGCCCCAGCCAGGGGTCGGATAGGGGACACAGCAGACCAGTCTCACCCTAGCAAACTGCAGGGCCTGGAATGGGCTAAACTACTGTCTCCCTTCCAATATCATCAGATAACTGAAAGATACCAAAGTAACAATGTAGGACTGGGCCAAGTAACATTATCACCCAGTCACCGGGAGTACCACTGATCTGCTTCTCAATTATAGCGTTTAAGGCGTAAGTACAGACACCTCACCACATTAGAAGCATAAGTTATGAATTATCAGCTCCGGTCACTCTCTAATCCATCACTTTCCTTCTGATGCTGCATACACGCTGTGGTTACTTTGTGGTGTAGGTGATACACTGATAGTGGTAATGGATTGGATAGCAGCTGTTTGGAGAGAGGCTGGGCAGAGATATTGCACAAAGCTTCCTCTCTGAGCCGCAGTAGTGAGGGGTTTGCATTTCACATGAGAGATTTTCGGGGGGTGTCGTTAATTATTATCACACTGGTAATCTTGCACTGAGCTTGTCAGCGCATACAGAATCACCTCTGGTGCTTAATATGTTGTCAACGCCTTCTTACCTTACTGACTAGTGTCCACTCTAAGCGTGACGCCTCTCTAATAGATTTATTATAAAGATCCATTTAATGACATTGGACCTTATTCAGGTTTGTTAGCAAACCAAAAAAGCACACTAATGGGCAAAACCATGCTGCACTGCAGGTGGGGCACATGTAACATGTGCAGAGAGAGTTAGATTTGGGTGGGGTGTGTTCAAACTGAAATCTAAATTGCAGTGTAAAAATAAAGCAGCCAGTATTTACCCTGCACAGAAACAATATAACCCACCCAAATCTAACTCTCTCTGCACATGTTACATCTGCCCCACCTGCAGTGCACATGGTTTTGCCCATTAGTGTGCTTTTTTGGTTTGCTAACAAACCTGAATAACCCCCATTAGCCAGTATCCCAGCATCCCTTCATCACTGGACCGTGGCGGCCTGGGGGACTGTGTTCAGGTCATTACACACAACGCTGAAAGTCAACACTTTGGGGGGATACTATTAAAGCTTTACTTTTTTTGTTATTTAGTTTAGGACTCTGTTAGATGCCACTGTATGTGATGCAGGTTATTGCTTACTGTGTATGTTACCCCTTGTGACTCCTCTGCGGCTCAGTCACCGGATACAACAGTCCTTTGTTTGGGGACACTCAATAATTTTGTGGACCTCAGTCTGGATAGTTGGGGAACGGGTGACCTGGATGTTCCCGCTCGACAGGCACGTTTTGCAAAATTGGTTTGAGCTTGGGTTATATTTGGTGGTCTAGGCACTTTCCCATCAATTATTTATTATTTATTACCAGTTATTTATATAGCGCACACATATTCCGCAGCGCTGTACAGAGAGTATTTGGCCATTCACATTAGTCCCTGCCCTGGAGCTTACAATCTATGGGGGTCATTCCGACCCGATCGCACACTGCACTTTTCCGCAGCCGTGCGATCAGGTCGGAACTGCGCATGCGCTGCGGACGCAATACGCAGGCGCATCGTTGCCCAGCGACGGCTGTCGCCGGGCAATGACGAGAACTACGAAGAAAACGGTCGCAGCGACGACCGCAAGAAGATTGACAGCAGAAAGGCGGCGCCAGGCGTCAACTGACCATTTTCGGGGAGTGGTGAGTCCAACGCAGGCGTGTCGAGGCGTTTGGAGGGCGGATGTCTGACGTCAATTCCGGGACATGACAGGCTGAAGTGATTGCAACTGGTAAGTCCAGACCTACTCCTGTTCTGCATAAAACTTTTTTGCATAGCTCGGCTGCACAAGTGATCGCAACCTTGATATGCAAAAATCCACTCCCCATAGGCGGCTTCTACCTGATCGCAAGGGCAGCGTTGCTGAGTGCGATCAGGTCAGAATGAGGGCCAATATTCTCTATCACATGTACACGCACACACATTACAGAGAGTGTATCAGTCACATCAGTCCCTGCCCCAGTGAGCTTACACTCTATATTCCCCATCACATGTACACACACACTAGTGTTAATTGTGTTTGGAGCCAATTACCTACCAGTGTATTTTTAGATTTTGTCCAGTGGTGCTGACTGTTGTCTTCAGAGGGGTCTTCCCCATGGGTATGGGTCATTAGGTCGACCACACTTAGGTCGACAGTCATTAGGTCGATTACTGTTGGTCGACATGGTCAATACGTCGACATGGACAATGGGTCGACGTGTACTGGATCGACATGGAAAAAGGTCGCCATGAGTTTTTTGACTGTTTTTGTTGTAGTTTTCTTCGTAAAGTGACGGGGAACCCCAATTAGTGCACCGTGTCCCCTCGGATGTCTCGCTTCGCTCGCCATGCTTCGGGCAAGATGGCTCGCTCTGCTACCGCTGCGCTCGGCACAGGTTACTATTCCCAATCGTAGTCCACGTGGATCGTTAAGTATTAAAAAGTTAAAAAAAATAAAATTTATTTTGAAAAACTCATGTCGACCTAGTACATGTCGACATATTGACCATGTTGACCTATTGACCATGTTGACCTATTGCATGTCGACCAATAGTGGTCGACCCAATGACTGTCGACCTAATGACCGTATCCCCTTCCCCATGCTGATGTCTGTAGAATAAGATAAGAGTACTCAGTTTTGGGAACGTTCCCCTTTTGGAGGCACGCTGATTTGGACGGGCATTGGTTGAATTTACTATTGGGTTGTGATGCCCCGCGGTGGAGTTTGGACTTGGGGTCCTCTGGGACTCGTTTAGAGCTTATCTTAAAGGGACATTTACTAATTAAGTGGCTGATATTAAAACGTGAAATATGATAAAGGACGGTGGAGGGTGACCTTGAGTCAGAAGGTTGTTTTTTTAAAAGTGCTGGCCAGTGACTGGGTGGTGACTGGGAGGTGACTGGGCAGAGACTGAGAGGTGCGTGGGCGGTGACTGGGAGATGACTGAGCGGTGACTGGGCGGTGACTGGCGGGTGACTGGGAGGTGACTGGGGGGTGACTGGGCAGTGACTGGGAGGTGACTGGGTGGTGACAGGGCAGTGACTGAGAGGTACGATGGGCGGTGCCTGGGAGGTGACTGGGAGGTGACTGGGCGGTGACTAAGAGGTACATGGGCGGTGACTGGGCAGTGACTGGGAGGTGCCTGGGCGGTGACTGGTGGGTGACTGGGCGGTGACTGAGAGGCACGTGGGCGGTGACTGGGAGGCGCCTGGGAGGTGACTGGGCAGTGACTGGGAGGTGACAGTGAGGTGACTTGGAGGTGACTGGGCCGTGCCTGGGCGGTGACTGGGAGGTGACTGAACAGTGACTGGGAGGTGACAGTGAGGTGACTTGGAGGTAACTGGGCGGTGACTGAGAGGTGCGTGGGCGGTGACTGAGCGGTGACTGGGAGGTGACCGGGCGGTGACTGAGAGGTGCCTGGGCGGTAACTGGCGGGTGACTGGGAGGTGACTGGGCGGTGGCTGGGAGGTGACTAGGTGGTGGCTGAGGTACGTGGGCGGTGACTGGGAGGTGACTGAGCGGTGACAGGGTGGTGACTGAGAGGTGCCTGGGCGCTAACTGGCGGGTGACTGGGAGGTGACTGGGGGGTGACTGGGCGGTGACTGGGAGGTGACTGGGCGGTGACTGGAAGGTGCCTGGGTGGTTACTGGTGGGTGACTGGGAGGTGACTGGGGGGTGACTGGGCGGTGACTGAGAGGTACGTGGGTGGTGACTGGGCAGTGACTGGGAGGTGCCTGGGCGGTGACTGGTGGTTGACTGGGCGGTGACTGAGAGGTACGTTGGCGGTGACTGGGAGGCGCCTGGGCAGTGACTGGACGGTGACTGAGAGGTACGTGGGTGGTGACTGTGTGGTGACTGGGAGGTGACTGGGTGGTGACTGGGCGGTGACTGAGAGGTACGTGGCGGTGACTGGGAGGTGCCTGGGAGGTAACTGGGCGGTGACTGGGAGGTGCCTGGGTGGTGACTGGGAGGTGACTGGGCGGTGACTGAGAGGTACGTGGGCGGTGACTGGGCAGTGACTGAGAGGTATGTGGGCGGTGACTGGGAGGTGACTGGGCGGTGACTGAGAGGTAGGTGGGCGGTGACTGGGCGGTGACTGAGAGGTACGTGGGCGGTGACTGTGAGGTGCCTGGGAGGTGACTGGGCGGTGACTGGTGGGTGACTGGGGGGTGACTGAGAGGTACGTGGGCGGTGACTGGGAGGTACATGGGCGGTGACTGGGCGGTGACTGGGAGGTGCCTGGGTGGTGACTGGGGGGTGACTGGGCGGTGACTTTAGAGGTACGTAGGCGGTGACTGGGAGGTGACTAGGAGGTGCCTGGGCGGTGACAAGGAGGTGCCTGGGCGGTGACTGGGAGGTGCCTGGGCAGTGGCTAAAGAGACACACGGAGATTGTCCGTCTTACAGGCATCGCGCTGAAGTGTTTGCATACACAGACACTCAATAGCTCACATTGGAGGTCATAGGGCTGATGAAAGTTGCGATGGAGCGACCAATGGTGATGCAACAGGCTATATTATAGCGCCTACAGATACTCACAAGGGGCGTCTCAGTCCTTGCACATTTATATGTATGGATGTACAGCAAGGAAGGACTGGCCGCCAAAAGACGCAGGAGCGGTGATGTCCAGATTGTCAAATCACCACTTAGTTACACCCAAAGCAAAGTTTTGTTGTCTCGACAAAAGCCATACTTCTGGGCTGATGTTTAGCACTTTTCAACAGAGTGGGCCTCACCTGCAATCAGGGTTGGACTGGCACACAGTGGCACAGGGGAAACCCCTGGTGGGTCCCACTGCATGGGCCCTCTTCTTCCTCCTCTGGGGATCAGGTTCCAGACTGTGCACTTCAATTATACATTATACATATGTTACATTATACTGCACAGGACTATGGTGTATTCTCTACAGTGCATTATACATATGTTACATTATACTGCACAGGACTATGGTGTATTCTCTACAGTGCATTATACATATGTTACATTATACTGCACAGGACTATGGTGTATTCTCTACAGTGCATTATACATATGTTACATTATACTGCACAGGACTATGGTGTATTCTCTACAGTGCATTATACATTATACATATGTTACATTATACTGCACAGGACTATGGTGTACTCTCTACAGTGCATTATACATTATACATATGTCACATTATACTGCACAGGACTATGGTGTACTCTCTACAGTGCATTATACATTATACATATGTTACATTATACTGCACAGGACTGTGGTGTACTCTTTACAATGCATTATACATTATACATATGTTACATAATACTGCACAGGACTATGGTGTATTCTCTACAGTGCATTATACATTATACATATGTTACATTATACTGCACAGGACTATGGTGTATTCTCTACAGTGCATTATACATTATACATATGTTACATTATACTGCACAGGACTATGGTGCATTCTCTACAGTGCATTATACATTATACATATATTACATTATACTGCACAGGACTATGGTGCATTCTCTACAGTGTATTATACATTATACATATGTTACATTATACTGCACAGGACTATGGTGTATTCTCTACAGTGCATTATATATTATACATATGTTACATTATACTGCACAGGACTATGGTGCATTCTCTACAGTGTATTATACATTATACATATGTTACATTATACTGCACAGGACTATGGTGTATTCTCTACAGTGCATTATACATATGTTACATTATACTGCACAGGACTATGGTGTACTCTCTACAATGCATTATACATTATACATATGTTACATTATACTGCACAGGACTATGGTGTATTTTCTACAATGCATTATACATTATACATATGTTACATTATACTGCACAGGACTATTGTGTATTTTCTACAGTGCATTATACATTATACATATGTTACATTATACCTCACAGGACTATGGTGTTTTCTCTACAGTGTATTATACATTATACATATGTTACATTATACTGCACAGGACTATGGTGTATTCTCTACAGTGCATTATACATTATACATATGTTACATTACACTGCACAGGACTATGGTGTACTCTCTACAATGCATTATACATTATACATATGTTACATTATACTGCACAGAACTATGGTGTATTCTCTACAGTGTATTATACATTATACATATGTTACATTATACTGCACAGGACTATGGTGTATTATCTACAGTGTATTATACATTATACATATGTTACATTATACTGCACAGGACTATGGTGTATTCTCTACAGTGCATTATACATTATGCATATGTTACATTATACTGCACAGGACTATGGTGTATTCTCTACAGTGCATTATACATTACACATATGTTACATTATACTGCACAGGACTATGGTGTATTCTCTACAGTGCATTATACATTATACATATGTTACATTATACTGCACAGGACTATGGTGTATTCTCTACAGTACATTATACATTATACATATGTTACATTATACTGCACAGTACTATGGTGTATTCTCTACAGTACATTATACATTATACATATGTTACATTATACTGCACAGGACTATGGAGTATTCTCTACAGTGCATTATACATTATACATATGTTACATTATACTGCACAGGACTATGGTGTATTCTCTACAATGCATTATACATTATACATATGTCACATTATACTGCACAGGACTGTGGTGTATTCTCTACAGTGCATTATACATTATACATATGTTACATTATACTGCACAGGACTATGGTGTATTCTCTACAGTGCATTATACATACATTACATTATACTGCACAGGACTATGGTGTATTCTCTACAGTGCATTATACATTATACATATGTTACCTTATACTGCCCAGGACTATGGTGTATTCTCTACAGTGCATTATACATTATACATATGTTACACTATACTGCACAGGACTATGGTGTATTCTCTACAGTGCATTATACATTATACATATGTTACATTATACTGCACAGGACTATGGTGTACTCTCTACAATGCATTATACATTATACATATGTTACATTATACTGCACAGGACTATGGTGTATTCTCTAAAGTGTATTATACATTATACATATGTTACATTATACTGCACAGGACTATGGTGTATTCTCTACAGTGTATTATACATTATACATATGTTACATTATACTGCACAGGACTATGGTGTATTCTCTAAAGTGTATTATACATTATACATATGTTACATTATACTGCACAGGACTATGGTGTATTCTCTACAGTGTATTATACATTATACATATGTTACATTATACTGCACAGGACTATGGTGTACTCTCTACAATGCATTATACATTATACATATGTTACATTATACTGCACAGGACTATGGTGTATTCTCTAAAGTGTATTATACATTATACATATGTTACATTATACTGCACAGGACTATGGTGTATTCTCTACAGTGTATTATACATTATACATATGTTACATTATACTGCACAGGACTATGGTGTATTCTCTACAGTGCATTATACATTATACATATGTTACATTATACTGCACAGGACTATGATGTATTCTCTACAGTGCATTATATATTACACATATGTTACATTATACTGCAAAGGACTATGGTGTATTCTCTACAGTGCATTATACATTATACATATGTTACATTATACTGCACAGGACTATGGTGTATTCTCTACTGTGCATTATACATTATACATACATTACATTATACTGCACAGGACTATGGTGTATTCTCTACAGTGCATTATACATTATACATATGTTACCTTATACTGCCCAGGACTATGGTGTATTCTCTACAGTGCATTATACATATGTTACACTATACTGCACAGGACTATGGTGTATTCTCTACAGTGCATTATACATTATACATATGTTACATTATACTGCACAGGACTATGGTGTATTCTCTACCGTGCATTATACATTATACATATGTTACATTATACTGCACAGGACTATGGTGTATTCTCTACAGTGCATTATACATTATACATATGTTACATTATACTGCACAGGACTATGGTGTATTCTCTACAGTGCATTATACATTATACATATGTTACATTATACTGCACAGGACTATGGAGTATTCTCTACAGTGCATTATACATTATACATATGTTACATTATACTCCACAGGACTATGGTGTATTCTCTACACTGCATTATACATTATACATATGTCACATTATACTGCACAGGACTATGGTGTATTCTCTACAGTGAATTATACATTATACATATGTTACATTATACTGCACAGGACTATGGTGTATTCTCTACAGTGCATTATACATTATACATATGTTACATTATACTGCACAGGACTATGGTGTTTTCTCTACTGTGCATTATACATTATACATACATTACATTATACTGCACAGGACTATGGTGTATTCTCTACAGTGCATTATACATTATACATATGTTACCTTATACTGCCCAGGACTATGGTGTATTCTCTACAGTGCATTATACATTATACATATGTTACATTATACTGCACAGGACTATGGTGTATTCTCTACAGTGCATTATACATTATACATATGTTACATTATACTGCACAGGACTATGGTGTATTCTCTACAGTGCATTATACATTATACATATGTTACATTATACTGCACAGGACTATGGTGTATTATCTACAGTGCATTATATATTATACATATGTTACATTATACTGCACAGGACTATGGTGTATTCTCTACAGTGCATTATATATTATACATATATTACATTATACTGCACAGGACTATGGTGTATTCTCTACAGTGCATTATACATTATAAATATGTTACATTATACTGCACAGTACTATGGTGTATTCTCTACAGTACATTATACATTATACATATGTTACATTATACTGCACAGGACTATGGAGTATTCTCTACAGTGCATTATACATTATACATATGTTACATTATACTGCACAGGACTATGGTGTATTCTCTACAGTGCATTATACATTATACATATGTTACATTATACTGCACAGGAGTATGGTGTATTCTCTACAGTGCATTATACATTATACATATGTTACATTATACAGCACAGGACTATGGTGTATTATCTACAGTGCATTATATATTATACATATGTTACATTATACTGCACAGGACTATGGTGTATTCTCTACAGTGCATTATACATTATACATACGTTACATTATACTGCACAGGACTATGGTGTATTCTCTACAGTGTATTATACATTATACATATGTTACATTATACTGCACAGGACTATGGTGTATTCTCTACAGTGCATTATACATTATACATATGTTACATTATACAGCACAGGACTATGGTGTATTCTCTACAGTGCATTATACATTATACATATGTTACATTATACAGCACAGGACTATGGTGTATTCTCTACAGTGTATTATACATTATACATATGTTACATTATACTGCACAGGACTATGGTGTATTCTCTACAGTGCATTATACATTATACATATGTTACATTATACAGCACAGGACTATGGTGTATTCTCTACAGTGCATTATACATTATACATATGTTACATTATACTGCACAGGACTATGGAATATTCTCTACAGTGCATTATACATTATACATATGTTACATTATACTGCACAGGACTATGGTGTATTCTCTACAGTGCATTATACATTATACATATGTTACATTATACTGCACAGGACTATGGAATATTCTCTACAGTGCATTATACATTATACATATGTTACATTATACTGCACAGGACTATGGTGTATTCTCTACAGTGCATTATACATTATACATATGTTACATTATACAGCACAGGACTATGGTGTATTCTCTACAGTGCATTATACATTATACATATGTTACATTATACAGCACAGGACTATGGTGTATTCTCTAAAGTGTATTATACATTATACATATGTTACATTATACAGCACAGGACTATGGTGTATTCTCTACAGTGCATTATACATTATACATATGTTACATTATACTGCACAGGACTATGGAATATTCTCTACAGTGCATTATACATTATACATATGTTACATTATACTGCACAGGACTATGGTGTATTCTCTACAGTGCATTATACATTATACATATGTTACATTACACTGCACAGGACTATGGTGTACTCTCTACAATGCATTATACATTATACATATGTTACATTATACTGCACAGAACTATGGTGTATTCTCTACAGTGTATTATACATTATACATATGTTACATTATACTGCACAGGACTATGGTGTATTATCTACAGTGTATTATACATTATACATATGTTACATTATACTGCACAGGACTATGGTGTATTCTCTACAGTGCATTATACATTATACATATGTTACATTATACTGCACAGGACTATGGTGTATTCTCTACAGTGCATTATACATTACACATATGTTACATTATACTGCACAGGACTATGGTGTATTCTCTACAGTGCATTATACATTATACATATGTTACATTATACTGCACAGGACTATGGTGTATTCTCTACAGTACATTATACATTATACATATGTTACATTATACTGCACAGTACTATGGTGTATTCTCTACAGTACATTATACATTATACATATGTTACATTATACTGCACAGGACTATGGAGTATTCTCTACAGTGCATTATACATTATACATATGTTACATTATACTGCAGAGGACTATGGTGTATTCTCTACAATGCATTATACATTATACATATGTCACATTATACTGCACAGGACTGTGGTGTATTCTCTACAGTGCATTATACATTATACATATGTTACATTATACTGCACAGGACTATGGTGTATTCTCTACAGTGCATTATACATACATTACATTATACTGCACAGGACTATGGTGTATTCTCTACAGTGCATTATACATTATACATATGTTACCTTATACTGCCCAGGACTATGGTGTATTCTCTACAGTGCATTATACATTATACATATGTTACACTATACTGCACAGGACTATGGTGTATTCTCTACAGTGCATTATACATTATACATATGTTACATTATACTGCACAGGACTATGGTGTACTCTCTACAATGCATTATACATTATACATATGTTACATTATACTGCACAGGACTATGGTGTATTCTCTAAAGTGTATTATACATTATACATATGTTACATTATACTGCACAGGACTATGGTGTATTCTCTACAGTGTATTATACATTATACATATGTTACATTATACTGCACAGGACTATGGTGTATTCTCTACAGTGCATTATACATTATACATATGTTACATTATACTGCACAGGACTATGATGTATTCTCTACAGTGCATTATATATTACACATATGTTACATTATACTGCACAGGACTATGGTGTATTCTCTACAGTGCATTATACATTATACATATGTTACATTATACTGCACAGGACTATGGTGTATTCTCTACAGTACATTATACATTATACATATGTTACATTATACTGCACAGTACTATGGTGTATTCTCTACAGTACATTATACATTATACATATGTTACATTATACTGCACAGGACTATGGAGTATTCTCTACAGTGCATTATACATTATACATATGTTACATTATACTGCACAGGACTATGGTGTATTCTCTACACTGCATTATACATTATACATATGTCACATTATACTGCACAGGACTATGGTGTATTCTCTACAGTGCATTATACATTATACATATGTTACATTATACTGCAAAGGACTATGGTGTATTCTCTACAGTGCATTATACATTATACATATGTTACATTATACTGCACAGGACTATGGTGTATTCTCTACTGTGCATTATACATTATACATACATTACATTATACTGCACAGGACTATGGTGTATTCTCTACAGTGCATTATACATTATACATATGTTACCTTATACTGCCCAGGACTATGGTGTATTCTCTACAGTGCATTATACATATGTTACACTATACTGCACAGGACTATGGTGTATTCTCTACAGTGCATTATACATTATACATATGTTACATTATACTGCACAGGACTATGGTGTATTCTCTACCGTGCATTATACATTATACATATGTTACATTATACTGCACAGGACTATGGTGTATTCTCTACAGTGCATTATACATTATACATATGTTACATTATACTGCACAGGACTATGGTGTATTCTCTACAGTGCATTATACATTATACATATGTTACATTATACTGCACAGGACTATGGAGTATTCTCTACAGTGCATTATACATTATACATATGTTACATTATACTGCACAGGACTATGGTGTATTCTCTACACTGCATTATACATTATACATATGTCACATTATACTGCACAGGACTATGGTGTATTCTCTACAGTGAATTATACATTATACATATGTTACATTATACTGCACAGGACTATGGTGTATTCTCTACAGTGCATTATACATTATACATATGTTACATTATACTGCACAGGACTATGGTGTTTTCTCTACTGTGCATTATACATTATACATACATTACATTATACTGCACAGGACTATGGTGTATTCTCTACAGTGCATTATACATTATACATATGTTACCTTATACTGCCCAGGACTATGGTGTATTCTCTACAGTGCATTATACATTATACATATGTTACATTATACTGCACAGGACTATGGTGTATTCTCTACAGTGCATTATACATTATACATATGTTACATTATACTGCACAGGACTATGGTGTATTCTCTACAGTGCATTATACATTATACATATGTTACATTATACTGCACAGGACTATGGTGTATTATCTACAGTGCATTATATATTATACATATGTTACATTATACTGCACAGGACTATGGTGTATTCTCTACAGTGCATTATATATTATACATATATTACATTATACTGCACAGGACTATGGTGTATTCTCTACAGTGCATTATACATTATAAATATGTTACATTATACTGCACAGTACTATGGTGTATTCTCTACAGTACATTATACATTATACATATGTTACATTATACTGCACAGGACTATGGAGTATTCTCTACAGTGCATTATACATTATACATATGTTACATTATACTGCACAGGACTATGGTGTATTCTCTACAGTGCATTATACATTATACATATGTTACATTATACTGCACAGGAGTATGGTGTATTCTCTACAGTGCATTATACATTATACATATGTTACATTATACAGCACAGGACTATGGTGTATTATCTACAGTGCATTATATATTATACATATGTTACATTATACTGCACAGGACTATGGTGTATTCTCTACAGTGCATTATACATTATACATACGTTACATTATACTGCACAGGACTATGGTGTATTCTCTACAGTGTATTATACATTATACATATGTTACATTATACTGCACAGGACTATGGTGTATTCTCTACAGTGCATTATACATTATACATATGTTACATTATACAGCACAGGACTATGGTGTATTCTCTACAGTGCATTATACATTATACATATGTTACATTATACAGCACAGGACTATGGTGTATTCTCTACAGTGTATTATACATTATACATATGTTACATTATACTGCACAGGACTATGGTGTATTCTCTACAGTGCATTATACATTATACATATGTTACATTATACAGCACAGGACTATGGTGTATTCTCTACAGTGCATTATACATTATACATATGTTACATTATACTGCACAGGACTATGGAATATTCTCTACAGTGCATTATACATTATACATATGTTACATTATACTGCACAGGACTATGGTGTATTCTCTACAGTGCATTATACATTATACATATGTTACATTATACAGCACAGGACTATGGTGTATTCTCTACAGTGCATTATACATTATACATATGTTACATTATACAGCACAGGACTATGGTGTATTCTCTACAGTGTATTATACATTATACATATGTTACATTATACTGCACAGGACTATGGTGTATTCTCTACAGTGCATTATACATTATACATATGTTACATTATACAGCACAGGACTATGGTGTATTCTCTACAGTGCATTATACATTATACATATGTTACATTATACTGCACAGGACTATGGTGTATTCTCTACAGTGCATTATACATTATACATATGTTACATTATACTGCACAGGACTATGATGTATTCTCTACAGTGCATTATACATTATACATATGTTACATTATACTGCACAGGACTATGGTGTATTATCTACAGTGCATTATATATTATACATATGTTACATTATACTGCACAGGAGTATGGTGTATTCTCTACAGTGCATTATACATTATACATATGTTACATTATACAGCACAGGACTATGGTGTATTATCTACAGTGCATTATATATTATACATATGTTACATTATACTGCACAGGACTATGGTGTATTCTCTACAGTGCATTATACATTATACATACGTTACATTATACTGCACAGGACTATGGTGTATTCTCTACAGTGTATTATACATTATACATATGTTACATTATACTGCACAGGACTATGGTGTATTCTCTACAGTGCATTATACATTATACATATGTTACATTATACAGCACAGGACTATGGTGTATTCTCTACAGTGCATTATACATTATACATATGTTACATTATACTGCACAGGACTATGGTGTACTCTCTACAATGCATTATACATTATACATATGTTACATTATACTGCACAGGACTATGGTGTATTCTCTAAAGTGTATTATACATTATACATATGTTACATTATACTGCACAGGACTATGGTGTATTCTCTACAGTGTATTATACATTATACATATGTTACATTATACTGCACAGGACTATGGTGTATTCTCTACAGTGCATTATACATTATACATATGTTACATTATACTGCACAGGACTATGGTGTATTCTCTACAGTGCATTATATATTACACATATGTTACATTATACTGCACAGGACTATGGTGTATTCTCTACAGTGCATTATACATTATACATATGTTACATTATACTGCACAGGACTATGGTGTATTCTCTACAGTACATTATACATTATACATATGTTACATTATACTGCACAGTACTATGGTGTATTCTCTACAGTACATTATACATTATACATATGTTACATTATACTGCACAGGACTATGGAGTATTCTCTACAGTGCATTATACATTATACATATGTTACATTATACTGCACAGGACTATGGTGTATTCTCTACACTGCATTATACATTATACATATGTCACATTATACTGCACAGGACTATGGTGTATTCTCTACAGTGCATTATACATTATACATATGTTACATTATACTGCAAAGGACTATGGTGTATTCTCTACAGTGCATTATACATTATACATATGTTACATTATACTGCACAGGACTATGGTGTATTCTCTACTGTGCATTATACATTATACATACATTACATTATACTGCACAGGACTATGGTGTATTCTCTACAGTGCATTATACATTATACATATGTTACCTTATACTGCCCAGGACTATGGTGTATTCTCTACAGTGCATTATACATATGTTACACTATACTGCACAGGACTATGGTGTATTCTCTACAGTGCATTATACATTATACATATGTTACATTATACTGCACAGGACTATGGTGTATTCTCTACCGTGCATTATACATTATACATATGTTACATTATACTGCACAGGACTATGGTGTATTCTCTACAGTGCATTATACATTATACATATGTTACATTATACTGCACAGGACTATGGTGTATTCTCTACAGTGCATTATACATTATACATATGTTACATTATACTGCACAGGACTATGGAGTATTCTCTACAGTGCATTATACATTATACATATGTTACATTATACTGCACAGGACTATGGTGTATTCTCTACACTGCATTATACATTATACATATGTCACATTATACTGCACAGGACTATGGTGTATTCTCTACAGTGAATTATACATTATACATATGTTACATTATACTGCACAGGACTATGGTGTATTCTCTACAGTGCATTATACATTATACATATGTTACATTATACTGCACAGGACTATGGTGTTTTCTCTACTGTGCATTATACATTATACATACATTACATTATACTGCACAGGACTATGGTGTATTCTCTACAGTGCATTATACATTATACATATGTTACCTTATACTGCCCAGGACTATGGTGTATTCTCTACAGTGCATTATACATTATACATATGTTACATTATACTGCACAGGAGTATGGTGTATTCTCTACAGTGCATTATACATTATACATATGTTACATTATACAGCACAGGACTATGGTGTATTATCTACAGTGCATTATATATTATACATATGTTACATTATACTGCACAGGACTATGGTGTATTCTCTACAGTGCATTATACATTATACATACGTTACATTATACTGCACAGGACTATGGTGTATTCTCTACAGTGTATTATACATTATACATATGTTACATTATACTGCACAGGACTATGGTGTATTCTCTACAGTGCATTATACATTATACATATGTTACATTATACAGCACAGGACTATGGTGTATTCTCTACAGTGCATTATACATTATACATATGTTACATTATACAGCACAGGACTATGGTGTATTCTCTACAGTGTATTATACATTATACATATGTTACATTATACTGCACAGGACTATGGTGTATTCTCTACAGTGCATTATACATTATACATATGTTACATTATACAGCACAGGACTATGGTGTATTCTCTACAGTGCATTATACATTATACATATGTTACATTATACTGCACAGGACTATGGAATATTCTCTACAGTGCATTATACATTATACATATGTTACATTATACTGCACAGGACTATGGTGTATTCTCTACAGTGCATTATACATTATACATATGTTACATTATACAGCACAGGACTATGGTGTATTCTCTACAGTGCATTATACATTATACATATGTTACATTATACAGCACAGGACTATGGTGTATTCTCTACAGTGTATTATACATTATACATATGTTACATTATACTGCACAGGACTATGGTGTATTCTCTACAGTGCATTATACATTATACATATGTTACATTATACAGCACAGGACTATGGTGTATTCTCTACAGTGCATTATACATTATACATATGTTACATTATACTGCACAGGACTATGGTGTATTCTCTACAGTGCATTATACATTATACATATGTTACATTATACTGCACAGGACTATGATGTATTCTCTACAGTGCATTATACATTATACATATGTTACATTATACTGCACAGGACTATGGTGTATTATCTACAGTGCATTATATATTATACATATGTTACATTATACTGCACAGGAGTATGGTGTATTCTCTACAGTGCATTATACATTATACATATGTTACATTATACAGCACAGGACTATGGTGTATTATCTACAGTGCATTATATATTATACATATGTTACATTATACTGCACAGGACTATGGTGTATTCTCTACAGTGCATTATACATTATACATACGTTACATTATACTGCACAGGACTATGGTGTATTCTCTACAGTGTATTATACATTATACATATGTTACATTATACTGCACAGGACTATGGTGTATTCTCTACAGTGCATTATACATTATACATATGTTACATTATACAGCACAGGACTATGGTGTATTCTCTACAGTGCATTATACATTATACATATGTTACATTATACTGCACAGGACTATGGTGTACTCTCTACAATGCATTATACATTATACATATGTTACATTATACTGCACAGGACTATGGTGTATTCTCTAAAGTGTATTATACATTATACATATGTTACATTATACTGCACAGGACTATGGTGTATTCTCTACAGTGTATTATACATTATACATATGTTACATTATACTGCACAGGACTATGGTGTATTCTCTACAGTGCATTATACATTATACATATGTTACATTATACTGCACAGGACTATGGTGTATTCTCTACAGTGCATTATATATTACACATATGTTACATTATACTGCACAGGACTATGGTGTATTCTCTACAGTGCATTATACATTATACATATGTTACATTATACTGCACAGGACTATGGTGTATTCTCTACAGTACATTATACATTATACATATGTTACATTATACTGCACAGTACTATGGTGTATTCTCTACAGTACATTATACATTATACATATGTTACATTATACTGCACAGGACTATGGAGTATTCTCTACAGTGCATTATACATTATACATATGTTACATTATACTGCACAGGACTATGGTGTATTCTCTACACTGCATTATACATTATACATATGTCACATTATACTGCACAGGACTATGGTGTATTCTCTACAGTGCATTATACATTATACATATGTTACATTATACTGCAAAGGACTATGGTGTATTCTCTACAGTGCATTATACATTATACATATGTTACATTATACTGCACAGGACTATGGTGTATTCTCTACTGTGCATTATACATTATACATACATTACATTATACTGCACAGGACTATGGTGTATTCTCTACAGTGCATTATACATTATACATATGTTACCTTATACTGCCCAGGACTATGGTGTATTCTCTACAGTGCATTATACATATGTTACACTATACTGCACAGGACTATGGTGTATTCTCTACAGTGCATTATACATTATACATATGTTACATTATACTGCACAGGACTATGGTGTATTCTCTACCGTGCATTATACATTATACATATGTTACATTATACTGCACAGGACTATGGTGTATTCTCTACAGTGCATTATACATTATACATATGTTACATTATACTGCACAGGACTATGGTGTATTCTCTACAGTGCATTATACATTATACATATGTTACATTATACTGCACAGGACTATGGAGTATTCTCTACAGTGCATTATACATTATACATATGTTACATTATACTGCACAGGACTATGGTGTATTCTCTACACTGCATTATACATTATACATATGTCACATTATACTGCACAGGACTATGGTGTATTCTCTACAGTGAATTATACATTATACATATGTTACATTATACTGCACAGGACTATGGTGTATTCTCTACAGTGCATTATACATTATACATATGTTACATTATACTGCACAGGACTATGGTGTTTTCTCTACTGTGCATTATACATTATACATACATTACATTATACTGCACAGGACTATGGTGTATTCTCTACAGTGCATTATACATTATACATATGTTACCTTATACTGCCCAGGACTATGGTGTATTCTCTACAGTGCATTATACATTATACATATGTTACATTATACTGCACAGGACTATGGTGTATTCTCTACAGTGCATTATACATTATACATATGTTACATTATACTGCACAGGACTATGGTGTATTCTCTACAGTGCATTATACATTATACATATGTTACATTATACTGCACAGGACTATGGTGTATTATCTACAGTGCATTATATATTATACATATGTTACATTATACTGCACAGGACTATGGTGTATTCTCTACAGTGCATTATATATTATACATATATTACATTATACTGCACAGGACTATGGTGTATTCTCTACAGTGCATTATACATTATAAATATGTTACATTATACTGCACAGTACTATGGTGTATTCTCTACAGTACATTATACATTATACATATGTTACATTATACTGCACAGGACTATGGAGTATTCTCTACAGTGCATTATACATTATACATATGTTACATTATACTGCACAGGACTATGGTGTATTCTCTACAGTGCATTATACATTATACATATGTTACATTATACTGCACAGGACTATGGAGTATTCTCTACAGTGCATTATACATTATACATATGTTACATTATACTGCACAGGACTATGGTGTATTCTCTACACTGCATTATACATTATACATATGTCACATTATACTGCACAGGACTATGGTGTATTCTCTACAGTGAATTATACATTATACATATGTTACATTATACTGCACAGGACTATGGTGTATTCTCTACAGTGCATTATACATTATACATATGTTACATTATACTGCACAGGACTATGGTGTTTTCTCTACTGTGCATTATACATTATACATACATTACATTATACTGCACAGGACTATGGTGTATTCTCTACAGTGCATTATACATTATACATATGTTACCTTATACTGCCCAGGACTATGGTGTATTCTCTACAGTGCATTATACATTATACATATGTTACATTATACTGCACAGGACTATGGTGTATTCTCTACAGTGCATTATACATTATACATATGTTACATTATACTGCACAGGACTATGGTGTATTCTCTACAGTGCATTATACATTATACATATGTTACATTATACTGCACAGGACTATGGTGTATTATCTACAGTGCATTATATATTATACATATGTTACATTATACTGCACAGGACTATGGTGTATTCTCTACAGTGCATTATATATTATACATATATTACATTATACTGCACAGGACTATGGTGTATTCTCTACAGTGCATTATACATTATAAATATGTTACATTATACTGCACAGTACTATGGTGTATTCTCTACAGTACATTATACATTATACATATGTTACATTATACTGCACAGGACTATGGAGTATTCTCTACAGTGCATTATACATTATACATATGTTACATTATACTGCACAGGACTATGGTGTATTCTCTACAGTGCATTATACATTATACATATGTTACATTATACTGCACAGGAGTATGGTGTATTCTCTACAGTGCATTATACATTATACATATGTTACATTATACAGCACAGGACTATGGTGTATTATCTACAGTGCATTATATATTATACATATGTTACATTATACTGCACAGGACTATGGTGTATTCTCTACAGTGCATTATACATTATACATACGTTACATTATACTGCACAGGACTATGGTGTATTCTCTACAGTGTATTATACATTATACATATGTTACATTATACTGCACAGGACTATGGTGTATTCTCTACAGTGCATTATACATTATACATATGTTACATTATACAGCACAGGACTATGGTGTATTCTCTACAGTGCATTATACATTATACATATGTTACATTATACAGCACAGGACTATGGTGTATTCTCTACAGTGTATTATACATTATACATATGTTACATTATACTGCACAGGACTATGGTGTATTCTCTACAGTGCATTATACATTATACATATGTTACATTATACAGCACAGGACTATGGTGTATTCTCTACAGTGCATTATACATTATACATATGTTACATTATACTGCACAGGACTATGGTATATTCTCTACAGTGCATTATACATTATACATATGTTACATTATACTGCACAGGACTATGGTGTATTCTCTACAGTGCATTATACATTATACATATGTTACATTATACAGCACAGGACTATGGTGTATTCTCTACAGTGTATTATATATTATACATATGTTACATTATACAGCACAGGACTATGGTGTATTCTCTACAGTGCATTATACTGCACAGGACTATGGTGTATTCTCTACAGTGCATTATACATTATACATATGTTACATTATACTGCACAGGACTATGGTGTATTCTCTACAGTGCATTGCTGTTATTAATCTGGTACATTATCCTGCATGCACTAGCAGTACTCACTGTATATATTTATCTAGGGTCCCAGACCATGCGCTCTCTACTAATTAGATGAACCAATGAGGCGGCTGGCCACACCCCCTCTGGAGACTGGCAACACCCCTAAACATGGGCACCTCATTCCTCCGGTTGGCCCTTCATAACCCAGTCCAACACTGCCTGTAGTCCTCATCACCAAATAAGGACCAGACTCACTTCTGTGTGGGTTACAGGAAAAGAACTACCACAACAGTCTTTGATGCCTATCCAATGCCCTGCATAGATGAGCTGCTGGATCCGCTAGCCATTGCCCAGTACCGGTCATGGCAGATTCTTATGGCAAAACAAGCACAGGACAGGTACAGTATGCTTTTATATTAACTTTTATATGAGCTTAGCGAAGGTCATGACCTTCACATGAAATATGTCCGTACCACTTTCCAGCACTGAGACCCAGATTTATCAAGCCTTGGAGAGTGATAGATTGCACAGTGATAAAGTACCAACCAATCAGCTCCTAACTGCCATATTACACACGGTGACAGTTAGGAGCTGATTGGTTGGTACTTTATCACCGTGCAATTCATCACTCTCCAAGGCTTGATAAATCTGGTCTTTACTTAGCCAACTGCTACCAGGGTTTTCAGTAGCTTAGCTTTATGGTACAGAGCTGGGAGTACTACATGACTCAGGTCGAATCAAATAGGTATCTCAGACATAACTTACAATACCTCAGGTTCCTACTGGAGAGCTCTGAAAACAAAGCCAGGGAAAGCGGGTGCCATATAAGCCTGGTCACACCCGAAACCTAGAAAATAAGAATTTACTCACCGGTAATTCTATTTCTCGTAGTCCGTAGTGGATGCTGGGAACTCCGTAAGGACCATGGGGAATAGACGGGCTCCGCAGGAGACTGGGCACACTAAAAGAAAGATTAGGTACTATCTGGTGTGCACTGGCTCCTCCCTCTATGCCCCTCCTCCAGACCTCAGTTAAGGAAACTGTGCCCAGAATAGCTGACATTACAAGGAAAGGATTTGGAATCCAGGGTAAGACTCATACCAGCCACACCAATCACACCGTACAACTCGTGATAACTATACCCAGTTAACAGTATGAACAAAAAACTGAGCCTCCTTTAAAAGATGGCTCATAACAATAACCCTTAAGTTAAGCAATAACTATATACATGTATTGCAGAGAGTCCGCACTTGGGACGGGCTCCCAGCATCCACTACGGACTACGAGAAATAGAATTACCGGTGAGTAAATTCTTATTTTCTCTGACGTCCTAGTGGATGCTGGGAACTCCGTAAGGACCATGGGGATTATACCAAAGCTCCCAAACGGGCGGGAGAGTGCGGATGACTCTGCAGCACCGAATGAGCAAACTCAAGGTCCTCCTCAGCCAGGGTATCAAACTTGTAGAATTTTGCAAATGTGTTTGAACCTGACCAAGTAGCAGCTCGGCAAAGCTGTAATGCCAAGACCCCTCGGGCAGCCGCCCAAGAAAGAGCCCACCTTCCTTGTGGAATGGGCTTTTACTGATTTAGGATGCGGCAGTCCAGCCGCAGAATGTGCCAGCTGAATCGTGCAACAGATCCAGCGAGCAATAGTCTGCTTTTAAGCAGGAGCACCCAGCTTGTTGGGTGCATGCAGGATAAATAGCGAGTCAGTTTTTCTGACTCTAGCCGTCCTGGAAACATACATTTTCATTCCCCGGACCACGTCCAGCAACTTGGAGTCCTCCAAGTCCCTAGTAGCCGCAGGCACCACCATAGGTTGGTTCAAATGAAACGATGATACCACCTTAGGGAGAAATTGGGGACGAGTCCTCAATTCTGCCCTTTCCATATGGAAGATCAGATATGGGCTCTTACATGACAAAGCCGCCAATTCTGACACACGCCTAGTCCAAGCTAAGGCCAAAAGCATTACCACTTTCCACGTGAGATATTTTAGCTCCACGGTCTTAAGTGGCTCAAACCAGTGGGATTTTTAGGAATCCAACACAACGTTAAGATCCCAAGGTGCCACTGGTGGCACAAAAGGAGGCTGAATAAGTGAAGCCAGTTCCTTTTGAGAGAAAAAGGGATAGGGCCGAAATCTTGACCCTTATGGATCCTAATTTTAGGCCCATAGTCACTCCTGACTGTAGCAAGTGCAGGAATCGACCCCGCTGGAATTCCTCTGTAGGGCCTTCCCGGCCACACACCAAGCAACCTATTTTCGCCATATACAGTGAAAAAGTCTTGCTGTCACGTCTTTCCTAGCCTTTATCAGCGTAGGAATAACTGCATCCGGAATGCCCTTTTCCGCAAGGATCCGGCGTTCAACCGCCATGCCGTCAAACGCAGCCGCGGTAAGTCTTGGAACAGACAGGGCCCCTGTTGCAACATGTCCTGTCTGAGAGGCAGAGGCCATGGGTCCTCTGAGAGCATTTCTTGCAGTTCCGGGTACCGAGTCCTTCTTGGCCAATCCGGAGCAAAGAATATTGTTCACACTCCTCCTTTTATTACAATTCTCAGCCCTTGGGTCTGAGAGGAAGAGGAGGGAATACATAGACCGACTGGAAAACCCACGGTGTTACTAGTGCGACCACAGCTATCGCCTGAGAGTCCCTTGACCCAGCGTAAAACCTTTTTTATCTTTTTATTGAGGTGGGACGCCATCTAGTCCACCTGAGGCAGTTCCCATCAATTTGCAAAACTGCGTGAAAACTTCCTGATGAAGTTACCACTTTCCCGGGTGGAGGTCGTGCCTGCTGAGGAAGTCTGCTTCCCAGTTGTCCACTCCCGGAATGAACACTGCTGACAGTGCGCTTACTTGATTCTCCGCCCAGCGAAGAATTCTGGTGGCTTCTACCCTCGCCACCCTGCTCCTTGTGCCGCCTTGGCGGTTTACATGAGCCCCTGCGGTCTGACTGGATCAGAACCGGCTGGTCGCGAAGCAGGAACTTAGGGCGTAGTATATGGCCCTTAGTTCCAGGATATTGATGTGAAGGCAAGTCTGTTGGCTTGACCACAAACCTTGGAATTTTCTTCCCTGTGTAACTGCCCCCCACCCTCGGAGGCTTGCATCCGTGGTAACCAGGACCTAGTCCTGAATGCCGAATCTGCGGCCCTCGAGAAGGTGAGCACTCCGCAGCCACCACAGGAGAGACACCCTGGCCCTGGGGGATAGGGTGATTAACCGATGCATCTGAAGATGTGATCCGGACCACTTGTCCAGTAAGTTCCATTGTCCTTGCATGGAACCAGCCGAAGGGGATGGCCTCGTATGATGCCATCATCCTTCCCAGGACTCGAGTGCAGTGAAGCACTGACACCTGTTTTGGTTTTAATAGATTCCTGACCAGTGTCATGAGCTCCTGAGCTCTCTCTATCGGGAGATAAACCCTCTTCTGGTCTGTGTCTAGGATCATGCCTAGGCGAGGCAGATGAGCTGTAGGAACCAACTGCGACTTCGGAATATATAGAATCCAGTCGTGTTGCCGTTTCACTTCCAGAGAAGGTGATACGCTGTCCAGCAACTGCTCTCTTGATCTCGCTTTTATGAGATCATCCAAGTATGTGATAATAGTGACACCTTGCTTCCGCAGGAGCACCATCATATCCGCCATTACCTTGGTGAAATTGGTAATTACAATCCCGTACCGCAATTCTGAGGTACGCCTGATGAGGTGGATAAATGGGGACCTGAAGGTATGCATCCCTTATGTCCCAGTACGGACGGTGTAATGGTTAGCATTACTGCCTCACAGCACTGAGGTCATGGGTTCGATTCCCACCATGGCTCTAACTGTGTGGAGTTTGTATATTCTCCCCGTACTTGCGTGGGTTTCCTCCGGGTACTCCGGTTTCCTCCCACAATCCAAAAATATACTGGTAGGTTAATTGGCTCCCTACAAAATTAACCCTAGCGTGAATGTGTGTGTGTGTACATGTGGTAGGGATGATGTGAATGGCCAAAATATTCTCTGTAAAGCGCTGCGGAATATGTGTGCGCTATATAAATAACTGGTAATAAATAAATAAATAAATGTCCCGATTCACGATAAAGTCTCCCCCTTTTCAGGCTTGCAATGACCGCTCTTAGCGATTCCAGCTTGAACTTGAACCTTTTCAGGTATATGTTCAGGGATTTTAATTCAATATGGGTCTAACCGAACCGTCTGGTTTCGGGATTACAACATGGTCGAATAATAACACCCTCTTGTTGAAGGAGGGGACCCGTGACCACCACCTGTTGAAGATACAATTTGCGAATTGCAGTTAACACTGGCTCCCTCTCTTGGGGGAAAGCCCGCCGGGTCATCGGTGAGGGGGCATCTTCTCACAGTCCAGCCTGTATCCCTGCGACACAATTTCTATTGCCCAGGGATCTAACAGGGAGTGAACCCACTTGTGGCTGAACTTACGAAGGCGTGTCCCCACCGGGCCTAGCTCGGCCTGTGGAGCCCCAGCGACATGCGGTGGATTTTTGTATAGGCCGGGGAGGACTTCTGTTCCTGGGGACTAGCTGTGTTGTACAGCTTCTTTCCTCTGCCCCCGGCTCTGACAAGAAAGGACGCACCTCAGACTTTCTTGTTTCTTTATTCGAAAAGCTGCATTTAATAATGTCGTGCTTTCCTAGGCTGTGCAGGAATATAGGGCAACTAGCAGAATTACCAACTATAGCTGTGGAGACCAGGCCCGAGAACCTTTCTCCACACAATCCTCAGCCTTCCATATGCCTCTTAAGTCGGCATCATCTGTCCAATGTATATTCTACAGGACACGTCAAGCAGAAATCGACATAGCTTTGACTCTAGGACCCAGTATACTCATGTCCCTTTGGGCATGCTTTATAATTATATATCTATCACTTAAGACAGCATCTTAATATATTTATATGCATACTAGGGTCTCAATCTCTGCAGATAAGGTACCTGTCCACGCTGTCACAGCGCTATAAACCCATGCCGACACAATCGCCGGTCTGGGCAGTATACTAGAATGTGCACACTATCTGCAGGATCCCTGAGAATAGCTAGTGCAAACAGGACACCCAAGGGGAAGATTCTCAACACATCCTGGCCCTAGTGGGAAAAGGATACAGCCTGAGAACTCTCTTGTGGGAAGCTGCCGTCTCTTGTCTGGAGATTCCCGCTCTTTTTCCTCATGAGAGGAGGGAAATTTACCTCAGCATTCTTCCCCTTAACATGTGTACTCTCGTGTCAGAGACAGATGAGTCATCAGTGATATGCAAATCCTCTTTTATTCCAGTAATCATATATTGAATATCTTTTAGCCCTCTTGGCTGTAACTTTGCATTATCATAGTCGACAGTGGAGTTAAACTCCGTGTCGATACCAGTGTTTGTTATTTTGGATAGTGAACATAGAGAGACTCTGAAGGTCTCTGTGACATAGGGACAGACCAGGGTAGATTTCCTTTCTGTTCCCTAACCTTTTGTGCAATAATTTTACCTCAGCACTTACACATATCCAAACAGGTGTCGGCGCTGTCGACGGAGACACCCTCCCACACACATATCCGCTCTATCACCTCCTTAGAGGAGCCTTTTACCTCAGACATGTCGACACACGCGTACCGACACACCACACACACAGGGGATGCTCTATTCGAAGACAGTTCCCCCACCAGGCCCTTTGGAGAGACAGAGAGAGAGTATGCCAGCACACACCCCAGCGCTATATAACCCAGGGATTACACTACAACTCAGTGTTTACCCAGTAGCTGCTGTATATATAAATTTTGCGCCTAAATTTATGTGCCCCCCCCCCCCCCTCTTTTCACCCTTTGTGTACCAGAATACTGCAGGGGAGAGCCTGGGGAGCTTCCTTCCAGCTGAGCTGTGAAGAGAAAATGGCGCCGGTGTGCTGAGGAAGAAGGCCCGGCCCCCTCAGCGGCGGGCTTCTGTCCTTTTATGTACTTTAATGGCGGGGGTTTTTACACATATACAGTACTAGACTGTATTATGTGTGTTTTTATTGCCAAAAGGTAATCTAATTGCAGCCCAGGGCGCCCCCCCCCCCCCAGCGCCCTGCACCCACCAGTGACCGGAGCGTGTGGTGTGCTGTGGGAGCAATGGCGCACAGCTGCAGTGCTGTGCGCTACCTTATTGAAGACCGGAGTCTTCAGCCGCCGATTTTCTCCTGGAATCTTCCGTCTTCTGGCTCTGCAAGGGGGACGGCGGCGCGGCTCCGGGAACGGACGATCGAGGTCGGGCCCTGTGTTCGATCCCTCTGGAGCTAATGGTGTCCAGTAGCCTTAGAAGCACAAGCTAGCTTCAAGCAGGTAGGTTTGCTTCTCTCCCCTCAGTCCCTCGTAGCAGTGAGTCTGTTGCCAGCAGATCTCACTGAAAATAAAAAACCTAATAAATACTTTCTTTTCTAGCGATCTCAGGAGAGCCCACTAGGTGCAGCCAGCTCTGGCCGGGCACAGATTCTAACTGAGGTCTGGAGGAGGGGCATAGAGGGAGGAGCCAGTGCACACCAGATAGTACCTAATCTTTCTTTTAGTGTGCCCAGTCTCCTGCGCAGCCCGTCTATTCCCCATGGTCCTTACGGAGTTCCCAGCATCCACTAGGACGTCAGAGAAAGTAGGTTAGGTGCTATAGGAGTTGTACTTTACTAATGCTCTGCAGCAAAGCCTCCGATAGCTGCAACCAAGACTAAACTGCCTCCAATAGTGAATTGGACTCCAGTCTGTGAGGAGGCCATCTGATGTAGAGGCTGCTCTCACCAGCTCTCCAGTCTGTGAGGAGGCCATCTGATATAGAGGCTGCTCTCACCAGCTCTCCAGTCTGTGAGGAGGCCATCTGATGTTGAGGCTGCTCTCACCAGCTCTCCAGTCTGTGAGGAGGCCATCTGATGTAGAGGCTGCTCTCACCAGCTCTCCAGTCTGTGAGGAGTCTGTCTGCTGTAGAGGCTGCTCTAACCAGCTCTCCAGTCTGTGAGGAGGCCATCTGATGTAGAGGCTGCTCTCACCAGCTCTCCAGTCTGTGAGGAGTTTGTCTGCTGTAGAGGCTGCTCTCACCAGCTCTCCAGTCTGTGAGGAGCCCATCTGCTGTAGAGGCGGCTCTCACCAGCTATCCAGTCTGTGAGGAGCCCATCTGCTGTAGAGGCTGCTCTCACCAGCTCTCCAGTCTGTGAGGAGTCAATTTGCTGTAGAGGCTGCTCTCACCAGCTCTCCAGTCTGTGAGGAGTCCATCTGCTGTAGAGGCTGCTATCACCAGCTCTCCAGTCTGTGGGGAGGCTGTCTGCTGTAGAGGCGGCTCTAACCAGCTCTCCAGTCTGTGAGGAGTTTGTCTGCTGTAGAGGCGGCTCTCACCAGCTCTCCAGTCTGTGAGGAGCCCATCTGCTGTAGAGGCTGCCTCACCAGCTCTCCAGTCTGTGAGGAGTCCATCTGCTGTAGAGGCTGCTCTCACCAGCTCTCCAGTCTGTGAGTAGCCTATCTGCTGTAGAGGCTGCTCTCACCAGCTCTCCAGTCTGTGGGGAGGCCATCTGCTGTAGAGGCTGCTCTCACCAGCTCTCCAGTCTGTGAGGAGCCTATCTGCTGTAGAGGCTGCTCTCACCAGCTCTCCAGTCTGTGAGGAGGCCATCTGCTGTAGAGGCTGCTCTCACCAGCTCTCCAGTCTGTGAGGAGCCCATCTGATGTAGAGGCTGCTCTCACCAGCTCTCCAGTCTGTGGGGAGGCCATCTGCTGTAGAGGCTGCTCTCACCAGCTCTCCAGTCTGTGAGGAGGCCATCTGATGTAGAAGCTGCTCTCACCAGCTCTCCAGTCTGTGGGGAGGCCATCTGCTGTAGAGGCTGCTCTCACCAGCTCTCCAGTCTGTGAGGAGCCCATCTGATATAGAGGCTGCTCTCACCAGCTCTCCAGTCTGTGAGGAGCCCATCTGATGTAGAGGCTGCTCTCACCAGCTCTCCAGTCTGTGAGGAGCCCATCTGATGTAGAGGCTGCTCTCACCAGCTCTCCAGTCTGTGGGGAGGCCATCTGCTGTAGAGGCTGCTCTCACCAGCTCTCCAGTCTATGAGGAGGCCATATGCTGTAGAGGCTGCTCTCACCAGCTCTCCAGTCTGTGAGGAGCCTATCTGATATAGAGGCTGCTCTCACCAGCTCTCCAGTCTGTGGGGAGGCCATCTGATGTAGAAGCTGCTCTCACCAGCTCTCCAGTCTGTGGGGAGGCCATCTGCTGTAGAGGCTGCTCTCACCAGCTCTCCAGTCTATGAGGAGGCCATATGCTGTAGAGGCTGCTCTCACCAGCTCTCCAGTCTGTGAGGAGCCCATCTGATATAGAGGCTGCTCTCACCAGCTCTCCAGTCTGTGGGGAGGCCATCTGATGTAGAGGCTGCTCTCACCAGCTCTCCAGTCTGTGGGGAGCCCATCTGATGTAGAGGCTGCTCTCACCAGCTCTCCAGTCTATGAGGAGGCCATATGCTGTAGAGGCTGCTCTCACCAGCTCTCCAGTCTGTGAGGAGCCCATCTGATATAGAGGCTGCTCTCACCAGCTCTCCAGTCTGTGAGGAGCCCATCTGATGTAGAGGCTGCTCTCACCAGCTCTCCAGTCTTTGAGGAGCCCATCTGATGTAGAAGCTGCTCTCACCAGCTCTCCAGTCTATGAGGAGGCCATATGCTGTAGAGGCTGCTCTCACCAGCTCTCCAGTCTGTGAGGAGCCCATCTGATATAGAGGCTGCTCTCACCAGCTCTCCAGTCTTTGAGGAGCCCATCTGATGTAGAGGCTGCTCTCACCAGCTCTCCAGTCTCGCAACCCTCTGGTTTCACTCACAAATGTGTTGTGCAGATGGATTCCAGTGCCTATGGCCGCCTAGGTGTCATCCTCAGCCACGTTTTAGTGCCAAGGATATGCCACAGTAATAATGCCAGGCACTGTATGGATCCTACACAAGTTACATATATGGGTGCCCTTATACACTGGTGACAGAGCAACACCCTTCGTATACACAATTTGACTTTATTTGACTCAAACTCCTAAGTTCAGGTATGTTCATATTTCAGGAAAACTGAACCACATATCTCTACCAAACTTATCCAACTTATATAGTGTCTTGGCCATACTTACACAGATACATGAAGTGTTAACTCTTTCAGCTATCAGAAAGCAGAGGGTGCACAATCAGGGAATTACATCTGATTTTACACAGACCTCTGTTGGGCTTATACAGTAGATGGTGGTATCTACTGTGTAGGTGTGTTTGGAAGTGAGTACCTGCGTTTGGGACAAATCCAGTTACATCTGTACCCTATGGGATAGCTGAGAGCTGAAATCCTCTGTGACTCCTTACGGTACCTTTCAGGTCATGAGTGTGCAGGGTGCGGTTTGTGACAAAATGATGGCGGTCTGCTGACTAATTAGAGTTATACCTAGATTAGACAATGGATCTGTATTAGGTAATTCAGCCACTTTCTGTTCATACTGTGATCATTCCTTAGAAAAAATACCAATGGAGGCCATTAATCAAGTGCACTGATGGACATTGGCCCCAAGTGACATTTTAAGTGCGTGCATGGAAAACGGGCATAGCCGTGCCTCATCGGTGAGTCATGGGGTTGTGGCGTCGTAGCCACCTCATCTCTCTGCATGCCAGCCGAGTGTCGGGAGGCGGAGCTACTCAGCCAGACTTTCAGGCGGCTGAACCGGCCCATCAGCCATCTGCCCTTCTGACATTTGCACTAACAAATTGCAAAATATCCACATCACATCAGCTGTGATCCTGCTGTGCCAATTCAATTGTTATACTTACGCCATTGCACAGTTAAAGGGAAGGAGTTTGGGCGGAGTCATGATGTTCATCGCAGAGCTTTTGCGGAGCAGTGCAACGATGAGACTTCCTTGAATGGTGCATGATTATGGAAATAGAACAGTAGGGGAAGGGGGGGGGGGGGGGCGCTCTCTGCTAAGTCTGGGGGCCAACAGCAATTTCCACTCTGCAAGAGGACTTTCATGTTGCATTGTTGGGGCTTGTCCTGTACTCTCAGTGGGACTTATTATTGCTAGTTTTGCCTAGATGGTTGTGACTTACACACCAGCCCTGTTTAGAAGTTCCTCTTTGTATCTGAAAGGTGAGTACATTTAGCTGCAATGCAGTGGTGTTCTTGGCTTATACGCTAGTGTAGGGTCTTGCAGAGAATTGCGGTTCCCTGACAATAGGTTACAAGCTCAAATATGAACAAAATCCTTATTTTATATATATATATATATATATATATATATATATATATATATATATATATATATTTAAAAAGAAACTAGACAACGCTTATGGAATATTATTTATTAAATAGTTATTTAAAAAAATGTTTATACAAATGACATAACACAGTTTACATTGTATTCTCTAATTCTTTACATAAAGAATCACAGTAAAGCTCTTTAAATCCATTCATTCTGGCTCAGCCAGCAAATGGAATGATGTCATATAACCCCTCTGCGGCGGAAGGAGCATGCAAGGCCATGCCAAGCCCCTCTGCGATGGGATAAGAAAATAAGCAGCAGTCGAGAAAACATTCTGCGCAAATTACACATTCACAGCGAAAGGCTTTATACAGCAATAAGGAAAATATTAGGGGGTGTAAGCTCTTATATAAATTTACATTTTATAAAAATGAATAATTACTTGGTCTAATTAATTGGACTGGTGTCTATAAATGTAACACACGTGGGTTGAGTCCCTTCGGCGTCTGTGGGTGCGGTTACCTAACTTATACAGAGTCTTGACTATACCTGCACAGTTGCTGAATCTGTAATCTGCGGAGTGTGTCACACTGCTGCTTTACATTACACATAATCAAACAAAACACTTTAAATTACCTGCTATAAGGATACAAAATCATTCACCATCATGTTGCAAATAAATTCTGGTTTTCCGGTATAGAGTTGCTGTATTGTAGTTGCTGAACCAATTATTTACCACCCCGCTGGGTGTCGAGATTCCGCTATTGTGTGCACTGCTGGGGTATTAGTGTGGTGATCCATACGGTAGACTAGAGCTCTACTCATTGATAAATCAGCTTCATGGTCTTTATGATTTGGTCTCCCCAGTGTGTCCTCCATATTCTACAGACACCAAAATCTGGAGTGTTATATTTGATGCTTTTGTATAACGCAATTGTGTTGTTGTGATTTGTCAGTAACATATGATTTGTTTTGGGGGAGAGGGCCAGGGGTGTAATTTATCTTATTTAAAGTTCGTTTTTTCCCCCCCATAGAACCACTCAACTGCTGCAGAATGACCCTCATATTAGTTTCTGTACAAAACACAAATGCAGTAAAGCCTCTGGAAGTGGATGGTCAAACAACAACGTGTCTGTAACATTACATTCATTGTCATTTTGCTTAACTAAGACTGTGATTGGTTGCTTGACGAAGACTTAACAATCTTTGTAGACTTGCACCCGCAGGCAGCCTTCTTATAGGACCAAATGCGGCCAATCAGCTTTCTAGCAACTAGAGATATCGCTGGACAACCAGATGCAGCCTCTGCTACAGTAAATGCTACATTTCCGGGAATATGGACTCCACAAAACTGCTGCTTCCAATGTGAGAACTAAATACAGAAACGATCACGTTACAACTAAAACAACAGCCTGCACTGGATGGCAAATGGGACATCAACATATTTCTGCACCTGTAAAGGCCACAATTCATTGCGGTACAGACAGACCTGTTGTCGCTTCAACACGTTACTTTCTTCCTACGTAATCAATTAAAACTCCATTATTTGATCTGTAGTCATTTTTCTTTTGTTGTGCATTTTATACAATCAGTCACATTACAGATATAACACCGACTCCGGTGATCAGACACCTAAACCTACATTCTGCACCCACAGACAAAGTCTCTGGATGTTACACAGAGCGTTCCCTGCGACAGGGGAGAGGTATCAGAGGCGGTTCTGCTCCGCATTGCCCTGCTCATGAGCTGCCACATTGTGCTTCATGTATAAAATTCTATCAGAGCAAACTAGAGAGATCAGACTGAAACATGTATTGGCAAATATTATGCTACTGTGTTACTGAGCTTCATCGCCATACAGACCGTCCCCCCTCCCTCCCCATTATATCTTTCCATTGTATTCAAAGAACTTCTGTTCAAACGATAATGTTAAAAATAATCCAAACGGTAATTTATACATAAGGATTGCGGATTTCAGCGTTTATTTCACTTATTTTGTTTTCGATTTTTAACCAAAAAAAGATGTTTTCCAGTGCCAATAAGTAAAATACCATAAAAATTGAAAACCCCATAGCATTTGTTTTATTTTATACAGTGAAGAAGGCGTCATTGAAATGGGACAGGGTCCATTGGGAAAGGGTCCCAGACAGTAGAAGAGAACGTGCTAGGGGAGATCAGCATCCCATGGGAGAGGAGAGGCAGGATCCCGGGAAAACGTTATTTAGCTACTTTCAATAGAAACTTATTTGTTTTATTCTTTATACACTGCCCCCTCCCCCAATGTAATAGAGAGGGGGCTCCTTTGTATTAACATGCTCAGCACTTTTTGCTTACATCAGAACTACTTTATGCTTACTTGATGTGTCTCCAGTATACAAGCAGCACATCTGCTAATGGTTCATGGCCGCCGCTAATTACAATGGAACTGGGAGCCCCGGGGAAGCCCCAGCCTCTTTGGGATACCCCGACACATCTCCCCTATTGGCGACTATGAAGTAGGGGACGCATGTGCTGCTACAATGGTGAAACGCGTCGGGTTTCCATGTGTGAGAGTGGGGCAGCAGTGTTGGGAAGGGAAATTCAGAAAGTGACTTCGGAGAGGGCCCAAGGTCTTGGGATGCTGAAAGGATCAAATATAAACATTTTTTATTTTTTGGGCCTTTTCAGTAAAACAAAAAGCTGGAATCGCTAGTTCTATATCTTCCAAGTTTCAGAACTGTGAGGTATGAGGTAAAAGGAGGAGAGAATGGGGTATGTCTTATATCAATTAGCAGAAGAGGGACCACCATGGGCTTTATCAAGTAATCAATGTAGAACATTCAAGGATGATGGCCCGTGAGGACTGAGGACGTCCTCAGATATCGATGCGTCTAATCAGTAATGTGCATTAGGCGCAGCAGTGATATAAAGAGGTACAACAGCAAACAAGCCACATCATTTCTCTGACCTACAGTACACTACTAGATGTCAGACAATCTCTACTACAGTAAACACCAATGCTGCAGTGCCGCAGTGCATGCTGAAGGCATAAATTATAAACATTACAGCGGCCCTCAAGTGCATTTTAATCGTAGCCTGCGTGTTGTCATACACGCCGTTCTTTTTCCTGCCCGTTGCAATAAGAACTGTTCCATGAAATTCCATTCTTGTTCATTGTCCTCCAGCCGACTTATAAATTGTATAGTCTGTAGCACTTGTTAAATTGGAACTAAACGTTAATGAATCAACTCACTTCTAGGTATAAATGCCAGTAATGTGCATTTTAGGGGAGTATGACTAGAACCTGCCCCCATGACCCCCTCTTGGCTGCGGCTGTCTGTACTTTGGCAAAAGGAACTGTGCACCAGTCTTCCGCACCAGGCCACCACCTCGTGGACCTAACAAGACTCATAGGGGTCCACCAAGTAAAGGACTCCTTCTGCTGAATGTTCATGCGGTGTATCCAAGGCACTTAAACAGGAAACGGGACTATACTTAAAATGAAGTTCTATATAACTATGCAGCTGCTCCTGATGTGTAAACAACCCCTGTTTTCCTTAATTAATAAAAAGACACAACAAAAACACCTAATAAGCATAAGACACGAGATACGGCTATTTTGTCCTCCCAAAAAAACACATACGTCAGTGGGTTGGGTATTACAATCAATAAACATCATTATCAATAACAAATCATTCTCATTTTTAACTTTATAGGCACCAAAATAACTTAAGAAAATAAATGCAAGTTATTGCCCCTTGTGATTGCTACTAAGTGCTTCTTAAAATGTTCTCTCCTGACCTATAGATATGTACTTACAGTGAACTGCTAACCTCTTATTCCTAATGTGTGGTCAATAGGTAAGAAATGTATATGCAACGTCTCCTGCGGACCGGTAGCACATTGCTGCTCTGCTTGTGAATTGGCCAGAAAAGTTTTTGGAATCCGGAGCAGTTGTGAGGACTCAGTAGACCTGTAAAGAATTTCTACAAGGTTGTAAGGTGGGCACAGGTAACCTGTGACTCTATAGCTGTTGGACAGCCCCCAGTCTACATACTCTTGTATCATGAGGCCTATCTTATACCTAACCTTGCTATTGGTAGTCCAGAGCAGCTATGGATCATTTATACATCTGGCAATGGATTGAGGAACGGAGTTACAACTTTGCCTGGAATCACGGTTGCTACTTGGTGTTTCGATCCTTGAAGCAATAAATATATTAAGAATTCGTCTGCACACACAGTTAGAAACACAGTCATCATCATCATTGCTGATTTATAAGGCCGGACAGTCGCAATCCTGCAGCTGTAGAGGAAACATTTCATTCTAGGTTTTTCTTTTCTGCATATACATGAACGAGAACTTTGCTAGTAATGCAGAAAATCTGTGTTTTGTGAAGACCTTGTAGAACGGCCCAAGTCCGCTCTATGATTTCTATAAAAAGAGATGGCTTACTTTAATCTCACCCAAGACAACAGTGGCTATTCCATCTCAGCACAAACAAATACATATGTATTCTGCAGCAACACTAGGGAAGGCATAGGCTTAACAATAACTAGGCTCAGGCAGGGACAAGAGGAGCCCTACGAATAGACAGAGATGACATTCACACTCTTATACGTGGTCTCAAGATCTTGGCCAGACTGTTAGCAAATCTCTGTTCTCCTTCCATAGTTAGCAAGAAAGGTGATTGACTAGATCTATAAGGAATGCGCTCCATTACCTGTATAGTGGAGGCCACCATTAGTTCTTAAGAATATTGGATGGCAGAATGTCTGCCTCCGCAGTGTCCAGGTCAGAGGTGCACGTTGATAGTAAACGCAGTTTAGGGGGTCAAACATAAATTTCATAGGCCTCGCGAAAAACAATATATGAAATGTAATGATTCCCCCCCCCCAACCCAAACATACAATACATAAAAGGTACAATCAAAGCCAGCTCTGAATAGAACACCCTTTAAAAATTTGTCCTTTGTTCTAGGCATTTTTGAAAGAAAAGCAAATTATGTAAGAGACATAAAAATGCGGACGGTCACTTTCCATTAGAGACCTGGTTGTAGAAAATGGCTCTTAATCACAAGTTAATTTAAGGCTCCGCTGCTCATATGCAGACGCTGTTGCGCAATTCTTCCCTGGTAGAGGTTCATCTCATCCCACTGCAAAGGGCTGCTGTCCCTCAAGAGTCCAAGTGGTGAGGCAAACTACACTTATCGCTGTCGATCCTCCGTGGAGGTATACTGTACGCACTGTTACACGTAGGATGTTTCAGCACAGGAGAAGAGATTGGTAAAACTGGGAGGCATCACCGGAAAGGCTGAACTATCCCTTCCTTTCAAGCAATTTCCTTCAAAAAGATTTTTTTGCCTTCTGTAGTTTGTGGTAACTCAATTTCTGTATCATTTCAGTGTCTCTATAAAGAAAAGCAGCTGAAATAGCTAATTAAGGACCACCACTTGTGATGGCCAGAGATTTAGCCAAATGGTGACCACACCAAGTGTCCACTGTTACGAGATTGCAAGCTTCTGTCATGCCTCGGAACAACATTTCTGAGGGTTTATTTTGACCTTGTGTTTTATTCCATCATACAGCTCGAAATTGTAGTTCTCCAAAGTGGTGGAACTGCGAGACGACAGCCCAGTGTAGGAACACGTGCAGTACAGTAGCAGGCCGGCACATATGGCTCCAAGAAGGACTCCGAGGGAACTCATGGCGATAATGGTGACCAAGATTGGATCCAAAGTATAAAGCCAACTCTCTTCTTTGTCAGATCTTGGTGTCACTACAATACTCGTAGGAAAAGCCGTATAAGACTCGTAGTCGCCTACAAGACAAAACATATTTATTAGGCATCAAGTCAATGTTCCACCAATGCAGAAGACAAGGAATGAAGGCAATTTTATATACCAGGCATTATTAAATGGATTCCTTACCAAGTTTTCCTCCAACATTACGTCCCAGAGAATCATAATCATTTCTTACCACCGGAACGTCCACTAAAAAACAGATGCAAAAGACAGACGCACTTCTTAGTCAATAATCAGGCTATTGGGATAAATCTGAATCGCATCAATACATACAAATTAGGACACAGAAAAAAATGATTAATGGGATGTGAGTTTTACTAAAATACAGTCTAAAGAAGACAAGATTTACCATCACTATGTACAAATAGGATTTTTTTTAGGGTTGTTTGCGCGGTCGCTGACTAAAAGGTTGTGATAAAGGAGCCCTCCATTATAAGTGCAGTTACCACATGTACGAGTATCGCAATTACCTTTAGAAACGTAGTCTTGGAAAATGACTCCACAATTTAATTGTTATACTTGCACTATGGGTATACAGTAAGCACGATTAGGTATATAGTAAGAAGAATTCGGGTATATGGATAACATTGTACTTTCAGTTTTCTGTTCATGTAAAACTATATCTGAGGTTGGAAATACACATTACAGGGAATTACTTGGCTGCATACATCAGAAGAAAACACACCCATCAAATACTACAGTAATAACCTGAAAGAAAAGGCTGTAAAGAAATAAATGTAAGTGTAAAGTACATAGTTCTTCCAGTTGGGTTTGTGCATGATAGGTGATACTGCCATAGTTCTGCCAACTGGGTCTGTGCAAGATACATGGTACCACCAACATTCTGTTAGTGGAAACCCCACTGTTCTGCTACTTGGGTTTGTGCATGATATGTGGTAGAGCCACTGCTCTGCTACTTGGGTCTGTACATAATATATGTGATAGAGCCACCGTTCTGCTACTCGGTTTTGTGCATGATATGTGGTAGAGCCACCGCTCTGCTACTTGGGTCTGTGCATAATATATGTGGTAGAGCCACCGTTCTGCTACTTGGGTCTGTGCATGATATGTGGTAGACCCACCGTTCTGCAAGTTGGGTCCGCACATGATATGTGGGAGAGCCACCGTTCTGCTACTTGGGTCTGTGCATGATATGTGGTAGAGCCACCATCCTGCTACTTGGGTCTGTGCATGATATGTGGTAGACCCACCGCTCTGTTACTTGGGTCCGTGCATGACATGTGGTAGAGCCACCATCCTGCTACTTGGGTTTGTGCATGATATGTGGTAGACCCACTGTTCTGCTACTTGGGTCTGTGCATGATATGTGGTAGAGTCACCGTTCTGCTACTTGGGTCTGTGCATGATATGTGGTAGAGCCACGGTTCTGCTACTTGGGTCTGTGCATGATATGTGGTAGACCCACCGTTCTGTTACTTGGGTCTGTGCATGATATGTGGTAGACCCACTGTCCTGCTACTTGGATTGTGCATGATATGTGGTGGACCCACCGTTCTGTTACTTGGGTCTGTGCATGATATGTGGTAGAGCCACCGTCCTGCTACTTGGATCTGTGCATGATATGTGGTAGAGCCACAATTCTGCTGCTTGGATCTGTGCATGATATGTGGTGGACCCACCATTCTGCTACTTGGGTCTGTGCATGATATGTGGTAGACCCACCGTTCTGTTACTTGGGTCCGTGCATGATATGGGGTAGACCCACCGTTCTGCTACTTGGATCTGCGCATATATGTGGTAGAGCCCCTGCTCTGCTACTTGGATCTGTGCATGATATGTGGTGGACCCACCATTCTGCTACTTGGGTCTGTGCATGATATGTGGTAGAGCCACCATTCTGCTACTTGGGTCTGTGCATGATATGTGGTAGAGCCACTGTCCTGCTACTTGGATCTGTGCATGATATGTGGTGGACCCACCGTCCTGCTACTCGGATTTGTACATGATATGTGGTAGAGCCACTGTTCTGCTACTTGGGTTTGTGCATGATATGTTGTAGAGCCACCATCCTGCTACTTGGGTCTGTGCATGATATGTGGTAAAGCCACCATTCTGCTACTTGGGTCTGTGCATGATATGTGGTAGAGCCACCGTTCTGCTACTTGGGTCTGTGCATGATATGTGGTAGACCCACCGTTCTGCTACTTGGGTCTGTGCATGATATGTGGTAGACCCACCATTCTGTTACTTGGGTCTGTGCATGATATGTGGTAGACCCACTGTCCTGCTACTTGGATTGTGCATGATATGTGGTGGACCCACCGTTCTGTTACTTGGGTCTGTGCATGATATGTGGTAGAGCCACCGTCCTGCTACTTGGATCTGTGCATGATATGTGGTAGAGCCACCATTCTGCTGCTTGGATCTGTGCATGATATGTGGTGGACCCACCGTTCTGCTACTTGGGTCTGTGCATGATATGTGGTAGACCCACCGTTCTGTTACTTGGGTCCGTGCATGATATGGGGTAGACCCACCGTTCTGCTACTTGGATCTGCGCATATATGTGGTAGAGCCCCTGCTCTGCTACTTGGATCTGTGCATGATATGTGGTGGACCCACCATTCTGCTACTTGGGTCTGTGCATGATATGTGGTAGAGCCACCATTCTGCTACTTGGGTCTGTGCATGATATGTGGTGGACCCACCATTCTGCTACTTGGGTCTGTGCATGATATGTGGTAGAGCCACTGTCCTGCTACTTGGATCTGTGCATGATATGTGGTGGACCCACCGTCCTGCTACTTGGATTTGTGCATGATATGTGGTAGAGCCACTGTTCTGCTACTTGGGTTTGTGCATGATATGTTGTAGAGCCACCGTTCTGCTACTTGGGTCTGTGCATGATATGTGGTAAAGCCACCATTCTGCTAGTTGGGTCTGTGCATGATATGTGGTAGAGCCACCGTTCTGCTACTTGGGTCTGTGCATGATATGTGGTAGAGCCACCGTCCTGCTGCTTGGGTCTGTGCATGATATGTGGTAGACCCACCGCTCTGCTACTTGGGTCTGTGCATGATATGTGGTAGAGCCACCGTTCTGTTACTTGGGATTGTGCATGTGAGGTGGAATCACCACAGTTCTGCCAGTTCGGTCTGTGTGTGTGTGTGTGCTGTGCCACCATAATTCTTCAAGTTGGGTCCATGCATGGTGTGTGGTACCACCACAGTTCTGCCAGTTCAGTCTCTGTGTGATGTGTGGTGCCAAAATATTTCTGCTAGTTGAGTTTGTGCACGATAGGTGGTAATGCCATTGTTCTGTTAATTGGGTCTGTGCATCAGTAGTTGGCACAACCACCATCCTGCTAGTTATCTTCATGCCTGGAAGATGGTACCGCAACTGTTCTCCTGTTAGGGTCTGTGCGTGATAATGTAATACTCCCCCCATTCAGCTTGAGGACAGAGCTTTCCTGCTTCCCTTAAAATAACAAAATGTGATATTTTCCATTTAAAGCCAGTTTGTACGACCTCCTATGTTCCCATGCCAGCAAAAAGCAACACACATTTAAACCGTGTTATATTTGATAAAGGGTCATACTGTGTGTTAAAAGGACATATCATCACAGGAAAACAACCATTTATACCCCTATAAAGTGTGATGAGTAAACCAAATAGTATAAAATACATAAAAGAACAAATTAGTGACGTATGTATGGGTTTCCGACAAAGTTCTCTGGCATCCAAAACAAAGGGCATAAGGAACAATTTTGTCTAAAACAAACAGAGCGGGTAATTAGCGGACTAATGCACCGGCAAACGAGCGCCATTTAGAAGGTGACACACAGAATTGCAGATTGCCATCCCTGACGCTAAAATGTAAGGTTGTATTCAGGCTGTATGCGGGTGAGACTGGCGTGTAAGATTGGCATGCAATGCAGAGCAACACGAGGGGGGCACCTACCAGCTGTGACTCTTTCATGAGTGGATTGCAGGTTAGTGACAGGCTGTGTATCATTATACCTGTGTGGAGCGGACTCCCTGCCTGCTCTACACTTTACACAGCGAGTCACAAATGTTTGATCACTCCGCAGGCTGTGCCTTGAGGGGTGATTATCTGTCACTGTGAGCAGCCACCTTCCCACTTAGGGTCCTGTGTATGAAGCAGAGAAACACTGTCTCCAGAGTGTTACCCGGGGAAAGTGCTCATCTCAGTAACTCTTCATTTATCAAAAGATTAACACAGGAGATGATCAGAAATTCTAACTTATTTAGCGGCACTTTCCGATGTCCCCTCAGACCTCTATGGGGGCACTGGTGTTTTGCAATTTATCAAGCGACCAAAAAGCAAAGTTTGTCATCTTTTGGACTAGGTAACACCATCTTTAAAACAAAAAGGGGTTGCTGGTTACCCCTTCAGGTCTGTGCAGGCGCATTTAATTGGAACCCATCGCCAGCAACAATTAGCACAAAGGAGAAGACTTCCACAGAGGAACGGAGTGTTCCGGAGACCCGGAACGGTAGATAGTATCACACCTACAGTAGGTGATTGTCGGAACGCTGTTCCTTTGCATTCTGGCAGAAATTATCCCTGCTTTTATCCTAGCTCTGCAAGAAGAACTCATAGATTGTAAGCGTGCGAGCAGGGCCCTCCTACCTCTATGACTGTTATTACACAGTTTTGTTTGATCACTGTTTCCAACTTTAAAGCGCAACAGAATTTGCTGCGCTATATAAGAAACTGTTAATAAATAAATATATATACGCCTGAGCACACAGCACAAGAATAACATTGCATTTGCACCACACGATTAACCAAGTCTGATGAGATGAACACATGATGCGTTTGTAGTAAGCCGCTGAGGCACACCGCCGTCACTTACTCCTGCCCCCTGGGGACAGGGAAAATGATGTCCCATTTTGCAGAATGCCCCAGAGAGAAAATAATCTTTATTATAATCGTGTTTGGGCAATTTAGCACTTAGCAACTTTAGCAAAAACTATCAGAGTTGCGGTCTCAGGTGACAGAGTGATGGAAACTTCAGGACGGCGCGCAGATTGCTGCCATAATGGGAAAGCGACACAATGCAAAACAAAAACAAAAAAGAAATACATTACAAAAACTGCAAATCTGTTTAAGTCGCTGAGGGCGCATGGGGCCATTTGCAATAGTAAGTAACGAGAAACCATGTTTGTACAAAAATAATCATCCTTTAATTACATTCCACACAGCACGTGATCAAATTAGTTTCAGATTTCCATAAGATTTTTCTTTTTTTCATTCACAGGCAGAGGACAAAGCAAGAGATACGGGGGCTATAAAGAGAATAACTGAATATCATATTTACCAATAGTGATTATTATTACCAGGGCTTTCAAAGAAAATAACATTATACAGCATATAAATCAGGAGCAGCATTCTCCATGCCCAATTGTCCGCAGACAGGTGAAATGTAATAAAACATGGCGGAGAGCTATGCCGGGGAGTTTATTATTAAAGGGAACGTAACTGCAATTACTAATCACTTTAACATGACATAATGATGAAGAGCTCCCACAACTATGATGCGAATGCTGGATAAAATCCCTAAAGATTTTAAAGTGCATCTGTGGACTAAGCGCAGCAGAGGCGGCCATTTTGTAGACTGAGCCAACCATGAGAATGAGGCCTATTTTGTTCTTATATCCCTACATGCCAGTAAACTGATTGGCTGTTGGTTTAGGAACATTTGCTCAGGTAACAAAATGGCCACCACAACTGGGAGACAGTGCTGGGAGGGAGCATAAGTTTACCCATAAGGCATTGCTTTACCCATACTGCTCTCCAATGTATACCAATATAGCAATGCATGCAGCGTTTTTTTAGTGATTATCCCTTTAATAAATGACCCCAACATCCGCTCCCTCATGTTACTAGGTATTAGGAAGATACTTTTTTTTTCTTTTTTTAGTATTTTTGTAAGAAGGAACGTCAACAAAATTGCGTTTGACCACATACAAAGTTCAGATTGCTCTTTTTTAAATTCTAGGCTTCGATATTTTACTTTGTGAAACTTTAAAACACCCCCTTCGGAACATGACAGACTGAGAAAAATGAAAAACCTTTCAATGGGGTAAATTTACTAAGGTGGGAGTTTTTTTAGATTGGTTGATGTTGCTTATAGCAACCAATCAGATTCTACTTAACATTTATCTAGCTGCTTCTAGAAGATAATAGACAGAATCGTATTGGTAGCTATGGGCAACATCACCAGTTCTAAAGAAAAACTACCACCTTAGTAAATTTACCCAAATCTCTGGGGAAAAAACTTGGATCGGATAGGTTTTTATTAATTTCTGCATTCGTTGCAACACTAGCATCTAGAGAAGCAGAGAAGATGTGTATTTTGGCTCGAAGGAGAAAAACAGAGTCATGAGGAATAGATTCCAAAAATATTGTAAGAAAAAGGATGGGCCACAGGGAGTTTTTGATTTGTTGTTGCTTTTTGCACAAAAACAACTGGCTGTTCCTAGATAGATAGATAGATAGATAGATAGATAGATAGATAGATAGATATAGATATATTTAGCGTTGCAACTTTCCGAGTCAAGCAGCAGACACCGCGTACCATCCTATAACGTGCTCAGAGCGTGTGGTAGCAGATGGTAAGCTTTAGATGCTGCTGTTAGATTAAACAGACAAGAGAAAACTAACAGCGTAATTACCAATTACAGTGCACGGGACGATGGGTGCTGTCTGACACTCTTATACTATAAGACTGATGTGATTTTAAAAGGGTTCGTACAAACTGCCTGCCGTGATTTAGCTATATGAAAGATCTCTGTACAAAAATGCAGCGCCGGAGGGAAGCCATTTTGTATGAACTACATCATGCTACAGGGCAGGCCAATCCGTGGTTCTTCAATGGTTGTGAAACTACACATCCCATCATGCCCTGCCACAGTTTTAGCATTCCCTACTAGCAAAACGGTGGCCGGGCATGCTTGGACTTGTAGTTTCACAACAGCTGGAGAGCCGCAGGTTGGCCGGGCCTGCTATATAGGCTTATAATGCACTGTGCAGCAAGTTGGGGTGACAAAAGAGAATAATTGTAGCAACAAAGGTCCCTGAAGACTTTTTGTAATCACTATACATTGTCAGACTGGATTCCACGTACAGAGCGGAACCGGTCGTTTTTGTTTTGATTAATAATTTAAAAAAAATGGAAAAAAAACTCCCGTCGGGTGACAAAATAAAGAGAAACCATGGAAACGCGGCTGCCTTAAATCAATTAAGTTTCATGTGCTGTAAACGAGGGAGATTTAAAGCTGATAGAATGTCACCTCAGTATCACCGTACTACCAGGTCTCCGCCTCGCCCGCTTCCTGGCATATTCTACAATGTACAAAATATTTCACCTTCTAGGCACATAATAGTCATGTGCGTAAATTACGCCACAGAAAAATAACCAGCAGTAATGCCAAATGGACAGAACCAGTCTAATACAAAAAAAGGCTCAAAACGTATCATACACAGCAGTGTAAGGTATACTAATCCGCATTTCTGTGAGAAATACATTCAAACACCAAAAAAAACAGCATGGGTACAAAAAAATATACATTTCTATGTCACTTTAGCAGATAAGGCCACACATTTGCTACCTAAAAAAAATATGTAAAATTGATTGTTCTTAAGCTCCACTAACACTGAAACAGCAAACTGTGCGAGCCACTATTGTTATGTACATACGCAGAGACGCACGCCGTCCCGGCAGTGTGTCTCTATATACTGGGTTTTGTTCATTGTTCTAATCTGATAACTTTTGTATGACCAAAACTGAGGCAGAACTTTGTTGGGTTGTAGTACCGAAACGGGATATATATATAATATATACTTTTATTTTGGCTCAGGTTCGTAACTAAGATAAATGAAGACTGTTAGATATGTAACGTGCTGCAGCCACCAGTAGTACTGGCTGCAGCGAGGCACTGGTACAGATAGCCATTGTGGAATATTATTGGGAGGGATTTTGTGGTACGCTTAGCTTTTTTGAAAAGTTTCACATTACTCCACATAGATCGGAGCAATAAACTATAAAATGCTCGTTGTCCTCTATGAAGGAGCTTCTAAAAACTTTCAGAAATGTGTTAACGACCTCGTTGAATTACAAAGCAGCCGCCTCTTCTCAGCCTGAAGTTGCTGATAACAGAGAGCAATAGCTCGCAGAGCAAGTACAGCGTGAAATGTTACGTCTATAGCTGCGATTGTGACTGGTAGGTCATTTATGTATGTCAGCATGGGATTCAGATTTAAGCTGAGATTTATCAAACCTTCTAAAGCAGGCCTGTCCAACCTGCGGCCCTCCAGCTGTTGTGAAACTACACATCCCAGCATGCCCTGCCACAGTTTTAGCATTTCCTGACAGCAAAACAGTGGCAGGGCATGCTGGGAATTGTAGTTTCACAACAGCTGGAGGGCCGCAGGTTGGACAGGCCTGTTCTAAAGGGTAAAAGTGGAGGCGCTGCCCATAGCAACCGGATTCTAGCTATCATTTACTTTGCACATTCTAGAAGGTAATAGCTGGAATCTAGTCGGTTGCTATGGACAACCAACTAGATTCGAGATTCAACTAGATCTTTTTTTCTTTTTAGAGTTTTTTTTGACAAATCCCCTGTAAATAAAATGGTGCTATGAACATATGTGCTGTAACCCATAGCAACGAATCCAGTTGTAACTGCAAAACTGGCGCAAGTGTTTATGTGCTTGCTTTAGAGGAGGGTACGTGTATGTGTGTATCTCATTATAACATTTCTTCTAACCGACTATAAATTATGGAACAATTTTTAAAATGCGCTAATGCGACTAGCGACGCCCCCCTGCGCCTTTGTTCCCACAATTTATGTGCAGCGTGCAATGCCTTTTAGAACAGGCCTGGCCAACCTGCAGCTCTCCAGCTGTTTTGAAACTACACCTCCCAGCATGCTTTGCCACAGTTACAGCATTTTCTAACAGCACAAGTGTAGCAAGGCATGCTGGGATGTGTAGTTTCATGACAGCTTGGGAGCCACAGGTTGGTCAGGCCTGCCTTAGCACTTGGCAGAGCTCTCAGGAGCCACGCCTCCTTTTATGCCAGGTGAAACTAAAATAATTTCTTTAAACTGAAATCCATATTACAGTGTCGGACGTGTTTAGCCCAGTATACAGAATTTTTCCAGTCAGAAGATATTTCTGCACGGCAACGGCAGCACAGACGCAGTGTCTGCCGCAGTCGCCATTCTTATCCATACCTGTTACTGAGATAGCCATAAAACAAAGCTATGACTAGATAAGGCAGTAAACAATATATACAGTATGTGACAGTGATATACACAGGCTCTGAATGCATTTCATTATGAGCAGTAAATATCGGCTAATTCACAGATTGAGCAAATTCTGCCAATGAAACATGGACAAAGGTGGAAACGCGCTATCGGAGGTGATGAGGCATGTAGGTCTAGATGGGTCTAGAAAGTCTCCCTATGGTTCCACTGGCAGATTGTGATCAATGGTAACTCTGAGCACTGCGGTGTAATCCAGAGTGAGCCACATACTGGGGGAGATTTATCAAATCGTGGAGAGAGATAAAGCTGAAGCAACCGATTAGATTCTGTCATTTTTCTTTTCTAGCACAGCGTGTAAAATATCAGTGAGAAATTGCTTGGTTACTTAAGTTACTACGGGCAACTTCTCCGCTTTATCTCTCTCCAAGGATTGATAAGTCTCCCCCTATGTTCTACTCACCCAACAATGCTGATTAGACCATTTCGCAAATAGACAGGCCACATAAGGATCTGTAGCCAGAAAAGAAATGACTTTGTATGGCATAATCCATCTAGCATTTAATATGGATTTCTGTAAAGTTTAAATAAAAATAACTATTTCTGAAAATAAAAATATATATACTCATGTGTTTAAATTGCATATATGAACTTAAAAGCGATGAAAAATGTATTGCAGTGAGCGGGAGCCTATTGAAGGTTATATAGTTCAGCTACGTCCCACGTCTCCTGTGATAACATGTAGTACGATCATTATTATTTCCCAACTTCACTGCGGCGCTTCAAAGTCACTCTCCCTAAGCACAAGTCTGGTAATTGGCACAGTCATTAAGAATAGATTAATTAACTTGTACTTAGGTGATGTTAACCTTAAGTGATAGCAGTGTACTGAGGAAGGAAGGCATTGCAATAAGTCGGGGTAATCAAAACGAGCTGTTAAGACATTATACATTGTTCTTATGAAACGCGTAGAATTCTGCAAATTGTCAATCTAATCTGGATTGCCTAAAATTTGCTCCCAAGCCTCTGCCTGAGCGCCAAGGATGGAAAAAGCGGAATGGCCGTAGACATATTGACTGTCAGCTCACTGGAATACATTTCCATTACTTGCCTAGTTTTGCTTGTGGTCATCACCACTACTCACACATGCTGTCTCATACACACAGGAATATATAGATAGATATATACACTCTTCCAGACTTTCCTTCACGGTTTTCAGGCAACTTTTTGTTTTTCGTCTGGAGGAAAATTCAAAACAAAACTTGAAGAAAAAAAAGTCAATCCTTAAAGTCTTTAAAAATAAAGAATTGCAGAGCATTCAAGTTGTGAAACGCGTTGCGCCTTCTTCTCAAACTTTTTTTTTTCTCCAAGATGCAGCATTAGATTTTTAGAGACAGTCAAGAGGGTGTGTGATGTCTATGAGTTCAAAAGTATGTTGAGGAAAGTATAGTTGGGGCGTAAGGAACGGGAGGATAAAAGTGCAAATTGAGCCAACGGTTCTTGAGTCTGTTAAGTCTAGATCCAGCGTCCGTCTCACCCTCAGCATCGCGAGCTGCGGTCGGGATCGTCTTGCTCTAGTTTAATAGTTAAGGTAGGCTCCACGGCCAATGGTGCACCGTTGGTGTAGGGTGAGGTTTTGTAGGTGATGGCTGGATCACTCTTCTTGGCCGCATAGCGGAAGCGGTGGTAGTGAAGCACCAAGGCCAGTGCGACAGAGACCAGTACCAGAACAGCGCCTCCTGCTGCCATAACGTAATACCAGTAGACTGGGATGGGCTGCACTGACACCGTGTCCACTGTGGGCTCGCTCCCTGGTAGAAGGGTGCCCCCTGGTGAAGAGACACAGAAGAGTGTTGCTAGGTGGGATGTACTGTAGGTGGACTACAATCATGATAAATCACACATATGTTTTTATTTTAATGTTTGTTTTTTTTACAATAAAGTACACGCATTGCTACTATATACTGTATTACTGTACTTTATTAAGCGTACTAGAGAAACATACACAATTTAATACAGATTACTTTTGAACGTTATCATTGATTTTCTAGCGGCAAAGCTGACTATTACTCTAGCACAGTGCTGTCCAACTTTTGCTGAGCAGGGCTTGGGATAAGCGTATATACTCTAGAGTCTCGAAACATTGTAGTTGACGTTGGACTCTGAGTCCCCAAACCCATAGGCCACACATTGGACAGCCCTGCTCTAGGACACGTAGACACTTGACCGGCAGTACAGTCTTTCACATGCACAGTTATTAGGAACAGAAAATGCATGCCAAACCCATTACACAACACGCAGACAGCAAACCTAGTACACAATGTCATGACCATATTCCCTAACGATCTCCCAAAATGTTTCCCCGTAGAACATATGCAATCATCATAATGCAATGGTGTCAGTTTAGAATGGCAAAAGCTAAGACATCTAGGGCACAATTCAATTAAGGAGTAAAGCGGGTGATGCCCCCAATGCGGATAATGAAAACGCACTTACTGTAGCCCCGAAATTGCAGATTATAATAAAATCCCTATGGGGTTGCAAACTACAATGCGCAATTTAGTGGTGAAAAGGTCACAATTTAGGGTCAATGCCCACAATTCACCCCTAATTGAATTGTCCCCCTAACATGCAGAAAGCAATGTTCCACTGGTGCCCTGCTGAGACACGGCCCGCTCTGTATAAAGATTCATAATCATAATCCCAGCGGACCAGTATTTAAACTAATTATCAATCCTTCTAAAGAGTGGAGAAGTTGACCAATCAGCCTCTAGCTGGCATTGATTAAGTGCATTCTATAAAATGATAGGTAGGAGCTGATTTGTTGCCATGGGCGACTTCTCCACAAACTAAGGGTTCTTTGCACTGGAACGCTGTGATCTAAGCAACGGAGGAACAATATTGTGGATTATAATGCCATTTACTAAGCGGCATATCAGTCTACTGCTTACGATTTTCAGCCTGGTATTGTATTTAGGTGCATTCAGATTAATTTCCACGCCAACTCTTAATACTATCCTCACTTGGGGAGATTTATCAAATGTCAGAGAGAGATGGTCTCCTGGAAATTTTATGACGCGCATAAAGCAGGTTGGGAAATGGTGACTTGACGTGCCAGTCGGTTTACAATGAGAAACGTAAAACCAGAGGGACGCCTTTAAATCCGCCAGAGAAAAAAAAAGTATGAGCTGTCAGAACGATCACAAATTTTGGGAAATTGCTGCGGTCTGAGGCGGACTGGCCTTGGCTACCTCTGAATTTATGTCGAACAAGAGACATCCAGTTAAAATTCTTGGAGGTGAACGAAATACCACAAAATTTAAGGTGGACCTTGAAGAAATATACAGTCTCCGATAACGCAGGGTCAGCCAAAATCCCTTATCACGTAGATGAGTCTGCAGCCTGCCTGCTCAGCAATACTGTTCTAATTCGTCAACTTAACCAGAACAGGCAATTCACTACTTCTTCCTTCTCAAGGGTAAGTCAACCTCTGTGTAAGTATTGATACATCAGGGGCGGTGGGGTTCTGCAGACTGATTCACAGGAGAAAGCAAGTTCTCAGCGTGTCGACGTGTTATTCTCCACGCCGCAAGACTTCGCTTTCTCAGATAAAACACCTTTCCCTCAAAACTACAGCAGCTCGTCGATATTAATTACAGACAACAACGTGGCCCAGAGATTAACAGGACGGGGAATAGAGTAACCTCAACTGCATAAAATATGTACAGCCACAGTGACTGTAATGGAACTAAAACAGCCGTAGACTGACCCAAGGGCGACCTTATATTCAAACAAGCTAGATTGCCATAAATACGGAAGCGTTTTACCACCGCCAGCTGCGTAAGGCAGGAAAATAATGATATTACGGGAGGAAAGTACATGATCTTATACTGCATATGCAGATAGTGATCATACGTGCAGAAAGATGATCTGCCAAGACACTAATGGGAGAACCACGCGCTGTCCTGCTATAGGTGGGGGGGGGGGAGGGGGACACCCCCCCGTCCTGACAGACCATGGCCAAACGTTGAATGTTGCTGTTATCTAAATATGAGGGGTTTCTCAAGAGTATCATTTTAAAGTTTTGGTCCTAATATGCAAAAGGAAGCTTCTTCACTATCACTGACGGGTAGGGGTGATATATACGGGTTCATGTACAGCTGAAAATAAGTGATATTGTGGCAAAAACATTCACAGTCAAGTTTTACGGGTATTTATTTGTGGAGTGCCCTGCAATTTTTGTCTCAGTGTCATTTGCAGATGCCGTACAAGGACAATTTCCCAGGAGATTAGCATACACTATATAATTATCATGGACAAGGCCTACCTCCCACATCACCCAATTTTACTGGTGCATTCCTGGTATGCAGACCTCAAAAGGGGCAGAGCGTACACGACAGCGGCAGTGTTTTTGGCCAATAGTGGTTTTTCCTTGGCAAATTGGTAGCAGTTCTGATAGCGCAGGGCCATAACTAGAGGTGGGCAAGTAGTGCCGCAACCCTTAGGACTCTCTGGTCCTAAGCCACCCTGGAACATCTTCAAGACGCTTTGGGCGCTCAGCTCCTTCCTGACACAGGGCGCAAAATCGCCCTGCTAAGGCCCTGCTAATAGTGTACAGATTCTGTAAAGAGAAGTCTTGCCAGTCAGTAGCCTGTTGGGTGCAGGCGAAAACAAAAATACAGGGCTTACTGCTTATGAAACACCTAATAATATCAGGCAAACAGCAGTACTGTCCGTTGGATACAGGGAACCCTAGCTGTATAGGGGGAAATGTATCAAATCTTGGAGAGATAAAGTGTAGAAGTTGCTCATTGCAGCCAATAAATGTTTCTGCAATTTGTCTAGCACAACCTATAAGCGGCAACTTCTCCGCTTTAGCTCTCTCCAAGATTTGATACACTTCCCCCTTCTATAGAAGAGTGACGAGCATTCTGTTACTGCCAGAAGAATGGGAAGGGACAAATTCTCAAGTAAAAACTCATTACACCATAAAGATAAAATCACAAAAATACACAAATACCATTAATCGAAACTAGGTGATAACTTCTATTTTAGTATAACGGTATAATTCCTCCTGACCCGTCACAGCGGTCACAACCAGAATAACTCTGGGAGAACAAATTATTCTCCAGCACCCGGCCAAAGCTATGTTTTTACTGGCCCGAGTCTGGTTCCAGTATTCTCCTGATAAACACTAAGAGCAGAACTATTGCAGACTAGCAGGAGAGTATCAGGAAACAGACAGAATCGCCAAATAAGGTGCCAGGCAGCGACGCTAGGATTGCACAGGCCTGAGCGTTCCCGCCAAGAGACTCCCAGCGCCATCAAGACAAATCAAATATTGCTGATAAAAACAATAAGCCCCAGAAAGACTGGACAGCTGAAGACAAAGGGTGAGGGGGTGGGGGGGGGGGGGGGGGGGGGGGGGAATTGCACAACCGCTGATTATTCCAGTCCTGGAGCAACAGCAAATATGCAGCAGTGGTCCTGGCTCATCATTGTGCTTCTCTTGTTTGGTTTTAGGAGCAATTGAAGGAGAAAAACAAAATGCTAATGGCAGGGGGGAGGCGCAGAGTGCTGCTGCTCGTCTAGAATGTTTGCAGCTACACAGATGTAGCTACAATACAGGAGCCGGCTGATCTGGTGCAATGCATTATGCTTTGCGTTGCAGCAGACGTGTTCCGTGTCCTGATTATGTGCCTGAAGCCTTTTCTTCATTTAAACCAGTGTGTATGCAATATATACAATAAGGGGCAGATTCAGTACAGCGCCAGGTCGTCACGACGCGACTTCTGCGTGTTACTTTAAGTGAAACATTACTTATTGCAGCTGGAAATAATGGGGCAGATGTATTAACCTGGAGAAGGCATAAGGAAGTGATAAACCAGTGATATGTGCAAGGTGATAAAGGCACCAGCCAATCAGATCCTAACTGTTAATTTACATATTGGAGCTGATTGGCTGGTGCCTTTATCACCTTGCACATATCACTGGTTTATCACTTCCTTATGCCTTCTCCAGGTTAATACATCTGCCCCAATGTTGCTTATGTGTAACCAGTCCCCCAATTTCCTGCAACCGTAACGTCAGCTGCAGACCATGCACATTCATAAACCCAGGCACAGGGGTGGTCTTACTCGAAATTAGGGGTCTATGTACTAAGCCTTGGAGGGAGATAAAGTTGACGGAGATAAAATGCCAGCCAATCAGCTCCTAACTGCCATGCCACAGGCTGTGTTTGAAAAATGACAGCTAGGAGCTGATTGGCTGCTACTTTATCTCCATCCAAGGCTTAGTAAATAGGCCTAAGAAGGCCTATGCAACAGTACACTGTGAACCCGGCCCCCTTAATAACAGATGCTGTTACACAAACCAGGGGGTCTATTTATTAACATTCAGCGATAAGACAACTAGATAATCAATGATCATATACCATCATTAATCGCTATAATATCACCGGGGCGGGTGAGAGATACTGATATACTGGGCCAAAGCGGTGTTAACTAGTCAGAGGATTATTTGCCGACTTACATTCATCGCCACGAGGTCCAGGTGAGCAGGAATGGAGGCGCAGTGCGTCGAATGGTATCATCGCAGCGCCACCCCCTTTATGTTTTGCGTAATTCTTGGCTTTGCGTCACTGGGGGAGAGCAGCAATGACATAATTGATAGAAAATCGCTTCATTATGCCAATTTGCCCACCTGGTGGCGGCTGGTAATTTGCAGGCACGTTGCCCACTTATGGGAGACCCTGCCTAAATTTGGGGTCTCCCAGTAGTTCTGGGAGAGTGGGGAAGCAAGGTCTGATGGGAAATGCACATGGCGGTAAGAAAAGAGTTACAAATTATTTTTAAATTAAATAGAGAATAGTAAATATTTATTTTTAAAAGTATCGGTAATTCTTTATTGAAATAATAAGGCATTTCCCATTCATATTGCTCTGTAGTCGCCACAAGGACTGGGTAACGGCACATGTATCGCCGCAATGTTTGCTACCTTGGATTCCTATGTGAACCGTTTTTGCCGGACATTGGGCTATTTGTTTAATAAACAGATCCCGCAGTCTCTGCCAACCCCATTGTCCCAAAGTGACGCGTGGCTCAGCCTGACTTTGTGGATGACAATAATAATTTCACATCACTGGTTATATCTGCACTTTTAATGGAAGACGCAAAACAATGAGGTCATCCCTTGTTTCGCTATTATCTCTGAGATCAGGACACACAACAAGACTCGTCTGCTGATAGAGGCCGGTGACGCCAGACCCCACCCAGGATTCAGTATTTACTGACATATAAGATCCAGGTCGCCTGCGGTCAGAAACACGCTGCGCCGGGGCAACACTTATACGTACACTACACGCGGCAGAGACAGAAGGACATAATATAAAAATGTCATAAATCCATCCTAACTTTGTGCACTGGAAGTAGTAATAGTTTAATAGGGCAGCATATTATTTTAATCTGTTTCGTCAGTGGTATTAGTGCCTCATAGCCAGGTTTAGTTCTAGAAATAAAATCATATATAAAACAAAAAATCCATGCATTGTAACCAGAAAAAAATAGCAATTTGCATCTTTTTCATACATAATATCAGATCTTTGTACACGATCTGGCGTACAACACTTGGTTACTTTACAAATTTGCATAGCTGCCCCGTACATTTAGTATTTAGTCATCAAGGTTAATTTGATAAAAACCTTAACATTTTAAGCAAAGGTAAACTGCAGCGTTGTCCATTACAGCCCGACTTTATCCAGGTGCAAAAGGGGAGGTGGATCAAGCCTTGGAGAGAGATAAAGTAGAGAAGTTGGCCAAGGCAATCAGCTTCTGACATTTCATAGACTGTGCTCGATAAATAACAGCTAGAGCTGGTTGCTTTGGACCACTTTATCTATCTCCAAGGCTTGATACATCTCCTCCAAAGTGTTAATAGTGCCAAACAGGAGAAGCGACACTTTAAACTGCAGCCTTGTCTGATTCAGCAGATAATGACGACCAGACAATCTACACAACACCCACCATCCTACCCGATACTGAATGTCATGTCTTCACAATCATCACAACAAATGTTTACCCATTATTTTTGACTAAAGACGAGGGTCAGCAATACAACGCAGGTTTCATAAGAAGTACCCTAAAACTGAGGCATAACTACCGGAGGAGCAACTTATGGGGCAGCTATAGGGTCTGAGATAGGTAGGGACCGGAGATACAGGAACCTGAGATAGGTAGGGACTGGAGATACAGGAACATGAGACAGGTAGGGACCGGAGATACAGGAACATGAGATAGGTAGTGACCGGAGATACAGGAACATAAGATAGGTAGGGACCGGAGATACAGAAACATGAGATAGGTAGGGACCGGAGATACAGGGACATGAGATAGGTAGGGACCGGAGATACAGGAACATGAGATAGGTAGGGACTGGAGATACAGGAACATGAGATAGGTAGGGACCGGAGATACAGGGACATGAGATAGGTAGGGACCGGAGATACAGGAACATGAGACAAGTAGGGACCGGAGATACAGGAACATGAGACAGGTAGGGACCGGAGAACAAGGAACATGAGATAGGTAGGCACCGGAGATACAGGGACATGAGACAGGTAGGGACCGGAGATACAGGGACATGAGACAGGTAGGGACCGGAGATACAGGAACATGAGATAGGTAGGGACCAGAGATACAGGAACATGAGATAGGTAGGGACCGGAGATACAGGAACATGAGATAGGTAGGGACCAGAGATACAGGAACATGAGATAGGTAGGGACCGGAGATACAGGAACATGAGATAGGTAGGGACCAGAGATACAGGAACATGAGATAGGTAGGGACCGGAGATACAGGAACATGAGACAGGTAGGGACCGGAGATACAGGAACATGAGATAGGTAGGCACCAGAGATACAGGGACATGAGACAGGTAGGGACCGGAGATACAGGAACATGAGATAGGTAGGGACTGGAGATACAGGAACATGAGACAGGTAGGGACCGGAGAAACAGGAACATGAGATATGTAGGGACCGGAGATACAGGAACATGAGACAGGTAGGGACCGGAGATACAGGAACATGAGATAGGTAGGGACCGGAGATACAGGAACATGAGATAGGTAGGGACCGGAGATACAGGAACATGAGATAGGTAGGGACCGGAGATAAAGGAACATGAGACAGGTAGGGACCGGAGATACAGGAACATGAGATAGGTAGGGACCGGAGATACAGGAACATGAGATAGGTAGGGACCGGAGATAAAGGAACATGAGTTAGGTAGGGACCGGAGATACAGGAACATGAGATAGGTAGGGACCGGAGATACAGGAACATGAGATAGGTAGGGACCGGAGATACAGGAACATGAGATAGGTAGGGACCGGATATACAGGAACATGAGACAGGTAGGGACCGGAGATACAGGAACATGAGACAGGTAGAGACTGGAGATGCAGGAACATGGGACAGGTAGAGACTGGAGATACAGGAACATGAGATAGGTAGGGACCGGAGATACAGGAACATGAGACAGGTAGGGACCGGAGATACAGGGACATGAGACAGGTAGGGACCGGAGATACAGGAACATGAGATAGGTAGGGACCAGAGATACAGGAACATGAGATAGGTAGGGACCGGAGATACAGGAACATGAGATAGGTAGGGACCAGAGATACAGGAACATGAGATAGGTAGGGACCGGAGATACAGGAACATGAGATAGGTAGGGACCAGAGATACAGGAACATGAGATAGGTAGGGACCGGAGATACAGGAACATGAGACAGGTAGGGACCGGAGATACAGGAACATGAGATAGGTAGGCACCAGAGATACAGGGACATGAGACAGGTAGGGACCGGAGATACAGGAACATGAGATAGGTAGGGACTGGAGATACAGGAACATGAGACAGGTAGGGACCGGAGAAACAGGAACATGAGATATGTAGGGACCGGAGATACAGGAACATGAGACAGGTAGGGACCGGAGATACAGGAACATGAGATAGGTAGGGACCGGAGATACAGGAACATGAGATAGGTAGGGACCGGAGATACAGGAACATGAGATAGGTAGGGACCGGAGATAAAGGAACATGAGACAGGTAGGGACCGGAGATACAGGAACATGAGATAGGTAGGGACCGGAGATACAGGAACATGAGATAGGTAGGGACCGGAGATAAAGGAACATGAGTTAGGTAGGGACCGGAGATACAGGAACATGAGATAGGTAGGGACCGGAGATACAGGAACATGAGATAGGTAGGGACCGGAGATACAGGAACATGAGATAGGTAGGGACCGGATATACAGGAACATGAGACAGGTAGGGACCGGAGATACAGGAACATGAGACAGGTAGAGACTGGAGATGCAGGAACATGGGACAGGTAGAGACTGGAGATACAGGAACATGAGATAGGTAGGGACCGGAGATACAGGAACATGGGACAGGTAGGGACCGGAGATACAGGAACATGGGACAGGTAGAGACTGGAGATACAGGAACATGAGATAGGTAGGGACCGGAGATACAGGAACATGAGACAGGTAGGGACCAGAGATACAGGAACATGAGACAGGTAGGGACCGGAGATACAGGAACATGAGATAGGTAGGGACCAGAGATACAGGAACATGAGATAGGTAGGGACCGGAGATACAGGAACATGAGATAGGTAGGGACCGGAGATACAGGAACATGAGATAGGTAGGGACCGGAGATAAAGGAACATGAGACAGGTAGGGACCGGAGATACAGGAACATGAGATAGGTAGGGACCAGAGATACAGGAACATGAGATAGGTAGGGACCGGAGATACAGGAACATGAGATAGGTAGGGACCGGAGATACAGGAACATGAGATAGGTAGGGACCGGAGATAAAGGAACATGAGACAGGTAGGGACCGGAGATACAGGAACATGAGACAGGTAGGGACCGGAGATACAGGAACATGAGATAGGTAGGGACCGGAGATACAGGGACATGAGATAGGTAGGGACCGGAGATACAGGAACATGAGATAGGTAGGGACCGGAGATACAGGCACATGAGACAGGTAGGGACCGGAGATACAGGAACATGAGATAGGTAGGGACCGGAGATAAAGGAACATGAGATAGGTAGGGACCGGAGATACAGGAACATGAGATAGGTAGGGACCGGAGATACAGGAACATGAGACAGGTAGAGACTGGAGATACAGGAACATGGGACAGGTAGGGACCGGAGATACAGGAACATGAGATAGGTAGGGACCGGAGATACAGGAACATGAGATAGGTAGGGACTGGAGATACAGGAACATGAGATAGGTAGGGACCGGAGATACAGGAACATGAGTTAGGTAGGGACCAGAGATACAGGGACATGAGACAGGTAGGGACTGGAGATACAGGAACATGAGATAGGTAGGGACTGGAGATACAGGAACATGAGATAGGTAGGGACCGGAGATACAGGAACATGAGATACCGGTAGGTAGGGACCGGAGATAAAGGAACATGAGACAGGTAGGGACCGGAGATACAGGAACATGAGATAGGTAGGGACTAGAGATACAGGAACATGAGATAGGTAGGGACTAGAGATACAGGAACATGAGATAGGTAGGGACCGGAGATAAAGGAACATGAGACAGGTAGGGACCGGAGATACAGGAACATGAGATAGGTAGGGACCAGAGATACAGGAACATGGGACAGGTAGGGACTGGAGATACAGGAACATGAGATAGGTAGGGTCCGGAGATACAGGGACATGAGATAGGTAGGGACCGGAGATACAGGAACATGAGATAGGTAGGGACCGGAGATACAGGCACATGAGACAGGTAGGGACCGGAGATACAGGAACATGAGATAGGTAGGGACCGGAGATAAAGGAACATGAGATAGGTAGGGACCGGAGATACAGGAACATGAGATAGGTAGGGACCAGAGATACAGGGACATGAGATAGGTAGGGACCGGAAATAAAGGAACATGAGATAGGTAAGGACCGGAGATACAGGAACATGAGATAGGTAGGGACCGGAGATAAAGGAACATGAGATAGGTAGGGACCGGAGATAAAGGAACATGAGACAGGTAGGGACCGGAGATACAGGAACATGAGATAGGTAGGGACCGGAGATAAAGGAACATGAGATAGGTAGGGACCGGAGATACAGGAACATGAGACAGGTAGGGACCGGAGATACAGGAACATGAGATAGGTAGGGACCGGAGATACAGGAACATGAGATAGGTAGGGACCGGAGATACAGGAACATGAGATAGGTAGGGACCGGAGATACAGGAACATGAGATAGGTAGGGACCGGAGATAAAGGAACATGAGACAGGTAGGGACCGGAGATACAGGGACATGAGACAGGTAGGGACCGGAGATACAGGAACATGAGATAGGTAGGGACCGGAGATAAAGGAACATGAGACAGGTAGGTACCGGAGATACAGGAACATGAGATAGGTAGGGACCGGAGATACAGGAACATGAGATAGGTAGGGACCAGAGATACAGGAACATGAGATAGGTAGGGACCGGAGATACAGGAACATGAGATAGGTAGGGACTGGAGATACAGGAACATGAGATAGGTAGGGACCGGAGATACAGGGACATGAGATAGGTAGGGACCGGAAATAAAGGAACATGAGATAGGTAAGGACCGGAGATACAGGAACATGAGATAGGTAGGGACCGGAGATACAGGAACATGAGATAGGTAGGGACCGGAGATACAGGAACATGAGATAGGTAGGGACCGGAGATACAGGAACATGAGATATGTAGGGACCAGAGATACAGGGACATGAGATAGGTAGGGACCAGAGATACAGGAACATGAGATAGGTAGGAACAGGAGATAAAGGAACATGAGATAGGTAGGGACCGGAGATACAGGAACATGAGATAGGTAGGGACCGGAGATACAGGAACATGAGATAGGTAGGGACCAGAGATACAGGAACATGAGATAGGTAGGGACCGGAGATACAGGAACATGAGATATGTAGGGACCAGAGATACAGGGACATGAGATAGGTAGGGACCAGAGATACAGGAACATGAGATAGGTAGGAACCGGAGATAAAGGAACATGAGATAGGTAGGGACCGGAGATACAGGAACATGAGATAGGTAGGGACCGGAGATACAGGAACATGAGATAGGTAGGGACCAGAGATACAGGGACATGAGACAGGTAGGGACCGGAGATACAGGAACATGAGATAGGTAGGGACCGGAGATAAAGGAACATGAGATAGGTAGGGACCGGAGATAAAGGAACATGAGATAGGTAGGGACCAGAGATACAGGGACATGAGACAGGTAGGGACCGGAGATACAGGAACATGAGATAGGTAGGGACCGGAGATACAGGAACATGAGATAGGTAGGGACCAGAGATACAGGGACATGAGACAGGTAGGGACTGGAGATACAGGAACATGAGATAGGTAGGGACCGGAGATACAGGAACATGAGTTAGGTAGGGACCAGAGATACAGGGACATGAGACAGGTAGGGACTGGAGATACAGGAACATGAGATAGGTAGGGACTGGAGATACAGGAACATGAGATAGGTAGGGACCGGAGATACAGGAACATGAGATAGGTAGGGACCGGAGATAAAGGAACATGAGACAGGTAGGGACCGGAGATACAGGAACATGAGATAGGTAGGGACTAGAGATACAGGAACATGAGATAGGTAGGGACTAGAGATACAGGAACATGAGATAGGTAGGGACCGGAGATAAAGGAACATGAGACAGGTAGGGACCGGAGATACAGGAACATGAGATAGGTAGGGACCAGAGATACAGGAACATGGGACAGGTAGGGACCGGAGATACAGGAACATGGGACAGGTAGGGACCGGCGATACAGGAACATGAGACAGGTAGAGACTGGAGATACAGGAACATGGGACAGGTAGAGACTGGAGATACAGAAACATGGGACAGGTAGAGACTGGAGATACAGGGACATGAGATAGGTAGGGACCGGAGATACAGGAACAAGAGATAGGTAGGGACCGGAGATACAGGAACATGAGATAGGTAGGGACTCGAGATACAGGGACATGAGACAGGTAAGGACTGGAGATACAAGAACATGAGATAGGTAGGGACCGGAGATACAGGAACATGAGATAGGTAGGGACTGGAGATACAGGAACATGAGATAGGTAGGGACCGGAGATACAGGAACATGAGATAGGTAGGGACTGGAGATACAGGAACATGAGACAGGTAGGGACCGGAGATACAGGAACATGAGATAGGTAGGGACTGGAGATACAGGAACATGAGATAGGTAGGGACCGGAGACACAGGAACATGAGATAGGTAGGGACCGGAGACACAGGAACATGATATAGGTAGGGACCAGAGATACAGGAACATGGGACAGGTAGGGACCGGAGATACAGGAACATGAGACAGGTAGAGACTGGAGATACAGGAACATGGGACAGGTAGAGACTGGAGATACAGGAACATGGGACAGGTAGGGACCGGAGATACAGGAACATGAGATATGTAGGGACCGGAGATACAGGAACATGAGACAGGTAGAGACTGGAGATACAGGAACATGAGATAGGTAGAGACTGGAGATACAGGAACATGAGACAGGTAGGGACCGGAGATACAGGAACATGAGACAGGTAGGGACCGGAGATACAGGAACATGAGACAGGTAGGGACCGGAGATACAGGAACATGAGACAGGTAGAGACTGGAGATACAGGAACATGGGACAGGTAGAGACTGGAGATACAGGAACATGAGCTCCAGGGGCCCCTCCTGCTTACCTAAGCCTGCGCAGGAGCCACAGGGGGCGGTGATTGGCCGGTTATGCCCCTACTCTTAAAACACTTTGCTACATAAGGGTATTATGTAAGTGTAATAACAAGGTAAACATGTATATGTCATTATATAATATGCATACCTGGATATACAGTAGGCGGGGGGAACGCAGTGATGGGTTCTAGAACAGGAAGAAAAAATACATATATTACAATGTGAATGATTTGGTGATATCTTATAAATACCCCAAAGCAGGTTACCTGTTACGTATATATATATTTCTTTGCAATGGAGAACATTTCACCAGGTAATGCGCAGACCTCATAGATACCTTCCTGTAAACCACATTAGTGTCTTAATTTCAGCTACAAGCCCAAATGTCCCCGAGGATTCATTACTTTCACTTAATATGCAATGCGGAAGCTGTGTATGTGTGCGCAGAGCGTGTATCGATCAGATGCTCAGTCTATATCCCACAAAGCACCGGTTACACCATCCTCCTAATCCCTAACTGGAATGAAACAAGTGAATAATCTCACGGCTATTGTGAAACATGTAATAATATACAGACAGCTGCTGCTGAATTACAGTATATCCCTGACGATGCTGCGTTGGCGCAGACGCCTACTGGCCTTGACTGCGCCCCCCCCTCCTCCTGCAGGTGACAGTATCTGTCTATACAGGGCTGGGGTCTGTGACACATTACTCGGCTTTGCTCAATGACAGGATCTATGACCACTCAATAGCGCATCCTTCACCGAAGTCACAATTATTCCACTAAATTGTAATTTTCTGGTCCAGATCTCCCGAATCCCACTTATCCAAGTCAGTGAATATTGACAATGAAATAACCGGAGGACTGTGATGAAAACGCAACATCCATCCTAAAATTAACTAAAGGCTGCGCTGACTTCTCTATTTCCAATGATGACATTTTCCAGGGTAACCTTTTATGCCGTATTAAAGACATTTGACAGTTCAGTAAATAATCTGTCCGTGTCCCAGAGCTACTGTAAGCTGCTCATTTTCTGCCATTTGGAACGGGCAGCGGTGTGTGCGTAACAATCTATATAACCAAAGCCTGAACACTGCCAAAGTAAAATCGTGTTGTGGTGGGGCACACAAATGTATTATTAAGTACGTGGGTGTATTGATGTTTTCGGGCCTAATCCATCGCAAAATCTTCCTTTAACGGGCAAAACCATGTGCAGTGCAGGTGGGGCAGATGTAACATGTGCAGAGAGAGTTAGATTTGGATGGGGTGTGTACAAACTGAAATCTAAATTGCAGTGTAAAAATAAAGCAGACAGTATTTACCCTGCACAGAAACAATATAACCCACCCAAATCTAACTCTCTCTGCACATGTTACATCTGCCCCACCCCTGCAGTGCAGCAAGGTTTTGCCCATTAGAGGAAGATTTTGCTTTTGCAATCAACCTTGAATTAGGTACTTTGTGCTCTAGTGGCAATACTGACATGGTGCACACAGTTGTCTTTGTTGTCAGCAAAATTAAATTATAATAATGATAATTGTCTCAGATTTGAAATTCCCATTTAACCACATTGTCACAGTTTGTTGCCTGTTCAGACATGCAAAAATCCCTGTGTACTAATATAAATGTACAAACGAACTGGGCAATATTCCTGGATGACTGCGCAAAAATTCTAGTCCATAACAAACCCTGAAAGCAGATCCAATATAATAAAAGGCTAATGCTGCACCTTACCTCTATGGGGGTAACTCAAGTATTGTGCACACCGGCCACCACTAGATGGTGCCCAACTAAGCAATACAAGCGTTGCTGCGTTCGGGCGCACACAGCCGTCAGCACTGATTTTACTGTTATGTTGTTCTGTATTTATGACAGACTGGTAACTAGTTATTATATATGTATCCAGTATGACGCTACTGTATGATGTATGTGACATCCTGGAATGACATGTGTGTGTGTTTCCCAAGTGTTGTGCTAATCCTTTCCTAGCCGCAGCTGCCGGAAATGTAATGTGCACTTTACTTCAGAGGCATTTGTTGGGGGATAAGGGTAATAAACTTCACCCTCGCCACCCATCAGCCTCACCATGTGATAACGCTGTACGGCAGTTTGTGTGTATTCCCGGGGACAGGTTGCTATATAAGCATGGCTGAGAAGACGATTACTATTTCTCAACTTCTTGTTTATTCATTGGGTGGGTGGGGATTCAATTACCGGTGATATCCCAGCGGACATAGCATCGATGTCTGACTGCACACATATCAGCCAATTACAGTAGTTGTACCAAAAGTGCAATTGTTTCTGCGCGGTTCTATGGGGCGCCATGTAAATACATGTGATTTTCTGTTGCGAACAAGCCACTGTGCAGCCAGCGCATGGACCTGAATTCCTCCCACGGCCAGTGATGTGTTTCCCTCACCCACACTAGAACACATCAGCCCTGATGGGGTGGGTTCACCAAAGGGGGGCCTGGCGGCACTTGCAAGCGTTTATAAGACCTCATTAGTTACTAATCCTGCAGTAGATTGTAAGGTTAATGTTTGGATCTGACTTCTGAAGGTAACTGCGTTGTACATGAGCCGAGTGGGCGTTCTGCTCATTGGTTATTGTGTTCCCACACCCGTCCACTCACGTTCCCCAACAATAAGTCACACTTCCGTAGAGTAGAGAGCAGAAGACCCTACAACCCCAAGAGCCCGATCTCCACACTAAGAAGAGGCAGAACCGGGTGTCACTTACCCATACAGTGTTCCAGCGGGATGTCGTTGGCGATCCGAATGTCATCCACAGCGATCTCTCCAGACTGCCCCCGGCCAACAATTCCATCGATGACAACCTGCGTGCAAAGAGCGACAACCTGAGTAATTGTTCTTACTGAGCAGATGCTTCTCTGTCAACCAATAATCCCTCCAGCACATAAATCCGACCATACAGCAGCAATGGGCAGTTCCGCCCCATAGACGCACACTGCGATTCTGTGGGATGTTAATAGTCAGTATAAAATTGTAGCAAATATCTATGGGGAATTGATGCAAGGGACGAGAGTGTTATACTCCCATTATATAAATCACTAGTGAGGCCACATCTTGAATACTGTGTGCAATTTTGGGCACCATATTACAAAAAGGATATCCTGGAGCTAGAAAAGGTTCAGAGGCGGGCGACCAAACTAATCAAGGGCATGGAGACGCTGGAATACGAGGAAAGGCTTGCAAGGCTAGACATGTTTACATTGGAAAAGAGGAGACTAAGAGGGGACATGATCAACATCTACAAATATATAAGGGGTCAATACACAGAGCTCGGGACAGACCTGTTTTCTATAAGATCAGCACAGAGGACACGTGGTCACTCGCTTAGGTTAGAGGAGAGGAGTTTCCGTACATTGAGGTGAAAAGGTTTTTTCACAGTAAGGACAATACGTGTTTGGAAATCCCTGCCTGAGAGAGTAGTAATGGTGGACTCAGTCAACACCTTTAAGAATGGGTTAGATAAATTCCTATTGGATAAAGATATTCAGGGTTATGTTGCGTAGGCACGCATTATAGTTATTATAACCAGTCCTAACATAAAAATAACTAGTCCTATAATGAGACTGCATAGGAGACCACAAATAGGCTGAACTCGATGGACAATTGTCTTTTTTCAGCCTTAGTTACTATGTTACTACATAGAATCATCCAGAAATATTTGCTTTGATCCTAGCAAGTAAATTGTCACTATAGTGTCCAATCCCCCTGTCCCACAACACTACGGCCGCTCTGACCAGGGATTCCATCCCCACTAAATATCACTAGGGATAAACCCCGGCTCCAGACCGCACCTCGGTGAGGACTCTTTTGTGCATATAGTAGTGACGGCGCTATGTACATAATTCATGTCTAGAATTTGGGATTCAGCGTCTGCTCGGTGCAGCTGTATTGCTACGGGCGACCAAGACGAGCACAAGGAAGCCTGCTGCTGCCGCCGCACATTACCCGCACGTCCCCCTGGCTGAGAACTACACAATTAGAATTTAAAATGCAATTTCGCTCTAGCACCGCGGCACTTCCTCGCTCATTAATACAGTCGCTTACCTCTTCAATAATCAATGCAATCACGGCTGACTGTAAGGGAACAGCGCAAGGAGACTGACGGCACAGACTGGCAATCGCAGGCGCTATTTTGCACAAATAATTAAGTGCACGTAGAAAAAAGCCGGCGACACTCAACTATTGTGTACATAAGAGGCAGAGGAACGTTTCATCAGAGGCCAAAATGGCCACCAAACGGATTTCAGGAACACTCACTGTATAATATTCTATATAGGGGTCTATGTACTACGGCTTGGAGAGAGATAAAGTACCGGCTGATTGGCTGGTACTTTATCTCCGTCCACTTTATCTGCATCCACAGCTTAGTACATAGACCTCTAAATATATGTGTTGGTTTGACAACACTCAGCTATGGAAGACACACTGAGGTGTATACAGTTATGCTGGGATACAGTGATACGTCACACTGCTTTTACTGACGCTAAGCAATGTGAGACATACTGAGGTGTATACAGTTATGCTGGGATATAGTGATACGTCACACTGCTTTTACTGACGCTAAGCAATGTGAGACATACTGAGGTGTATACAGTTATGCTGGGACATAGTGATACGTCACACTGCTTTTACTGACGCTAAGCAATGGGAGACATACTGAGGTGTATACAGTTATGCTGGGATACAGTGATACGTCACACTGCTTTTACTGACGCTAAGCAATGGGAGACATACTGAGGTGTATACAGTTATGCTGGGATACAGTGATACGTCACACTGCTTTTACTGACGCTAAGCAATGTGAGACATACTGAGGTGTATACAGTTATGCTGGGATATAGTGATACGTCACACTGCTTTTACTGACGCTAAGCAATGTGAGACATACTGAGGTGTATACAGTTATGCTGGGACATAGTGATACGTCACACTGCTTTTACTGACGCTAAGCAATGGGAGACATACTGAGGTGTATACAGTTATGCTGGGATATAGTGATACGTCACACTGCTTTTACTGACGCTAAGCAATGTGAGACATACTGAGGTGTATACAGTTATGCTGGGATACAGTGATACGTCACCTGCCTTTACTGACGCTAAGCAATGGGAGACACACTGAGGTTTATACAGTTATGCTGGGATACAGTGATACGTCACACTGCTTTTACTGACGCTAAGCAATGGGAGACACACTGAGGTGTACACAGTTATGCTGGGATACAGTGATACGTCACACTGGTTTTACTGACGCTAAGCAATGGGAGACATACTGAGGTGTATACAGTTATGCTGGGATACAGTGATACGTCACACTGCTTTTACTGACGCTAAGCAATGGGAGACACACTGAGGTGTATACAGTTATGCTGGGATACAGTGACACGTCACACTGCTTTTACTGACACTAAGCAATGGGAGACACACTGAGGTATATACAGTTATGCTGGGATACAGTGATACGTCACACTGCTTTAGGACGCTAAGCAATGGGAGACACACTGAGGTGTATACAGTTATGCTGGGATACAGTGATACGTCACACTGCTTTTACTGACACTAATCATTGGGAGACACACAGGTGCATACAGTTATGCTGGGATACAGTGACACGTCACACTGCTTTTACTGACACTAAGCAATGGGAGACATACTGAGGTATATACAGTTATGCTGGGATACAGTGATACGTCACACTGCTTTTACTGACGCTAAGCAATGGGAGACACACTGAGGTGTATACAGTTATGCTGGGATACAGTGATACGTCACACTGCTTTTACTGACGCTAAGCAATGGGAGACACACTGAGGTATATACAGTTATGCTGGGATACAGTGATACGTCACACTGCTTTTACTGACGCTAAGCAATGGAAGACATACTGAGGTGTATACAGTTATGCTGGGATACAGTGATACGTCACACTGCTTTTACTGACGCTAAGGTGTATACAGTTATGCTGGGATACAGTGATACGTCACACTGCTTTTACTGACGCTACGCATTGGGAGACATACTGAGGTGTATACAGTTATGCTGGGATACAGTGATACGTCACACTGCTTTTACTGACGCTAAGCAATGGGAGACACACTGAGGTGTATACAGTTATGCTGGGATACAGTGATACGTCACACTGCTTTTACTGACGCTAAGCAATGGAAGACATACTGAGGTGTATACAGTTATGCTGGGATACAGTGACACGTCACACTGCTTTTACTGACGCTAAGCAATGGGAGACATACTGAGGTGTATACAGTTATACTGGGATACAGTGACACGTCACACTGCTTTTACTGACGCTAAGCAATGTGAGACATACTGAAGTGGATATAGTTATGCTGAGATACAGTGACACGTCACACTGCTTTTACTGACGCTAAGCAATGGGAGACACACTGAGGTGGATATAGTTATGCTGAGATACAGTGATACGTCACACTGCTTTTACTGATGCTAAGCAATGGGAGACATACTGAGGTGTATACAGTTATGCTGGGATACAGTGATACGTCACACTGCTTTTACTGACGCTAAGAAATGTGAGACATACTGAAGTGGATATAGTTATGCTGAGATACAATGATACGTCACACTGCTTTTACGGACGGTAAGCAATGGGAGACATACTGAGATGTATACAGTTATGCTGGGATACAGTGATACGTCACACTGCTTTTACGGACGGTAAGCAATGGGAGACATACTGTGGTGTATACAGTTATGCTGGGATACAGTGATACGTCACATTGCTTTTACTGACGCTAAGCAATGGGAGACATACTGAGGTGGATATAGTTATGCAGTGATACGTCACGCTACTTTTACTGACACTAAACGCTCTGAAGGATTAATAAAGATTTAAGCAGTGTAAACTGAAAGCCTTGAAATCATCCACATCAATTATATCCAGGAAGAATTTAATTTAATGAAGTGCTGCCGACAGAAAATTCCCAGAAATAGATTTTTTTTCTAGAAGGAGGGAAATTACAGATGACTCTCACTATATATATATATATATATATATATATATATATATATATATATAAAACTGACGGCTTCTGCTTTCCAGCTACCTATAGATTCAGTGATGCATAACTCTTAAAGCATTATATGACACCTCCGCCCACCTTATTATCACCCCATCCCATGACGTCACCTGCGCTGTGTTAGCTAGATGATGATACTGTCGCCATCGTGTGATTGGCTGCTGCCTACTGACACCTGAGGGTACAGGAAATCATTCCCACGTACTATATTTCAAATATACCAAAGGTTTTAACAACGTTCAGGAGGGAAACATTCTTCAAAGGAAGAGAAGTATTACAACTCGAGGACATACCCTGAGACTGGAGGGGGGGAGGTTCAGGGGACATTTAAGGGAAAATTACTTCACAGAAAAGGTAGTGGATAAGTGGAATAGCCTCCCATCAGAGGTGGTAGAGGCTAAGACTGTAGAGCAATTTAAACATGCTTGGGACAGGCATATGAATATCCTTACAAATAATTAAGGTTCAAAAAGGGTTGAGATTACCTAAAGGATAAAAAAAGGGGCAGACTAAATGGGCCAAGTGGTTCTTATCTGCCGTCAAATTCTGTGTTTCTATGCAGTCTCACATCTAACATATACTCCTCAGATCCTTTCATGTATGAAGTCAGGCGGATGCAGATTTCTGCCAATTTGCAGAATAATTAACGAACAAAGCTTCTCACACATCTAGCCCATAATCCAAAAATGTGATCTATTTTATTTACTTAACCCAATCGCTGCATTATGATAAAAAAAAAACTATTACTGTAACAATGTTAATGTAATAATATAGGTAAGTAATATATACTGTAAAATTGATTGTCTTGGGGAAGCAAATAAGAAACAGTAGAAAATCATTTACTAAAGGCTTATTTCTCCCCAGCTTGGCAAATCTGACTTTGCATTCAAAAGACAATCGATTGGGGAACAAAAAAACCATAAATCAGGTATTATTTAACAATGTCGCCCACTATAGTGAAAATGACACTGGTGCTTTCTAAATTAGAGAGCATTACATGTGATTCCTGATTGCACCACAGGGGGCACTGTTTCCCTAAAGTTTGGGACCGATAATTACCTCCCTAATGTAATGGAAGAGCAGCTGTGAGATGCTATCCTGAAAACCTGGAAAGCGGGATTTTCTGAGTAAGGGTCTTGCAGTAATTTGAAGGCAAAAGAGTATTGTGAAACCGCACAGGACTTCCGTGATCCGAAAGGAAGTATATATTCTAACGTACCAACATATGGGCCGTGTCTGACAAAGGCTTCTTTGTAGCACTTGGTTGGTGGTGCTCCCAGATTAATTGTGTATTTTTAGGATTTGTCCAGCATATGTCGCAAAATACCCAGTAGTTTTAATGATTATAATAAATGTTATATTTTAATCAATTAATTTATAAAGTGTGCCCCAGAACAGGCACGTAGTTGCTTTCTTTTTACACCTTCTTTCATAGTAATTTGAAGGCACTACAACCTCTATCTGCTGAAACACATTTACAAACAGGTCCTTCCCCACACTGTCATTCCCCGTACATTCTCAATGGTTTCATATGGGTTCTTATCTTTATTCAGCAGGGGCAATAGGACTTATATATTTACAGGGCCTATTATTTATTTGACCAGCGGGGGCACTGCGATATACCTGATTAGCCAAGGAGCTATGTTTTATGGATTTATTATTCAGTAAACATTAGGGGCAGGATGCACTAAAGGGAAAATGCGTCCAAAACCCAGAAAACTACAGTTTTTGGAATTTGTATATATTTCCAATATGCATAAGGCTTGGGACTTGGATGCAATGGGTCAATCTATCACAAAGCACGGCTCTAGTGTGGCAGGATGTACTGCAGAGTATGAGAGAGTACACAGGAGAGTATGTATACAGTATGAGTGTAACACTGTACACAGGAGAGCATGTATACAGTATGAGAGTAACACTGTACACAGGAGAGTATGTATACAGTATGAGAGTAACACTGTACGCAGGAGAGCGTGTATACAGTATGAGTGTAACACTGTACACAGGAGAGCGTGTATACAGTATGAGAGTAACACTGTACACAGGAGAGCATGTATACAGTATGAGAGTAACACTGTACACAGGAGAGCGTGTATACAGTGTGAGAGTAACACTGTACACAGGAGAACAGGTATACACTATGAGAGTAACACTGTACACAGGAGAGCATGTATACAGTATGAGAGTAACACTGTACACAGGAGAGCATGTATACAGTATGAGAGTAACACTGTACACAGGAGAGCGTGTATACAGTATGAGAGTAACACTGTACGCAGGAGGACGTGTGTACAGTATAAGAGTAACACTGTACACAGGAGGATGTGTATATTACAGTATGAGAGTAACACTGTACACAGGAGAGCGTGTATATTACAGTATGAGAGTAACACTGTACACAGGAGGACGTGTATACAGTATGAGAGTAACACTATACACAGGAGAACAGGTATACACTATGAGAGTAACACTGTACACCGGAGAGCGTGTATACAGTATGAGAGTAACACTGTATGCAGGAGAGCATGTATACAGTATGAGAGTAACACTGTACACAGGAGAGTATGTATATTACAGTAAGAGAGTAACACTGTACACAGGAGAACAGGTATACACTATGAGAGTAACACTGTACACAGGAGGACAGGTATATTACAGTATGAGAGTAACACTGTACACAGGAGGATGTGTATATTACAGTATGAGAGTAACACTGTACACAGGAGAGCGTGTATATTACAGTATGAGTGTAACACTGTACACAGGAGGACGTGTATACAGTATGAGAGTAACACTGTACACAGGAGGACATGAATACAGTATGAGAGTAACACTGTACACAGGAGAGCATGTATACAGTGTGAGAGTAACACTGTACACAGGAGAACAGGTATACACTATGAGAGTAACACTGTACACAGGAGAGCGTGTATACACTATGAGAGTAACACTGTACACAGGAGAGCATGTATACAGTATGAGAGTAACACTGTACACAGGAGAGTATGTATACAGTATGAGAGTAACACTGTACACAGGAGAACAGGTATATTACAGTATGAGAGTAACACTGTACACAGGAGGATGTGTATATTACAGTATGAGAGTAACACTGTATACAGGAGAGCGTGTATATTACAGTATGAGAGTAACACTGTACACAGGAGGACGTGTATACAGTATGAGAGCAACACTGTACACAGGACATGAATACAGTATGAGAGTAACACTGTACACAGGAGAGCATGTATACAGTATGAGAGTAACACTGTACACAGGAGGACATGCATACAGTATGAGAGAAATACTGTACACAGGAGAGCATGTATACAGTATGAGAGTAGCACTGTACACAGGAGAGCACGTATACAGTATGAGTGTAACACTGTACACAGGAGAGCGTGTATATTACAGTATGAGAGTAACACTGTACACAGGAGAGCATGTATACAGTATGAGAGTAACACTGTACACAGGTGAGCATGTATAAAGTATGAGAGTCACACTGTACACAGAAGGCTGTGTATACAGTATGAGAGTAATACTGTACACAGGAGAACATGTATACAGTATGAGAGTAACACTGTACACAGGAGGACATGCATACAGTATGAGAGTAATACTGTACACAGGAGAGAATGTATACAGTATGAGAGTAGCACTGTACACAGGAGAGCACGTATACAGTATGAGAGTAACACTGTACACAGGAGAGCGTGTATACTACAGTATGAGAGTAACACTGTACACAGGAGAGTGTGTATATTACAGTAAGAGAGTAACACTATACACAGGAGAGTGTGTATATTACAGTCTGAGAGTAACACTGTACACAGGAGCATGTGTATATTACAGTAAGAGAGTAACACTATACACAGGAGAGTGTGTATATTACAGTATGAGAGTAACACTGTACACAGGACAACGTGTAAACAGTAAGAGTGTAACACTGTACACAGGGGGATGTGTATATTACAGTATGAGAGTAACACTGTACACAGGAGAGCGTGTATACAGTATGAGAGTAATACTGTACACAGGAGGACGTGTATATAGTATGAGAGTTACCCTGTACACAGGAGATCGTGTATACAGTATGAGAGTAATACTGTACACAGGAGGACGTGTATACAGTATGAGAGTAGCACTGTACACAGGAGGACGTGTATATTACCGTATGAGAGTAGCACTGTACACAGGAGAAAGTGTATATTACAGTATGAGAGTAACATTGTACACAGGAGGACGTGTATATTACAGTATGAGAGTAACACTGTACACAGGAGAGCACATATACAGTATGAGAGTAACACTGTACACAGGAGAGCGCGTATATTACAGTATGAGTGTAACACTGTACACAGGAGAGTGTGTATATTACAGTAAGAGAGTAACACTATACACAGGAGAGTGTGTATATTACAGTATGAGTGTAACACTGTACACAGGACGTGTATACAGTACGAGTGTAACACTGTACACAGGTGGATGTGTATATTACAGTATGAGAGTAACACTGTACATAGGAGAGCGTGTATACAGTATGAGAGTAATACTGTACACAGGAGGACGTGTATATAGTATGAGAGTTACCCTGTACACAGGAGAACGTGTATACCGTATGAGAGTAATACTGTACACAGGAGGACGTGTATACAGTATGAGAGTAGCACTGTACACAGGAGGACGTGTATATTACAGTATGAGAGTAGCACTGTACACAGGAGGACGTGTATATTACAGTATGAGAGTAACATTGTACACAGGAGAGCGTGTAGATTACAGTATGAGTGTATCAGTGTACACAGGCGGACGTGTATATTACAGGATGAGAGTAGCAGTGTACACAGGCGGACGTGTATATTACAGTATGAGAGTAACACTGTACACAGGAGGATGTGTATATTACAGTATGACAGTAACACTGTACACAGGAGGACATGTATATAACAGTATGAGAGTAACACTGTACACAGGCGGACGTGTATATTACAGTATGAGAGTAACATTGTACACAGGAGGACGTGTATATTACAGTATGAGAGTATAACTGTACACAGGAGAGCATGTATACAGTATGAGAGTAACACTGTAGACAGGAGAGCACATATACAGTATGAGAGTAACACTGTACACAGGAGAGCGTGTATATTACAGTATGAGAGTAACACTGTACACAGGAGAGTGTGTATATAACAGTAAGAGAGTAACACTATACACAGGTAAGTGTGTATATTACAGTATGAGAGTAACACTGTACACAGGACAACGTGAATACAGTACGATTGTAACACTGTACACAGGTGGATGTGTATATTACAGTATGAGAGTAACACTGTACATAGTAAAGCGTGTATACAGTATGCGAGTAATACTGTACACAGGAGGACGTGTATACAGTATGAGAGTTACCCTGTACACAGGAGAACGTGTATACAGTATGAGAGTAATACTGTACACAGGAGGACGTGTATACAGTATGAGAGTTACCCTGTACACAGGAGAACGTGTATACAGTATGAGAGTAATACTGTACACAGGAGGACGTGTATACAGTATGAGAGTAGCACTGTACACAGGAGGTCGTGTATATTACAGTATGAGAGTAGCACTGTACACAGGAGGTCGTGTATATTACAGTATGAGAGTAACACTGTACACAGGAGGACGTGTATACAGTATGAGAGTAGCACTGTACACAGGAGGTCGTGTATATTACAGTATGAGAGTAGCACTGTACACAGGAGAGTGTGTATATTACAGTATGAGAGTAACATTGTACACAGGAGAGCGTGTAGATTACAGTATGAGAGCAGCAGTGTACACAGGCGGACGTGTAGATTACAGTATGAGAGTAGCCGTGTACACAGGCGGACGTGTAGATTACAGTATGAGAGTAGCCGTGTACACAGGCGGACGTGTATATTACAGTATGAGAGTAACACTGTACACAGGAGGACGTGTATATTACAGTATGAGAGTAACACTGTACACAGGCGGACGTGTATATTACAGTATGAGAGTAACACTGTACACAGGAGAGCGTGTATATTACAGTATGAGAGTAACACTGTACACAGGAGGACGTATATATTACAGTATGAGAGTAACACTGTACACAGGAGAGCGTGTATACAGTATGAGAGTAATACTGTACACAGGAGGACGTGTATATAGTATGAGAGTTACCCTGTACACAGGAGAACGTGTATACAGTATGAGAGTAATACTGTACACAGGAGGACGTGTATACAGTATGAGAGTAGCACTGTACACAGGAGGACGTGTATATTACCGTATGAGAGTAGCACTGTACACAGGAGAAAGTGTATATTACAGTATGAGAGTAACATTGTACACAGGAGGACGTGTATATTACCGTATGAGAGTAATACTGTACACAGGAGAGCATGTATACAGTATGAGAGTAACACTGTACACAGGAGAGCACATATACAGTATGAGTGTAACACTGTACACAGGAGAGCGTGTATATTACAGTATGAGAGTAACACTGTACACAGGAGAGTGTGTATATTACAGTAAGAGAGTAACACTATACACAGGAGAGTGTGTATATTACAGTATGAGAGTAACACTGTACACAGGACAACGTGTATACAGTACGAGTGTAACACTGTACACAGGTGGATGTGTTTATTACAGTATGAGAGTAACACTGTACATAGGAGAGCGTGTATACAGTATGAGAGTAATACTGTACACAGGAGAACGTGTATACAGTATGAGAGTAATACTGTACACAGGAGGACGTGTATACAGTATGAGAGTAGCACTGTACACAGGAGGACGTGTATATTACAGTATGAGAGTAACACTGTACACAGGAGGACGTGTATATTACAGTATGAGAGTAACACTGTACACAGGCGGACGTGTATATTACAGTATGAGAGTAACATTGTACACAGGAGAGCGTGTAGATTACAGTATGAGAGTAGCAGTGTACACAGGCGGACGTGTATATTACAGGATGAGAGTAACACTGTACACAGGCGGACGTGTATATTACAGTATGAGAGTAACACTGTACACAGGAGGACGTGTATATTATAGTATGAGAGTAATACTGTACACAGGAGAGCGTGTATATTACAGTATGAGAGTAACACTGTACACAGGCGGACGTGTATATTACAGTATGAGAGTAACACTGTACACAGGAGGACGTGTATATTACAGTATGAGAGTAACACTGTACACAGGAGGAAGTGTATATTACAGTATGAGAGTAGCAGTGTACACAGGCGGACGTGTATATTACAGTATGAGAGTAGCAGTGTACACAGGCGGACGTGTAGATTACAGTATGAGAGTAGCAGTGTACACAGGCGGACGTGTATATTACAGTATGAGAGTAACACTGTACACAGGAGGACGTGTATATTACAGTATGAGAGTAACACTGTACACAGGCGGACGTGTATATTACAGTATGAGAGTAACACTGTACACAGGCGGACGTGTATATTACAGTATGAGAGTAACACTGTACACAGGAGAGCATGTATATTACAGTATGAGAGTAACACTGTACACAGGCGGACGTGTATATTACAGTATGAGAGTAACACTGTACACAGGAGGACATGTATATTACAGTATGAGAGTAACACTGTACACAGGCGGACGTGTATATTACAATATGAGAGTAACACTGTACACAGGTGGACGTGTATATTACAGTATGAGGATTACACGGCTGCTGTATGTACAGTAGTATAAACACCATTGCGCAGGATATCAGCTCCCGTTACACACTGGGTATTACTCATGTACAAAGCTGCCTTTATTCCATTTATGCTGCCTGTTTGGGCTGATGTGTAATTTCTGTAAGATTACAATCACACATGAAACACGGAGCTGATACCTACATATATCTAACTACAGGGATCGGAGAACAGGGTTTTTTCTCTCTCTTAGCAAGACAACACTTCAACATTCTACCGAATACATCAAAAGCCTAATGCCATCCACAAAGGCCCGAGCGCTGGTGTAGATCAGAGCTTTCAGAATAACAAGCAGCGTACCATTTAGTTGCTATAACAACACGGGAAACAGAAGGAAAACAAGTCTGCTTAACTGAAGTCTCCGGTGGGAGACATCCAGATTTTACCCTAATATTAAAATAAACACTATAAATCCTCTTAATACAAATCTCGCATTGCACATCAGCCAGAGCTGTCCCTTTAATTCAAATCCCCTGGAAGTCAGATCCTCTCCTGCAGCCCGCTGACAATTTATTATCATCACGATGTATACACAATGCATCAGGTCTCCCAGATCCCGTGCGCAATGGCGACGGAGACAAATTTAAGGCTCTTCGTAATGAACAACACTTTGTGATTTCCAGGCGACACGTGAAATAGTAGTCACGATTTTGAGGGGAACAGCGGGAACGGGTTGGGGGGGGGGGGGGGGGGGAATAAACACAACCGTGCTTAGGATGAATTCACAAAATGAATTAGATGTCTGTTTTTTTGTGGGCGGCATGCAGAAACAGATGCATCACGGAGGATGACACCTCACCCCACTTTTTACTGGCAAATTGATTTTATAGCTCTGCTGTGAGTTTTTGGGTGACTGCAGTAAAATCGACTTTCTCAGGATAATGGAAACATTTCGGGAGCCACCGATGAAGCATTTTCTGATGGAACATTGTTCTTCCGACATTAAGTAGCCAGGTCGTCTTACTCATGTCACCTTGAGATTTTGGCAGGGTATTGCACCGGCCCATGGCATGCGGGGATTGTCGGCAATGTAATTATCAGCACCTGATGTGGGGGCGGCGGTTATTGTGACGGATAGCGGAATCATTTCATACCTGTCGTGATAATCCTCCCACCACAGATGCTTTTAATTACTTTGACGTTAATCCTTGCCTCCGATCTGTTAATGTAACACATTGCCAAAATCTCGTGGTGAGAAGTCCCCACCTATGGCCGCATTTTGCCCAACAACAGAAGGCAGCGCAGACAAATCTGTTTTAAAAATATAGTACCATAGTAATAATATATTATTAATACATACAGTGTTGGACTGGGTCATGAATGGCCCACCGGGGGAGTGCCGAGCTAGGGGCCAATAGAGACTTGGCTAACCACTGTCTGGACCACTTGAGTAAAATATATAGTAAATACTGCTAGTTCATACATAATAATGTACCAGATTAATAACAGCACTGCACTGTAGAAAATACACAATAGTCCTGTGTAAGTATAATGTAACATATGTATCATGTATACTGCAAGTGCCCGGTGTGGAACCTGATCCCTAGAGGTGGGGGTGGGGCCCAGGGCAGTGGAGCCCACCAGGGTTTCCCCTGCTAGCCGGTGGACCAGTCCAACCCTGTATACATAACAGTCTTTAACAGGAAGAGAAGAAAGATACTTGATGCGTTTTTGCGTACCTGGTAATCTCCCTCGTAACTCTGTAGGAGGATTCTGCCATCTTTCCATTCGCTGCCCGCCTCCTCTCGTATTTTCCACAGTAACTTGGTCTCCTGGCTCGATCTTCGCAACACCTGTAGAGTTCCGCTGCTCGTACCGGAGGCGCGATACCGGAACACCAAGCAAAGGACGCATCTGGGCTGGTGCATAGTGGGGCTCAGTAGCCGTGCGTGATGCCCTTCTCGTCTCCCGCTGCTGGGTAGCCGCAGATAGTTCTTGCTACTGGCTACGGGGTAAAGAGAGAGAAGTACTTAGTAAAACCGCTGACTTCCTCGCTAACTTACTGTACACATACAGATATAGGCTTCTCCGCTGCACCTAGGTGCACCAAGGTTTATTAGCATAAGCCTTTCATCTATTGTTCTCAGCTGCAATACAATACAGAGAGAACAATACAGCAGGGGATTAAGGGGGTCATTCCGAGTTGATCGCTAGTTGCCGTTGTTCGCTGCGTAGCGATCAGTGGAAAAAACGGCTAATCTGCGCATGCGTATGCACCGCAATGCGCACGCGCGTCGTACGGGTACGAAGTCAATTGTGGTTTTGCACTGGTTCTAGCGACGATTACAAGCGCACAGCCGAACGCAAGGACATTGACAGAAAGAGGGCGTTTATGGGTGTCAACTGACCGTTTTCTGGGAGTGTTTGGAAAAACGCAGGCGTGGCCGGGCGTTTCCTGGGCGGGTATCTGACGTCATTACCGTTGTCACTCGCCGCAGCAATCATCGCACAGAATAAGTAACTACAGGGCTGGTCTTGTTTTGCACAAAATGTGTTTGCAGGCGCTCTGCTGCACAGGCGTTCGCACTCCAGTGGGCGGCGACTATGCATTTGCACGGCTGCTAAAAACTGCTAGCGAGCGATCAACTCGGAATAACCCCCTAAGTCCTACTGCCCCGGCTCAGTTAATCCTATTAAAGGCCAAGATAAAGATGGCTCCATCTGTAGTCACATCCTGCGCACTTTTACACTACGCAGTATAGGCTGTGGGGTGTTTCTGTGCTATAGACTTATTATGTCAGTAATGAAGTTTGCTGCTAAAATCCACCATAAGAAAGCTGTAATTGCTCTGCCTCTTACGATGGGAATTCTTACTAGCACGGAGGTCATTCTTAGTAGCTAAGTAGCGTAAACTGTTTCGCCGCAAAAGGAAAATACATTCAACATAAGTGAAAATGACGTAGTGGAAATAAACCATCCGCCAGCCTATAACACACTTGCTGATGCTTTACAGTCAAAACACGAAATCATTTCGTCGGATTGAATCACAATACGTTCATTGACATCCCTCTGCGGTGCTGCGGCGACGCATGCTGATGTAGCCTGCGATGATTGCTGACACAACCCCTATTTCCATGCCCAGAAAACCAGTCACAGCTGTTTATCTTAAACTTCTGTTGTCTTTCAAAGGGAAGACCACCCTGCGTCTAGATCATCTCTCTCCCCCTGTTCTCATGTCTGGATCCTAAAAATAAACTCAGCAGTTCGAAGGGAGGTCCAAGAGGCAGCAGTAAAAAAAATAAGTATTTATAGAAGCGCCGGCGGTCGGCGTAACATGTTTTGGAAGTGCTCTGACAATGGTGGATGATATGAGGGATCACGCCACATTTTTATTCACTCTTCTGAGACACATTTACACTTGTATCACCAGCGTTCGCCCGGCTGCGGCACACGTGCAGAGGTGTAAAGCAGCGGAGACACGAGTGCATGTATAGAAGCTATATGTGCATGTGGAATATTTAGCAATAAATTCAGCAATAAATTGTGGAAACGCGAGACCGGAATTTTATAGCTTCTTTAATAATACGTTACTTATTTTTTTGATTATCCCTTTACTGGATGTTCTCATATTAAGGACCGTTAACGCTCCCCTCGATGCTACCGTTCTATTTCTTGCATCCCTTATGTGTGTACTTACAGAGGCGTCCTTATTCCCCCCCAAGTGATTTTGCGCTATAAGGTGCGACGTGCATGCCACAACTTATCCGCCGTGCCATGAATATGTAGTTTAGGATTTTGGCATTTATTTTTTTGCACCCCAACGCACACAAACAGGACTCTCTCGTTTGTGGCAGAGTTATGTGGCAGGACGCATGACGCAACTCATTTTATATCGGTCCCCGGTCTCCTGCCTTTTTCTCATCCTTGTCGCACTGCTAAAGCTCGCAAATCCAGTAGTGGAGCACACAGCGTGCATACGTTCTTCTTTCTTTATTGCATTAATAGTGGCAAAAAGACGCAAATTCAGCACAATTACTGAGCAACGGGGCGTATGGCTGGGCACTGCAGCAGTTAGGCCAAACAGAGCTATATGGCGTAATATAACGATACTGTAGGTTAACGAAGGCATATTACCATTAGCTACTGCACATAAACATATTCTATGAGTTAATGGAAGACGAGCGCTGGGCGTGTGTGTGTCGGGCCCACAGCGTTGTGATGCTCTCTGAGACAGCGGGGTGCTGGAACTAACGGGAAGGTGTGTCCTATCCACCCCAAAGTCATAAGTTCCCTCAGCCAAATGCTTTGTTGCAGGCAAACAGATCCCCCCTCTGTCCTCTGTCAGATGTGACCGCTGCAGGAATTCTTAGTCCACAAGCATGAAAAGCAGTAACAAGGCCTGTGGCAAATTCTTTCTTCTCCAGGCAGAGTTTTGATGTATGAGAGCAGCTTCTGTGGGGAGCCGGAAACACTGAGGGATTTCTGCTCCTGTGCAGCCGCACTCTGTATGTAATATGACCGACACGGGGGCCGAGAGTAGACGGTACAGGGCTACAAGATAGCCGGCCTTATTCACAGATAGACACAGGCGCCGCCGTGGCTTGGTCTATGTCGGCCACCCATCTGCGACTGCTGCTACAAAGTCCTTCTCTGTATATACATCCGTGCGTCAGAATGTGCAATGGCTGACACGCCCACTGCCAGCGCCCGTAGACGCTGTAATACTGCATCAGACGCCACCGTCGGTCGCACCGCCAAAACTTGCACCAGCACTTTTCCTGCACACTTCTGTAACGCATGCGCTGTACCAGGTTTTAGGCATCTCCACGCATGTGCGGTAGAAGATGCGCCAGTTTTCAGAATGATCCCTTGCACCGGGGATAGGGCTGATGCAATGCGCACTAATAATGACAGCTACGTAACCCAAGGCATGGATAGGAGGGCGGCGCTGGAGAAGATATGCGCTCAAATCAGCATAGGGGTGGTCATTCCGAGTTGTTCGCTCGCTAGCAGTTTTTAGCAGACGTGCAAACGCTATGCCGCCGCCCACTGGGAGTGTATTTTAGCTTAGCAGAAGCGCGAATGAAAGGATCGCAGAGCGGCTACAACGTTTTTTTGTTCAGTTTTAGAGTAGCTCAAAACCTACTCAGCGCTTGCGATCACTTCAGACCATTCAATTCCGGATTTGACGTCACACACCTGCCCTGCGTTCGCCCAGCCACGCCTGCATTTTCTCTGGCACGCCTGTGTCTTTCCAAACACTCCCTGAAAATGACACCCAGAAACGCCCACTTCATGTCAATCACTCTGCGGCCACCAGTGCGACTGAAATGCTTCGCTAGACCCTGTGCAAAATTACATCATTCGTTGTGCTCGTACGACACGCGTGCGCATTGCGCCGCATACGCATAACAGCCGTTTTTTAGCCTGATCGCTGCGCTGCGAACAACTGCAGCTACCTATCAACTCGGAATGACCACCAGTACACTATGGCCACATGTAATGGCTTCTGGGTTGCTGAAAGGGTCAGTATTTTTAAAGCCAAAACCATCCTGGTTTTGCCCTAAAAGAATATTACTGCGTTAACTCTCACAGCTAAATCGCCAAAACATCGCCACTTTCTCCTACTCTCAAGGTGCTGCATGGTAATTTTATGGCATTTGTATATGTAGTCTCCTGGCCTCCTGCCTATAAGTAATCTAAATCTTATACCATTTACCCCACAGCCTTATAATAACCTATTTTCTCAACGCGCCTCCACTTTCTTATAAAGAAACCATCAACTCTGATGACCCAAACATTAACATTTTAAATAAAAAAAGACATTTGCTACAAAGCCGTTTCACCTGTGACATTCTGGCAGTAGCCGCTCTCGTGAAGGAACACTAAAGGTTAATAAACTAAACAGGCAATTATGCGATCCCAGGGGACAGGAAACACAGCATAGGTTATAAAAATAGGTCCTTCCCTTCGGTTCATGCAGAAGGCTCATTATATTAATTAAACATTATTAGGCTGATGGAGATGGGAGGGGCAGTGGTTTCTACTGAGACTGTTAGTAAGTTTCCCCTCTCCTGCTGCAAGCCCCTACTTCCTGGCACCACGTTCTTCCATTTGGAGCGCTGACCCCCAATGGGAAGACTTCAAAAGAGACCCAACACGCCGGAAGATTTACAATACTATTTAATGTATGTCTGCTGCAAGCAACGCGCTTTTCTGATTGACTAAAGTGTCCGTTTTTCTGAGCTGCTGTGTTAATTACTGGGGAAGAGATAACGGTTGTGTGTGAGATGATCATATTTGGTTGGAGGCTAAGGGGGGGTCATTCCGAGTTGATCGCTAGCTGCTTTCGTTCGCTGTGCAGCGATGTGGCAAAAAAACGGCACTTCTCCGCATGCGTATGCGGCGCAACGTACTATTACAACAAACTATGTCGTTTCACACAGGGTCTAGCGAAGCTTTTCAGTCGCACTGGCTGCCGCAAAGTGATTGACATGAAGTGGGCGTTTCTGGGTGTCAACTGACCGTTTTCAGGGAGTGTTCGGAAAAAAGCAGGCGTGCCAAAAAAAATGCAGGCGTGGCTGGGCGAACGCAGGGCGTGTTTGTGACGTCAAATCAGGAACTGAATAGTCTGAAGTGATCGCAAGCGCTGAGTAGGTTTTGAGCTACTCTGAAACTACATAAAAAAACTTTGTAGCCGCTCTGCGATCCTTTTGTTCGCACTTCTGCTAAGCTAAAATACACTCCCAGTGGGAGGCGGCATAGCGTTTGCACGACTGCTAAAAACTGCTAGCGAGCGATCAACTCGGAATGACCACCTAGGTGCGGCTGTTTGGAGGCTTTACAGAGGCTGCTGTGGAATTATGGGGAATGTAGTTCTACAGAGCTGCAATGCCGGATGCCTGTCCTTCTGAATAGGTCACAGTTTATAACCGATCCCATTGGAAATTAAGCTATTTTTTTCCATACGTGTAATGTGATCCAAGAGGCAGTATAATTAGATAACTAATTAAACAGTCAATATATATCTATATACAGATGTTACGGAAGGTATGGCTGCAACCCCCTAACGCCAGCCCAGCTCCCTACACAAGCCACACCCTCCTCCGCTGGCACCCCAGGGTGTGCTCCATCAGTAAAATAAACTTACCAGGAGAAGAGCCGGAATGCCCCATCCATGGGCTATTGGGGTGGAAGGACCACGTAAAATCAGCTTCAATATCATGTGTCCAGCTACAGACGTCTTCTGAATGGTCAAAATTGCAATTAAA